>NW_016107341.1:9781174-9823939 GCF_001604975.1 Cebus imitator | reverse complement strand
AAAAAAAAAAAAAAAAAAAAAAAAAAAGCCAAAAGCATGTCAGCCAAGGAGGTCATCTGTGACACCCCTAAGCAGTGGCTTTGAGCACTACACAGGGGTTCACGCTAATCACGAAATGCTGTGCCCTGCAGATAGCCCCATAAATGACTGTGACTATCAGCCTAATGCCTAGAATTTAACAAGAGAGTAGGCACATATGTTATACACTGTACCGACTGTACAACTGCCTTCTTGGCAGTATTGGGCTCATTTGTCCCTCCCTCATCACCAAGCATGTGCCAGGGAAAGACGACGGGTAGAGTAACAGGGGCATACTTTTAATTTTTATTGTACATTAAAAGGTACACATGCAGGGGGGCATAACTTTAAGTGCTGAGTATAAAATTAAGCTAGATGGTGTTGAAGCTGGTGAGAACTGATTTGAGCTAGTACATTTCAAAGGGGTTTTACTAAAACAGAGTTGTTTCCACTCTTTGTACATCATGATAAAAGCGAGAAATACTTGCGTACAAGTGGAGAACCCAGGAATGAAGTTTATGTTTCCTCCAACTGGCTTCTAGGATGTGGCAAATGAGATCCAGCTGGAGGGTGAAGACAGTCCATTAACCATTACTTCATTCCTTCCCTCACAACTAGGCCTCCACAGCTCAGATAAGCATTCAGGGCAGCTGGCACTCAGGCTGCGCCCAGAAACACAACTAGCCTTTCTGAGGTTAATTCTGAAGCACTGAACCCCAAATGGAAAGACTGAAAATGTGCACCAGAATGTAACAGAGCATCCTCTGTCTGTGCAGCCAGTGCCCTGGCTCAGCCTCCCCAGCCCAGCTAACTGGCCCCACCACTCACACTTACAGACCTTTATCCATCAGTGAAGGTCAAGTGCCAGAGGGTTTGCTCTAGGCCTGTCACAATGCAAGGGCCAACATCGGACAGAAGAAAAGAGACACAGAATGGAGGTCGTGTGCGTGAACTGTGGAGTAAAACTGATATCAAGTCCAGATTCTATATGTTCCTAGTTGTGTAACCCTACGCAAGTTACACACTCTCTCCAAATTGCAGTGTCCTCACGTGTAAAATGAGGGGAAATATTTAATAGGGTTGTTGTAAGAATTGGTTAGCACACTGACTAAAACTAATCAACCAAAGTAGCTAGCCTTCTTTGTCTTAGAGCTTTATCCAAAAACTCATTCTAACTCTGCAACACGTTTGCCAGCAGAAGAGTAGTCCCCACGGAGCTGTTATCAGCCATGAACCACACATTGTGTGGGCCAAGAACAGGGGGCAAAGCAGAAGGCTCTCCATAGAAGCTCACAGGCAAATGCTATCCTCATTGTTACAGATCCTTAGTTTCTCTTTGGCTGAAATCAATAAGTTAACATGTAACCAATATAATCAGGTTCTGCAGCAACTTCCTTGGATATGTTTTTTTTGTTGTTGTTTTTTTTTTTTTTTTTTTTTAGACGGAGTTTCACTCATGTTACCCAGGCTGGAGTGCAATGGCACGATCTCGGCTCACCGCAACCTCCGCCTCCTGGGTTCAGGCAATTCTCCTGCCTCAGCCTCCTGAGTAGCTGGGATTACAGGCATGCGCCACCATGGATATGTTTTAGAAAGGATACCCACCACTCTCCTTAGAGGGAAGCAAAAGGCATGACTAGTGGCTGCTGGGGAGGGACAAGGAGATGTGGCCTTAATCAGTGACTGCTGAGTCAAAGTCAGGGACGTGAGTTTTCTGAAACTTAATATGTATCATTTCTGGGCCTATTAGTTCTGCAGGCTGTTAACACAAACTAGTGTTAAAACTTACGTGATTATGGAGAAAAATGAGGCTTGAATGGAAATGGAAATGCTACCTTCTTAGCACTATAGGAGGTAAGATTTCAAGTCAACAGAAATAAAGGTGACAGGTGGATGTGTTAAATTACTGTGTGTTGTGAGTTTAAAAAAAAATAAAGTTAATGTCAACATGGAGAGGATCAGTAACACGTTCATAAAGTGAGCTCCTTGGTACAGTTCTATTGAGAAGGAGACTTTAGAAAGATTCAATGTCCTGATGATAAATGTAAGTACATGAGAATACTAACCTCTCCTAATATATTAAAAACTATGAAACTCAAACCTTAGTACAGAAATTCAAATATATCATGTAGAAGCAACACTAATGACTGCAATAAAGGCAGAAAACTTGAAAATTAAACCTGAACTAATTGTCAGGATTATATCTAATACATTTAACAAATCTTCCAGAGTTCAATGGAAAAATATATGTTCACACCCTGGTTTATCTGCATGCTGGTCTTAAACACATTGGGAAAAATAAGGGAGTGTTCTTTCTTTCTGTGCAAATGTTTTTTGAATTTGTCCAACATTATTTCTAGATTCTGAGCAAGATCAGGCCTCAACTCTATATGCTTTTTGAAAGACTCAAGAAAGAAAATTCAATCTAGTCATATCACTGCTATTTACACACAGTGGTGTTACTAATCTGGGTAACAAAATTTCAGTGAGTGGCTACCAGGTAAGGAACTGCCAATCTCAGTCTCATGTGGTAGGGTTCATACAAGTGAGCTAGAATCTGGCCTAGTTGGGCCACTGGAACTAATTAAGATTTGAGGTTCAAGTTCTCTCATGTCTGCATAAACCTCCATGTAGAGAAATCATCACTTACTGTTTAATAAGGAGCTGGAAGTTGCCAAGATGAGATATCAGCATCTGGCAACCATACTAAATTCACTGTACTATGCTTCCATGGGTGTATAATCACTGTTTGAAGGGAGGGCAATAAATCACTTTCCAAACCAAATGCTCTTTGCTTATGGTCCTTATTTCTCTTTTCTCAATCCATAGCACCAAATACTGGTTTAAGAACAGAAGATCTCCAAAAATCTAGTTTGAAAGACACACATATGGGTTCACTGAACCACAACTAGACAACTGTATGGGGAGTGGGGTGAAGGGGGGTACGAAGAGAACAAAAAGCAAGACCAACCAGTTTTGAAATGTAGTCCAAAACCATCTGTTCAATTTTCTTCTTTTCTACACCCTGTAGGTGTCTCAAAAAATGGTCTTTTAGCTCAGACACCATCTGAAAACAGCATATGCATTAAATAAGTCACAGCCTATCCATTCATACCTGGCTTGGTTTGAATTAGATCCACTTATTAACATTCCTGATCAATATAAAAATATTGGATCTGAAGGTCCCAGCAACAGAAATGCGTAACTCTCAATAGTTCTCTGGTAAGCATAAAAAAGGGGTCCCCAACATTTGCCAAAAAAAAGTATTACTTATGATTCACCCAAAGCCCAGTGAACAACTATGAGTAAGGCTCTAACTCTGATGAGAATCCTCCAAAGACAACAGTGAAAGTCACCAACTTAGAAGTCACAGGCTTTGGGATCTACCAAAGGATTGAAGTCTACTGCTCCTGGAGCCCTTGGGGATTAACTGAAACAACTCTATACATAGAATGACTGAGCCAATGTGGGCAACAGTTTTGGGTGTTTAGAGGACAGAGGCATGAGGAAACAGGAAATTATCAGGTACTTCCCTCTACACAGTGGCCACAGACCCTTAACACAGCCCTTGCCTCCAAATAGGCTTGTTTCTATACTCACTTGGACCATCCTTGGGCCTCCCCACTCCGCCAACCATTAGCATTCCCAGCCCTCCCCACCTTTGCTTTTCTCCCTCCTCTTCTCTCTTTTGCCTAGACATCCTATTCAGCAAGAGCAAGATGCCAGGGCAATGTCTGTGCCAATAAACAGCCCAAGGGAGTTGTACAGCTTATATCACCCATGCACACATCTTCTATTTTAGCAGATTCACATCACAATACCCCAAGTAAAAACTAGTCCACAACCTTCAGGGCCAAGACATAGTGGTACCTTATTTCAATTCACTCTCATGCATGTACCAATTAATTTGCCTTTAAATATGTTTTATGTATAATAAATAGTGCACACTTTGTGCTTTCCAATTTTTCCGTGAAGATAAAAATTAAAATCACCCATAATCCTACCACCCACATTAACAATTGGGGATTATTTTTTTCTTTTTCCTGGCATGCACGCCCATTCTAATGTTGTATGTTTGTCATATAAACATTGTTTCCCATACTTTTTTTTTTTTTTTTTTTTTTTTTTTTTTTTTTTTTTGACAGTCTTGCTCTGTCGCCCAGGCTGGAGTGCAGTGGTGCAATCTCAGCTCACTGCAATCTCTGCCTCCTGAGTTCAAGGGATTCTCATGCCTCAGCCTCCCAAGTAGCTGGGATTATAGGTGCATGCTACCACACCCAGCTAATTTTTATATTTTTAGTAGAGACGGGGTTTCACCATGTTGGCCAGTCTGGTCTTGAACTCCTGACCTCAGGTGATACACCCCTCAGCCTCCCAAAGTGCTGGGATAACAGGTGTGAGCCACTGTGCCTGGCCATGTTTGCCATACTATTTTAATGGCTGTACAATATTTAATTTTACAAAATACTATAATTATTCCCTTCCTGTATATGTGAGATTTTTCTTTTATTATTGTTGCCATATCTAAACTAATAAATAAATTATCCTATTCTTAAATCCTCATGGTATTAAAAATATGTTATTAGACTTCCATGATGTCTCTTTAATCAGCTTTTTAAAGGTTTTGGATTTATTTACAAATTCTGCTTTTCAATTAATTTATGTATGTTTCTTTGGTCTCAAGTAGTATTATGACTACTTGAGAGAAAGTACTTTGTTGTTTTTTTGTTTTGTTTTGTTTTGTTTGAGATGGAGTCTCCCTCTGTCACCCAGGCTGGAGTGCAGTGGTGCAATCTTGGCTCACTGCAACCTCCATTTCTTGAGTTCAAACAATCCTCCTGCCTCAGCCTCCTGAGTAGCCGGGATTACAGGTGTACACCATCATGTCTGGCTAATTTTTGTATTTTCAGAAGAGACAGGGTCTCACCACGTTGCCCAGGCTGGTCTCGAACTCCTGACCTCAGGTGATACGCCTGCCTCAGCCTCCCAAAGTGCTGGGATTACAGGCATGAGCCACTGTGCCTGGCCTGTTCTGTTGTATTTTAAACCCCAAATACAAATGCCACAAAGATGCAACTCTTTCCTTTTTTAAAGCACTCTCAATGGTATACACTCCTTATAATGGGTTGTAAATTACATATGTATTGGTATGATTCATGTGTGTCTTCTCCCTTGACTACATATTCCAAGAGGGCAAAAATCATATGGGTTGCTTACCACTGGACACACAGGGTCCATAATGCTGGCAAAAAGTATTTGTTTAAAGAATAAAGAATAAGATCAGAATGAGAAGCCCACTTTAGCCTTTTCCCCTCATCTTAGGGTCCCTTGTTTGCCAGTCCCTAAAGAACCCACATACCACTTACCAGCCCCATAAGCAGCCGCTGGTGGCTGTCCTCCTCCTGCAGGAGGGGCGTCAATCTTGGCTCTGAAAGGAAACAGAGCAACAGTCAGGCTCCGAGCAGTTTTCAAGAGATGGATTAGGATGGAGAAGAATCAGCCTGGGTTTCCCTTCTCTGAGTCATTGGGAAAACACAACACTTCCCTGACAGGATGAAAAGTTTTTATCACGTAAGTGTGACCTAGTCCTACAAGCTGAACTTATCACTGAGATGACACAGAAAGGAATGTGAACACATGAGGAATGACGGAAAAACAACACATTCCTCAACCCACCCTGATAGGCTCTAATTTTGCTTTTTGTTCAATGTTAAAACTCACTGTTAAGAACCTCTGCTCCACTGGAAACAGAGGGACTTGGCCCTTCTCTTAACCCTTCTGGGGTCATAAACTGAGAGATTGGGGCTCGGTGGAAGGGAGTTGCATGGCTCTCTTCTACTTTATGATCCCTGTAGTTCAGTGGCTTTGGGAGTTACTGAGCTGAGGGGACCAGTCAATTACTGTGGCAAATAATGCTAACTGGCACACGTTTTCAGACTGCAAAGGTAGCTAGGACACAGTAGAAAAGTAATAAATCAAATCGTGCTTTCTCCACCATGATTTGCAATGCACGAGCAATCCACACTAGAGTGTAGTAGCCCCAGGGGCAGGTAAACCCAGTCTTGCTGGAAAATCTACCCCAAAGTGCTTCTAACATCTTCGTATTCTTTTTTCCTTAAATACTTGAGATCCAGTGCCAGGCAAGAGGGCAGAGCCACCCTGCTCAGTGGGCTGGCAACTCCTTCTGGGAGGGCATGGATATCTCCTGACCACGTGTAATAAATCCTCCCTGGATCCTACACAACCCTCATGCTTGATATGAAATGATTTTAAATGTGAATCCAACAGCCTGCATTTTACAGAACGTTCTGTTTCAGGCAGTGACATTCTTCATGGGGAACTAGTACAAACAAAGCACGTGTAAGGAAAGGGAAGAGTTTTCCTAAAGTGCATTAATAGAGACTGACTAGTTAACAGAATGCAAACGGCCCTGACACACAGAGTAACTCCATAAGTAACTCGACCAGACCAGCAACGTTCCCCGTGTTGCAAAACCCCCAGCAATGCAAGGACGGTAAGCCTGAATCACACGCATGCATGCCCCGAGCTTCAGTCATTGATGGCCTGGTAAGGCAGAGGCTGATTCCTCCTGGGCTGCTCGGTGAGCCCAGGTTCTGTCAGCCTGAGCTGGATGACAGGTGCGCTGTCACAGTTCACTGGGCTGTGTGCACAGCTGCAGAATGTGCAACAATGCACTGTATAAACTAGTTTCCATTACAGTCACCCAACATCCAAACCCATAAAACACGAGTGGGATATAAAAACAACAGCTTATTTAATGAAAGCTGACCTTCAGGAGGCATGAATGTGTTCTTCTGGCAACTACAAATAAGCCTGTGCCTGAATATGCTCAGCATTCTCCCCTGGTTTCACCTGGCCAAGTCCTCCTTGTTTATCAAGACTTAATTCACATGTCACCCCTGTGGGGAGCCTCTTCCAACCTCCCTCCCTCCTCCAGCCATCCCTGTTCCTGACCTATCCTCTCACTCCCTGCATCCACGGGTCACATAATACCTGTCATTTGGTTTAGAAGCCACACATTAACATTTCTTCCTTACACACTAAGGATAAAGCAGCCACCTCAGATACCGGCATGCTCTAAGCACTGTGCTAGGTGCTATCTGCATTACCCAGTTAGTATCATTTTCTCCTCGCCCCCCTGAGCAGAACAGTGCATAAAATGGATAAGTGACTTGCCCAGGAGCACATGGTTCTCATGTAGCCATGCTGGAATCTAAGTCCAGCTCTGTCTATCTCTCAAGCCTGTGCTTTCCCCAGAACCACATCTTTATGCCTCTAGGACCTGTGTGCCCAATTTTTAACGAAAATGAGAGGCACAGGCAAGACCCAGTAGGATCAGACAGCTGGAAAGCAAGCAGTGCCAAGCCAAGGGAATTGTTAAAATGCATCCTGTGGGCACAGCCAGAAGGCAATAAAGAGAACCACAGGGCCATCACCCAGGGACTCCCACAGCAAAAGCACATTCAGCAACTGTCCCCGGAGGTCCTGGTGCCCAGACAGACATAGGAAGAGCTGTGCAGCCACTCTTAAGAGGAAGATATTAAAGAAAATCACTTCCACACTACTGGAAGTGATTTTCTTGCCAACCCACAGTGGTAGGAAGAACAGCACTACAAACAGAACACTGACTGAAACCCAGAAGGCTTTATTACAGATCTTTTCTTACCCAAATTTCTTGCTTCTAGGTTAGAAATCACCCTACGAAGAAATTAGCCATGTTATTCACAGAGCATCGCTTTTAAAAAATTTAAAGCCACATCATACAAAGATGTCCTACTTTAAAATTTCATAAAAACCACTGTGGAAACTATTCTCAGGCTGTTGAAACCTCAAAAACTTTGATCAATGTATTGAAAACCACATTAGGCAATTATAAAATCTCAAAACCCTTTAGTGCCAACAACGGCAATAATTTAGGACAATTGTAGCTCTCAGTTATTGAAAATAATGGGGAGAGAAAATGGAACACAGGTTGGAACGGAGCCTATACTTTCAGCACTCTGAAATGACTCATATACCCTGAAAATCGGCTTTCAAAATAAGAGCAAGCTCGCTAGCCCACTGACACTTAAAAAAAAAAAAAAAAACTACTATTTACCTTTCTCTCCTAAAATGATCACTAACAGGAAATTTACCACTTATCCATTGTAAACATCTATCCACAGGTTACAAGTCTACAAGGTTTAATATATAAGCTTTTCCCAGTAGAAATTCCAGCACCAAATTCCAGAATAGGATCCAAGTGACTGCATGCATGAAGCTGACAACATCATTTTGCTGGGGATATGCAACAAAGTAAGCTGTTTCTATAAAAGGTAGTCAACAAAATAAAGTAATTTTAACTGTTAATCATCTTACAGATACTATACCCTCTAATTTCACTTACTTTATCGCATTATCAAGAATATTCCTCACATATGCCGTGGACCTTCTTTTTCCTGTTTTCTATGAGTGAGAATACATCAGGAATGTGGAAGGTAAAGGTTTTAATGGGTGACTTTTCACATCAAAGATATAATGCAATACAGTTAAGAACATCAGAGAGGAGAAATATACTTTCCAGATAATCGGAACACCTAGATTTTAAAAAGTATTTTTAAGAAACTTTTTATTCTGAAACAATTACAGATTCACAGGAAACTGAGAGTCAACTATACACTATATACAATACTAATCTACATTCAGTGATACTACAGAGAGAGATCCAACGTACCCTCCACCCGGTCTCCTCCAGTGCTTCTATTTTACATAACTAGAGCACAGTATCAAAAGCAAAAACTGACATTGGCACAATGTATGTGTGTCATTCTATGCCATTTTATCACGTTCAGATTCTTGTTCCAACGTAACACCATGATCAAGATTCAGAATTCTTTGATCACCCCCAAAGATTTCCATGTCACCCCTGGATAGTGAGTCCCATCCACTGTTCTCCCTCCAACTACCCCCAACCCCTAACGACCACTAATTTGGGAACATCTATATTTTTTAAAATCAAATTTTAACTACTTAAGTAACCTGGGAACATAGCTGAGAGGTGGATATTAATCGTACTTCTACTATGAATGCGCTGTGTGTCCCTTAACCCTTCTGCCCTTCAGTTTCCTCCCTGCAAGAACAAAGATTGTAGAAGCACCTCCACCTATTGAGATCAGTCATGACAATGTTCAAGTCCCTGGCAACTGGGAAGAGGGCTGCACATGGAAGCCAGTCTTATGATTTAAGGGCATTGCCTGGATCCAGGCCCCTATGCCTGGATGCTGGCTTTGCTCTCACTGACCCACTCATACCTCTTCAGAGATCAGGTTTTGCCACTCTCTCCTGACCACACTGTTGTTATAGTGGAAGTGTGGCTTGGCGTACTTGACATATTCCAGGTTGGAGTTCAATTTTTCCCAGTAGCCCTTAAAGCTGTGCACCTGTAGGAGACAAGAACATCAGCGGTCTTCAGAAGCTGCCCTGGTGGTCCAAACTACCCAGTGAGTATCACACAAGGCTTATTTCCCCAGCTCTCAAGGCCCATATTTCTAAGTGAATACTTTCGACAGAGGATGGCATTCTAGACCCAATAGTGATTCTAAAATAGACTTAAAGAATCTTATTTTCCCACCTCATTTTCTGTCTTTTTTGTATGGTCTTTTTAAACCACATAGAGAAATGCTGCTCACTTCCCAAAACCAACAGGACTTCCCTGAGTTGACGCTTAGCGGGGAAACCTGTATTAAACATATCGAGTCATTTCCTCCCTAGAGACCCATTTTTGTGACTTAGGTGGTGTCAACAGTGCCATATTCACTAAAAGAAAGTTCATAACATTTGGATAAGTGGAGGAGGTGAATTTTCCTGCTAAACTTATTTACTCCCAAGGACATTTTTCAAAACCTAAGAATCAAAAAGGATGAAATGAACTAATTTTACATTCAGTTGTCACATACTCCAAAACAGAATTAGCATTCTATCTAGGTTTTTGAATTATTGATATAATTGCACTACCCTGAAGCAAGAATGTATCCATTATATTCATTTTTTAAATAATAAAATGCAATGTTAATACATTCTTAGTGTTGAAGGATATACTAACACAAATTGGTTTTAAACCAATAGCCTTTTGATACTTTTTGCCAAAATATCTACATTTGCAAATGATTTGACTGGGGCCAGAGTTGTAATGTGTGGTCATAAAACCAAGTGAGCTATTGCCTGCCAAGGTGACAGACTTGGCTGAACAGCAAGAAAAATAGGAAAACTTTAAAAAATATACCTTGACCAAGAAAAATTCCCTGATGTTAAATTATAGCATATTATTAACATTTTTATTCAAAGGACAGTCATAATTGGCTTGAAATGTATTTTGTAATATCAGTAAGGTGAGCAACATAATATTAAAACTTGTTCATTCAGAAGCCTGAAATACCCATCTAGCCAACATTCCTCCTCCCAGAGACAGAAAAACTCTTCCCAAGAAAGTCTCATTTCCAGAAGAAAACACGAATCAGATCCCACTCCTCACTTGGCCCACCTCACTTGTCTTTTCTTTTTCCTTCCATTTATTTATAATGAACGTACACTTATCCACCCTTTGGGTCTTCTTTGTAATTAAGGGGAAAAAAAAAAGACAAGATAAATCCAGCAGACATTTGGCAGAATTAGGTCCCTGCCTGGAAGTCACTACAGCTTTCGTGCTGTCCTAATCTGGGCCCAGGCACAGGAGTGCCAAAAGCCAGAAAACTAATTGGTGTTGTGGTGACATCTAGTGGTCAGGTAAGCTATTAACTCTGCCTGCTTAGCCACAGGAGTCCCACCAGGCAGTTCACCCACAACCTTGTCCAGGACAGGATAGGGGAGGGGAGGGGAGAATCTCAGGTGCCCTCTACCTGTCATCTGGCCCCATCCCCTCAAGTTAAATGCTATCCTGTTGTTAGAAGGCGCCATTCACACTGCAGCTCTGAAGAAAAGATCTCTCCCACGTTACCTTCCTTCTAACTCCATTTAAAAAATCCCTTTCCTCATAACATTCTGGGGAGGTAGGCACATTTCTCATAGGTGTTTTATTTAAAATTAACAAATAATAATTGTATGTATTTATGGGTTGCAATGTGGTGTTTCAATACATGCATACCTTGTGGAATTATCAAATCAGGCTAATTAGCATAACCGTCTGTCTGCTAAGAAGAAACAGATCAATCAGAGCTCACCACATGTCTGTGGACAGGCTTTAGAGGGGTTCCAGCACCCACAGCCTGAATGTAAAATAGAGCATGTGTTTGTATAAGCACTCTTCTGAGGAGATGGTCTGTAGCTTGCACCAGATTTCCAAAGAAATCCATGGTCTAAAATAGACTAGAGTTAAAAGCAAAAGGATCTGAATTTAAAACAAAAATTAAAACTTACATTTAAGTCAGAAATACTGTTAGCCAAACATCCCAAAAATATTTTCACATGAACTTACATGTTTTTCAGGGAGGTCACTGGCCTATTTATTATAGACATTAAACGTATCTATACTATCTTACAGATATTAAGATGATACAGAAAAAAACTACATATGTCACTATTTGGTATCCACTAGAAAAGTGATATTTTTTTTTCAGTTAAGAAATGCACAGAAATCATTCTAAATTGGAAAGTCTATTTGGAAACCTGGCAAACAGACATGGCACAGGGGAGGGAAATGGATCTGAGTCAGTGAAGGACAAGGAAAGGATGTTCTAGGTGAGACTCTTAGGGTGTGAGCAAAGGCAGAGACTAGAACATGGAATCGGGGCTCATATCTGAGGCACAGCATTAGAGCCAACAGCACTTCACTCCCTGTGGTGAACACAACGACCTCCAACGTGTGCCACGCCCAGCCTCTGCTGCCCATTGGAACTACCTGGGTCCCATCCCCAATTTGATTTAGTTGGCTTGAGGTATGCCTGAGCCTTATGAGTTTTACAAGTTCCCCCAAGTGATCCTAATGTTCAGCCAGGACTGAGAACACTGTTTGAACATGTTCAAGTAAACCCTCAAATACTTTACTAAATCTATATACCTTTGGCTTAAAGGCTATATAAATCACCAACTGTCTAAAGACTTGTGATTGTGTGGTTTTAAAATAGGAGATATAAAGAGGTAGTTAGGGCCAAATCTTTGAGGGATTCTAAATGCCAAGGTAACACCAGCATGCTCATTATCCCAGAGAATAAAAGGATCTCCCACATAACATTTTAGATGTTGTAACCCAGAATGGAGGGGAGAGAAAGGGAGAGTTGAATCTACACAATCCCATGCTAAGAGCCAAGACATGCCATCACGCCACTATGCTCTAGGATGAGCCTGGTCAAGAAATAACAGATGCTGGATGAGGCTGTGGAGAAACAGAAATGCTTTTACACTGTTGGTAGGAATTTAAATTAGTTTGACCATTCAACCATTATGGAAGACAGTATGGAGATTCTGCAAAGACCCAGAAGTATTATACCATTTGACCTAGCAATCCCATTGCTGGGTATATGCCCAAAGGAATATAAATCCTTCTATTATAAAGCTACATGCACGTGTATGTTCTCTGCAGCACTATTCACAACAAAGACATGGAATCAACCCAAATGCCCATTAATGATAGACTGGATAAAGAAAACATGGTACATATACACTATGGAATACTATGCAGCCATAAAAAGGAACAAGATCATGTCCTTTGCAGGGACATGGATGGAGCTGGAAGCCATTATCCTTAGCAAACTAACACAGGAAGGGAAAACCAAACACTGCATGTTCTCACTCAGAAGTGGGAGCTGAACAATGAAAACATATGTTCACAGGGAGGAGAACAACATACACTGTGGCCTGTTGGCGGCAGTGGGGAAGGAGAGCATCAGGACAAATAGCTAATGCATGCTGGCCTTAATACCTAGGTGATGGGTTGACAGATGCAGCAAACCAACATGCCACATGTTTACCTATGAAACAGACCTGCATGTCCTGCACATGTATCCTGGAACTTAAATTTAAAAAGAAAAAAAAAAAAAAAAAAGATGAGGCTGGGCACAGTGGCTCACGCCTGTAATCCCAGCACTTTGGGAGGCTGAGGCAGGCAGATCATGAGGTCAGGAGATAAAGACCATTCGGGCCAACATGGTGAAACCCTGTCTCCACTAAAAATACAAAAAAAATTAGCTGGGCGTGGCAGTGCACACCTGTAGTCCCAGCTACTCGGGAGGCTGAGGCAGGATAATTGCTTGAACCCAGGAGGCAGAGATTGAAGTAAGCCGAGGCTGTGCCACTGCACTGCAGCCTGGGCGACAATGTGAGACTCTGTCTCAAAAAAAAAAAAAACAAAAAACGATGAACCTGGAACACAGCAAATCACTGACAATCAGCTAGCACTTATCCAACAAGGCAAATACTGTCCTCATCTGGAACAATAGCACCACAAAATGAAAGCCACAACTGCCCAGGAAGCCCATCACCAGCTACTTGCAAAGAGCTAATAAAGCTTTAAAAATAATACACAAAAAAATGCTGTATAAGTAACTTAATATGCCGGGTACAGTGGCTCACACCTGCAATCCCAGCACTTTGGGAGGCCGAGATGGGTGGATCACTTGAGCTCAGGAGTTTCAGACCAGCCTGGGCAACATGGCAAAACCCTGGCTCTACTTAAAAATGTAAAAAGTTAGCTGGGTGTGGTGGCATGTGTCTGTAGTCCCATCTACTCCGAAGGCTGAATGGGAGGACTGCTTGAACCTGGGAAGGTGGAGATTGCAGTAAGCCAAGATGCCAATGCATTCTAGCCTGGATGACAGAGTGAGACACTATCTCAAAAAAAGAAAAGAAAAATACCCCTGAATTAGAGACAATGTTAGAAGCAATCAGATCCTCAAGGAACGACCTGGAAGCATTTTCCTACATAAAGGGGAGTTTTTTTCTCTTAGGATGACCTCAAATAATTGCCAAACACAGCCCATCACAACTATTCATTGAACAAAAGAACCAGTGGGTTACATTAAGGAACTGTTTCCCATTTATGATTTGGATTGCCAGTTGATCCAAAAACAAACAAAGCAAAAAAGCCCTGGGGTACTGGCTCATCTGCAAATTACTGTGAGAAAAACACATCTGCCTTTCATTTCTAAAAGGCCCTCTGGCTTTGGTCCTACTTCTGCTGATTAACCAGCATCTTCTTACAGAGGAGGCAGCCAACTCAAAGAGAACCCTTTCCTCTGTGTGCCAGGACTCAACTAGCACAGCTAAAGCATCATCCAATTTAGCTCTTCAGTGGATCCCATCTCAGTATCAGCTTTTACTTATAGCCCAGAGAAACACAGTGACCCATTACCTCTAAGCATTGACAGAATAAACAGAAAAAGTTTGTGTGTATATAAAGCTATGAAGGCACTAAACTAAGATACTCTAAACAGGAACACTCATTCACAGGGCAAGTGACCAGAAATTCTGAGGCTGCCCACTTAGGGAGATACATGCTGCAAGTTCAAGATCTCCTGAATATAAATGGACTTGCTCCATCTTCCCCCATATCTAGCAAAAATTTCTACTTAATTGCCCAGGTGGGTAGTTCTATTAGCCATTTTTAACAGGTTTAATTTTTTTCTAAAAATGAAATCACTAAATATGGCTTTAAACTATTCCATCTCACAGTCAACTTATACCCTGAGAAAGTCAATGCTAAGCTCCTTCCCTCCTCTCAGTCTTGAGAATCAAAAACACTATGTCTCCAACCAAAACTGAGTAAGACCAGCATAGTGGGTGGTAGAAGAGGAACAAAAACAAGAATCCTCCATTCTGGGTCCGTTCCTCAACTTTGTCATCTAAGAAGTAACGTGAAGACACTCCCATTGCTACAGAAACGACAGGAATGAAATCACTAGCCTCAAGCTTTTTTTTTTTTTTTTTTTCCTTAAGAGTGAGTCTCTGTCTCCCAGGCTGGAGTGCAATGACACAATCTTGGCTCATTGCAACACTTGCCTCCTAGGTTCAAGCGATTCTCCTGCCTCAGCCTCCCAAGTAGCTGAGATTACAGGTGCTACCACCATACCCAACTAATTTTTGTATTTTTAGTAGAGACGGGTTTCACCATGTTGGCCAGGCTGGTCTCAAACTCCTGACCTCAGGTGATCCACCCTCCTCAGCCTCCCAAAGAGATGGGATTACAGGCATGAGCCACCATGCCCGGAAATGCTATTTCTAATTAATATTTATTTGTTGCATCATAAAATTAAGGTTTATAGTATCTACTGGCCTCACTATAACTAACTGTCCCAGAAAATATGTGCAAACTGAACTTTGGGAAATTAGTATTTCCCACATAATCAACTAAGACTGCTATTGATACATCTTTATCAAAGCAACAATTCTTATTTTTAAAAATTGTAAACTATTACATTGTAATTGTACTAATACTTCAGACCTCTAAAAAACTTTATTTATGCAATCCTGGTTGTCTGTACTGTGGGGATCAAGGAGAAAAGTGTCTTTTGTGCTTCACTAAGCAATTAATTACACGCATGCTCTGCCCAAGTAAAACTTTGTGTTTGTTTTGTTTTGTTGAGGTGGAGTCTTGCTTTGTCACCCAGGCTGGAGGGCAGCGGTGCAATCTCACTCACTGTAACCTCCACCTCCCAGGTTCAAGCAATTCTCTTTCCTCAGCCTCCTGAGCAGCTAGGGTTACAGGCATTCACCACCATGCCTGGCTAATTTTTGTATTTTTTGTACAGACAGGGTTTCACCATGCTTGCCAGACTGGTCTCAAACTCCTGGCCTCAAGTGATCCACCCACCTCTGCCTCCCAAAGTGCTAGGATTACAGGCGTAAGCCACCACACCCAGCCTAAAACAGATTAAGACCAGTGAAGAGGCAGATAAGTCTCTAAATAAAGAGAGCCCAGATGTAAACTAGTCTTCTCCCAGTTGCTCAGGGACATCAGACCACAGATAGACACTGGTACACCCTCAATTCTGAGTGGCCATAAGTAGAAAGGAACAGTATGTTTTTTGTTCTTCTCAGTCTCTGAGTCAGGTAATTAACAATCTCTAAAGTGATTAAATACACTACAGATGTCTGCCTTAAAGACTATGGTAAAAATATCTTATTCCTCCATTTGTAGCATGCGCATCTTTTATCTTTATACTTATGTTCCACTTTTAAAAATCCATACATGCTTCCTGTGGTTGAATAGTTTTAATGGTTTCTCTTCTCATAAAATCAAGGGCAGGCCAGGTGTGGTGGCTCATGTGTTAATCCCAGCATTTTGGAAGCTGAGGTGGGATGATCCCTCGAAGCCAAGAGTTTGAGACTAGACTCAACAACATACCAAGACCCTGACTCTACATTAAAAAAAAAAAAAAAAAAAAAAAGTTAGCCATGCTTGGTGGCATGTGCCTGTGGTCCCAAATACTTGGGAGTCTGAGGTGGGAAGATCGCTTAAGCCCAGGAGGACGAGGCTGCAGGTAGCCACTATGGTACCACTGCGCTCCATCCTGGGTGACAGAAGGAGACCCTATCTCAATCAATCAAAATTAAAAAATAAAAATAAAGGGCAATTTTAACCTTTTTTGAAAGTTGCCATTTGCCTAGAGCAATCCATAGTTTATAAAGGGATAAAATTTTTCTTAGGAGGGATACTCTTAATGGCATTCCTTTTAAGGCAAGCACCTTGTTTCAATATATTTCCTGTTTAGTGTTTTTAAAATGACTTTGAGAACTATTTATAAGATAAGGAAGCCTTTTGTCTCTCAGGATGATTTTCTGATTTAACTGGTTTATCCTGTCCAACATGCTCATATAGGTCTTAGTCTGTTACAGCAGCTATACCAAAATACCATAAACTGGTATTTTGTATCAACAAATTTATTTCTCACAGTTCTTCAGACTGGACTGTCCAAAATCAGGGTGTGGGCAGATGTGGTGTCTGATGAGGGCCCACTTTCTAGACCGACATGTGTTCACTGTAACCTCATGTGGTGGGAGGGACAAGTTGGCTCTGTGGGGTCTCTTCTATGAGGGCACTAATCGCAATTACCAGGGCTCTGCCCTCATGAACTAATCACCTCCGAAAGGCACCACCACCTAAAACCATCACCTTGGAGGTCAGGACTTCAACACATAAATTCTGAAGGGATATAAACATTCAGACCATAGCAATATATTAAACATTTTTATAGTGTTCAACTTTACACTAAAAGGAAGTACTTCAGAATGCAGAGAGAACATGAGGAAAGTACATATCTCATTCCCACACACACGCACCCGCCCCTTTCCTCCCTTGACTCCTTATCAGAGCACTCATCTACCAAGAATTGAAATAAAGAAATAAATGTGGTTGGAGTAAATAGGGGTCCCTTGGGCCTCAAAGAAAGAATGTTGTAGCAAGCACAAACTAATGTAATTTGTGATTCAGGTCATGAGTGTCCAGAGCCACTTCCTATCAAGGAGATATGGCAAGAACAGTCACATAACTGAGACTAGGGAGAGAGGAGCAGAGGGTGGGACATACTCCTGCAACCAGCTCCATCCCTCTATAATTAAATTGGGACTTGGGGTAAAAGAAATAGGTTAAAGGTGAAGACAGCAGCTTGGTGTGAGTGAGTGGTATTATGCAAGCAGAGATGAGGAAACAAATGAGAGATGGCAGGACCAGGTGTCCTGGGAATGAGAATCTCCTGATTAGACTCTCCCATGCTGAGCATCTGGGGTGGGACGAGTTGGTCAAACCAAACCCAATACTATCTTCTTCCAAGTCCAAGGCCAGTCCCAGCGATACACCTCTGCCTTCTCTGATGGATCATGGCTGTGTGCAGAAGGTCATAGAGAGATCTACAATGCCTCAAACTTGCCCTAGGTATTAATAACTACCAGCAGAGGAATGCACGTGGAACCAAAAGAGCTCCCAAGCAACTATGGGTATGGTGAATGGGAAACAACTGTCTGCAGAGCCAAATGGGAAAGCTATGGGGAGAGGAGAAGAATGTAAGGAGAAAGAGGGAATGTAAAAGGAGGACATAAACACATGGAGGACATAAAATAACCCATTTTACACATACCCACATATGGAAAACAAACAGGCCAATGAAAAAAGAAGCAACCTTGTTCTTAAGCAAAGCTAAATCATATTCTTAGAAAACCTAACACGTAAAAGTTAATAGGACCTTTCCATCACTCTTTTATAATTTTTTTAAATGAAAATACTCAATGTTGGTAAGGTTATAGTAAAACTGGTAAATTCATAAATCCTTATAAATGTAAATTATTCCTGGTTGAATATCAATTTATCATAAGAATCAAAAGCTATAGAAATTCTCATAGCATTTCACCCAATATTACTTCTGGGCTCTTAAACTTAGGGGAATAAAACTCTAGAAAAACTGTATGTATAAAAATACTCACTTTAGGAGGCCAAGACAGGTGGATCACCTGAGGTCAGGAGTTCGACACCAGCCTGGCCAACATGGTGAAACCGGGCCTCTATTAAAAGTACAAAAATTACCCAAGCTACTCAGGAGGCTGAGGCAGGAAAACTGCTTGAACCTGGGAGGCAGAGGTTGCAATGAGTTGAGATGGTGCCACTGCATGGCCAAAAAAACACACTTTTCAATGGTGGCTTGGGATAAACTAAATGTTTAAAAACAAACAAACAAACAAAAAACAGAAGAACAACTGAGTAGGCACTGCAACCCAGCAGGGCATGGTGCCTCATGCCTGTAACACCAATACTTTGGGAGGCTGAGCTGGGAGAAAAGCTTTAGCTTAGGAGTTTGAAACTAGCTTGAGCAACAGAGTGAGACCCTATCTTTACAAAAAACAACAAAAAAAAATTGTTTTAATTAACCAGACATGACATGCACCTGTAGTTCTAGCTACTCAGGAGGCCGAAACAGGAGGACCACTTGAGCCCAGGAGTTCAATGTTGCAGTGAGCCATGACACTGTCACTGTGCTCCAGCCTGGGCAACAGAGTGAGACTCTGCCACACACACAAAAAAAGTATGACATATTTAGTGTGGCATTTTGTATGCATTAATTTTCATCCACCCATTCTGGTTCATAATGCCAATACACTCTGTTACAGCCTGCTGTTATAATATTGGGTGTTTTAGGCTTAGGGGTGGGGGCTGTTCTCAAGAAACTCTCTCTCCTGCCTTCATTTCATCTGCTCTAAGGCAGGACTCTACCCCAACCCTTCCCTCCAACCAACACCCCCCACACCGTCCCCCTGCCTTTCTGATTATGGATCTTAAGACTGTACCTAAGAGGGTCCACCTCATACCCTGGAGGGAAGGAATGCTTCCATAAAAACCCCAGAAGACTGGGTTGGGCAAGTTTCCCCATAGCTGAACAGGTGGAGGCTCCTGGAGGATGGTGAGTTTAAGGAGAGCATGGAAGCTCCATGCCCCTTCCCCCATACCTCACCTTATGTGTCTCTTCATCTGTATCATTTGCAATATCCTTTGTAATAGGCAAGTAAACATGCTTCCCTGAGTTCTGTGAGCCACTCCAGCAAATTAATCAAACCTAAAGAGCTATCATGGGAACCCCAACTTGAAGCTAGCTGGTCAGAAGTTCCACAGGTCTGGACTTTCAACTGGTGTCTGGGGGTGTGAAGGGTAGTCTTGGGGACTGTGCCCCCCAATCTGTGGGATCTGACACTCTCTAGGTAGGTAGTGTCAGAAATGAATTAGAGGACGCCCAGCTGGTGTGTGCCGCTTGGTGCACGGGGAAAGAATTCCCACACATTTGGTAACCGTTTTTATACTGTTTTTCTGTGTTGGTGATTATTGTTGCAGTGTGAGAGAGAGGGAAAACACACTTTGGATAGTTTTTCCTCAGACACTTATTAATTTAAAATAATAAAAATAAGACACTGCCACCCAGTGGAATCCTATGGAGTCATTAGAAATTATAATTATTAAGTTTATGTAGCCACATGAAAAAATATTTACAATAACAGTTTCTAATATTTATCAAATATCTCTAGATCATAATTACGACTGGGTAAAATACGCATACCTATAACAAAAGCCAAGAGGAAATGGGGTAGAAGAGACAGTTGATATGTTAGGAACTGTAGAACTGTGGTTGATATTTCTTTCAAAATTTTTCTTCACTGATTTGTTGTCCATTAAAAAAAATTATGAGGTCCGGCATGGTGGCTCACACCTAGAAACCTAGCACTCCAAGAGGCTAAGGTAGGAGGATGACTGGAGGCCAGGAGATTGAGATCAGCCTGGCAACATGACAAGACCCCACCCCTCCAAAAAAAATAAGGAATTGGATGGGTACGGTGGTTCATGACTATAATGCCAGCTACTCAGGAGGCTGAGGTGGGAGGACTGCTTGAGCCCATGAATCAGAGGTTAGTTACAGTGAGCTGTGATCATGCCACTGCACTATAGCCTGGGCAACAAAGAGAGACCCTATCTCTACAAATAAAACAAAATAAAAACACATTATGGATTTGCTAAGACTAGTGGAAAAGGCAGAAACAAACAATAAATAAAATGAAAGGGTGGAATCTCTTTAAACCCCTTTTAAACTATTAATAAAACCTTTCTTTTCTCTTCATCTTCCTACATTACTAGGACTTCACAGCAGTCCCACGCTTCTGCCTGGAAACACAGCTCATCAGTTTATTTTTAAGGTAAACTTCTTAGGACCAAAACCTAGAACCACTAACCTGGCCCCCAAGCTGCCCTCTTGCTCCCAGTGAATAACTGTGACCTTAAACACGACAGCCTTTCCCCAGCTGCCCAGGCCTGGCCTGGCCTGCCCTTCACAGATACAAAAGAATAAATGGAAATTAAAGGTGGCAGCACCTTCATCTCCCTGCTGCTGGAAGCTGAGATTTCCCAGTCTACACCAAGCTATGATTAACAGGTGGCAATGCCAAAAACAACAAAGGAGCTTCAAGGAAACTGTGCTAAAATACTCTCCCAGTTTTAACTACATACATATCCTTTTCTACTCACCCCACCCCATTCTCCCCTTGTACTCCAAAACTCTTCTGAAGCTACCAGGTTGCATAAAGACACTAACAGCTACAGCTTAATGTTCAGAGGTTGATGGAGACTACAGAGTGGGCCAATACAGATCACTCTTCAGAAACAAAAAAGCTGTTTTCAGAACCAGAAGGAAATTAGATAATCCCAGCTCACATTACTTAATGGTTTTAAGACTGGAAATTGTGTGTGTGTGTGTGTGTGTGTGTGTGTGTGTGTGTGTGTGTGTGTGTGTGTGTGTGTGTGTGTGTGTCAAGAGATCGAGACCATCCTGGTCAACATGGTGAAACCCTGTCTCTACTAAAAATACAAAAATTAGCTGGGCATGGTGGCGCACGCCTGTAGTCCCAGCTACTCGGGAGGCTGAGGCAGGAGAATTGCTTGAACCCAGGAGATGGAGGTTGCGGTGAGCCGAGATCGCACGATTGCACTCCAGCCTGAGTAACAAGAGCGAAACTCCATCTCAAAAAAAAAAAAAAAAAAGAATTGCCATAGTATCATACTCAGTGATCACTTACCCATGTAGGAAGGATTCTCCAGAACACCCACCCTACCACCTTGCCCTCCCCTCCCCTACCCTGCCAATTTGCAATCCCTTTTGGAACCACTATAATACTTCAGTCATGTCTGTGCTTTTGTTTCTCACTGTAAGGGACTTACCTTCATACGAGGCAATGCAGTGTCTTCTGTTACAAGAGTTATTCCAGGAATTTCCTATAGTGGGGAAAACACACACACAGCTGCTTAACGTGTGAACTACCACTAGCTCAAGCTTTCAGAAAGTGTTTTCTGCACAGACAGAAGCTGAGGGCAGTTTCCAGTTTCTAACCTCTACTTTAAATAAACCTTGGAGCACACAAATAACAGTGAAAACAGCCTATCTCTTGCCTCAGGAAGGGATATATTCTTTAAAGTCACAGTAGTTGACAGGGTCTCTGAAGGAAAAGAAAAGACTATTATGAAGAAATAGAGAGCCATAGGGTACTTTTATTCATTTCTATTAAAGAACAAATGAGGCAAATTATGTTTGCACCAAATGTGATAAAGGGGAAAAGTTTCACTATCAATATCCTTCCTCTCTCTTCTTCTTTCACTTAAATGTATTATAGTTAGCCCGTACCTCACTAGAAGGAACCAAGACTAACTGGATTCTTGCATGACTTGACTGGATAATTTTTCTGTACCTCATTGTCCTCTGTAATGTCAGAGGTAAGAGCTCCCCATAAAAAGTTTCTGCAGTGGCTAGGTGCAGTGGCTCATGCCTGTAATACCAGCACTTTGGGAGGCCAAGACTGGCAGATCACTTTAGATCAGGAGTTCAAGACCAGCCTGGCCAACATGGTGAAACCCCATCTCTACTAAAAAAACAAAAAAATTAGCCAGGCATGGTGGTGGGTGCCTGTATTTCCAGCTACTCAGGAGGCTGAAGCAGGAAAATCACTAGAACCTGGGAGGCGGAGGTTGCAGTGAACTGATATTGTACCATTGCACTCCAGCCTGGACGACAGAGTGAGACTCTGTCTCCAAAGGAAAAAAAATTTCTGCAGCACTATCATCATAGCAAATCTGAGAGGTGAACAATTCATTTCAGGAAGGGCAAATGATAGCATTCTGCTAACTAGTGAGCATTAAAACAAATTTAATAAAAATATAAATGAATAAATGTTCAAGATGGCCCTTTATTCACTATTTTGAAAATTATATCTGTATGTTAATTATGTAATTAGCTTCTCATCTGGTCAAATCAGTTTTCATTTCCTTAAAAAAAAAAATAGGTAATGTATAAGAAAATATTTCAGGAGATGTAATGAAGAAATAAAAATTGGTATTTTTCTAGAACTTAAATGACCTGGATTTTACTGATATAGAATATTCCTGTGAAAATGGGTATCATAGTGACAGAGAAAAATGTTCAGAACATGCAAACAACTGAGTTCTTCATTGTGACAGTAGAAAGCCTTGATATGAATCTATTGTGAGCTTCATTTATCATTACAGAGGATACCTCAAAAAAAATTAAAATTTATTATGGTTTTAGGTTATAAATAGCATTTTAAATGCGGTAGTATAGTTGTTTGCAAAACATAATTCAGGATTATCTATGTGTAAGGGCATCATATTTTCTATTATCTTAAAAAATCCAGTTGTCTCCTACAAAAGTGTGAAATCCATGTTTCCTCCTGTGGCAACTTTTTATTAAGGCTATAGCATTAAGAACATTTGCAGATTAGATTAAGAGAAAAATAAATTATATCATAGCTGATAAGGATAGACTCAGATTTTCAAGATTAGAAGAGACCTTTAAGGTAACCTAGTCCAACCACTACAAGAAGTTTAAAGCAACATGGCAAACCTCAAGATTAGTTCAGTACAGGGAGGTTATAACCGCAGGTTTATGTCACACTTCCTGTGGGACCTCCTAATGTCACCCTGTGCCTGTTCATGAGAGCTGCTCCGCCCTGCAGAATCTTGAGAAGTGCAAAAGGGAAGCATTGCCCTCAGGGTGATATTCTCATATCACATCCAATTAACATGTGGCTCAATCTTTTAACACACCCTGGGAACTAGTGGTCCCAGGTGCCTCCTGGACACTTTGAACACAGGACATAACAGCAGGGGGTTGGTAGGGGAGGGAGCGGAGATATGCATTTCCTGACTCCAGGGTGGTGTAACCTGCAGACTTCCTGCCATGACCACAGGGCCTGCATGTCTATTCTCATGTGCTCCGAAAGAAAAATGGGGGTGCCTAGAGAGGAAACAAGCTCAATCCTTTCCCTTAGAATTCTAAGATGAGGCATAAAAATCTAATAACCATGACAGTAAAAAACAAAAAAAGGGCCTTTAGGAAAGCACTGCCACTGTGCATACCAAAAATTTAGAAATTAATCAAACACATTTGATACATCTTTTTTAAAGGCTATACGTAGACAGAGTCTAAACATAAAAAAGAGCCATCATTTATCCTAGTACATAGTTTCCTATGATTGTGTTATTTAAATTCAATTTATTTTTCTAAATACCTTTTTGATATAAACTTCTGCCTCAAAAGCAAGCATGTAGTTCTAGTATCTAAGTAAGAAACAAGAGGCACGGCCGGGCGCGGTGGCTCAAGCCTGTAATCCCAGCACTTTGGGAGGTCGAGGCGGGTGGATCACGAGGTCAAGAGATTGAGACCATCCTGCTCAACACGGTGAAACCCCGTCTCTACTAAAAATACAAAAAAAAAATTAGCTGGGCATGGTGGCGCGTGCCTGTAATCCCAGCTACTCAGGAGGCTGAGGCAGGAGAATTGCCTGAACCCAGGAGGCGGAGGTTGCGGTGAGCCGAGATCGCGCCATCGCACTCCAGCCTGGGTAACAAGAGCGAAACTCCGTCCCAAAAAAAAAAAAAAAAAGAAAAGAAACAAGAGGCACAACTTTTTCAGGTACAGCCTATGCATGGTTTTCACTTGCTGGGCTAGCAAAGGTCTGTCTACTGCATCACATTCAAGAGAAAATGAGCAGTGTTTTAGGTCAGCATGTCCTCATTTAAAAGGAGGCAGTCCAAACAGACATGAAGGAAAGGTCAAGTGAGGTTAGTGTGCCTAAGATTGCTGACTTTTACTGATCCTGAAACTCTATAGAGTTATTACAGATTTTTAATGGGGCTGAAAAGAGGGTTCATGAAGGTCGTTATCTACCAAGTATAATCGCAGCGATCCAGCCATTCCTCACATATATAAACTAGTTCATATTTCAATCCAGTCTAGTCACTTAGAAAATAAAAATACCACAATAGAGGTTTAGTTCTGCCTGGTAGTAGAAAGAATAAATAAATACCCTGTGTGCCTGCCCCTTCAGTTTTACTGTTTTTATAGAAATGCTTTTGGCCAGTGGCAGGGATTCGCTATTACTTTTATACCAAAAAAAAATCCAACTCAGTTCTTTATCAGTGAAAACAGTAGTGAAATCATGACCTTGATGATTATAAGAAGGATGTCCAACAACTAACCCACAACTGTGAATTGATTTTATTTGCAGATAGCACACACAGTGTTAACTTACTGTATTCCAGGTGAGCACTGAGGAATGTGGCAATAGTTTGTCCACGTTACTTATCTCTGAATATACACTCCAATATGAAGAAGCTGCATAGATTTTTTTAAAGGGGTGGGAGGATATGGTTTAATATGACAAAGACAGTCAGCATTGTGATTCAACCAAAACAAGCAAACCAACCAAGTTTTCATTGTCTTATCCCTCATCCTCAAAAAGGTAACCATTAAAATTTTATCTACTGACTAAAATGTTCAGGTTCTGCTTTTTACAATGAGAACAATAATTTAGTACTATATCTACCCAAATGACATTATATCACTTCATACAAAACCAGTCAACACAAAACTGGGCTAAAAAAGTCACATCTTACTGGAAAAATAAATCACTAATAAGGTTATAGAATCAAAATCCTATCTTGTATCTCATCAATCTCTGTACAGCCATAGCTACTTAGAAAACCACAAGAGAATGAAATTTAATTAGCTGCTGACTGCAACAGCATTAAAAAAAAAAATGTTCTCCTAAGCAGCATTTGGACAGGTTGAGGCATTCATTATCAATTTACTGCTTTCCCTCAAGCAAAAAGGTCAACTATTCAACTTAAGGTGCAACATCAGCAACACTTACCAATTATAAATTCCTGAATGAGGTCAAATGAATGGCAGGCAGAGACATTCTCAGAAATCCATTGAATAATCTTTAAAAAGTCAGACAGAACTCTGTTGGTATTTAAATCTGCTCTCTGCCTCCATTACCAAAGAAGTACAAATATACATGAATCTTTTGCATTCTATATCTATTTTGGAATTGCCTAAGAATACACTAACTTCTACACTATCTTCAAGATACATAATGCAATCCTGGGTAGAAAAACAGTATGTAAGTGAGATCCTTTTTATACCTCTTTTTAATAAATGTCCTTGGCGGAGATCCAAATAAACGTTCTTCGACCTAATGCTTTTATTAGAATAGGTCATGTTATACCAAAGCACTAGTGGAAAGAGCTGTGGGATGCAGGAGAAAAAGGCAAAACAAAACCACTAGGCTTGGAGGCAGCAGAGCTGGGCGTGATTTCCAGCTGGGCCCTCCGTTGTAAATAGGGACACACCAGTTAATCTTTGTGAGCATGGCAGTACTGCCTCCTGAGGGAGGGATAACCCTTGCTATACCATCAACTCTCTCATCTCCATAATCATCCTCACCTGCTAGAGGAATGTTTGTCATCTCAGAATTGACAGATATTATAAGGCACGCCAAGCCATGGTGCATACTTGCACTTCTGCTACTACCAGTAAGCTGTTTTATTCAAAACCTATTTATGTTTTTGTACTTATTTTCAAAATTAGGTAGTTTAATACAATATTACTATAGACAAGTAAAATGTGGATGCGGAGAGTATTGTTGGGTCAGTAAAAGTTGAATGCTTTGGAAAGACTCAAAGGCATGTCTCTCAAACACTAAAAAACAAGGTCTAGGGGAAACAATTATAAAAGATTGTTTTAAAAAAATGCCTGATATACAGATTGCCTTGTAAGGGTCTTTAAATTACTATATCCTTAGAAATAAAAATTTTTAAAAAGTAACAGGAAGTTAGCGATACCTCATTACTAATGCTTTTATGCAAAAAAAAAAGGAAAAAAAAAATGATGCTGAACTTCAATTAGCAGATGCCCAAAGAAAGGCTTGAGTCAAAACCTGAGTGAATAATGTGCATTTTTATGTTTTAGGTTAAAATAAAACAACTAATGTCTTTTTTAATTTTTTGTAGTTAACCAGCTTTTCACTGATCTTAACCACATCTGATGGGGCAATTTCTCTGACTTCACAGGATAGCTGTAAAACAAAATAACACAGAATGTGCGTAGAGGTACTTAATAAACTCTAATGTGAAATACAAATGTAAGCTATCTTTATCAAAAATATAATAAATATCTGCCACCAGATTTTAGTCCTTTTGATAATTATAGATCAAATACAGACCAGAAGAAAAAGTAGATATTTAAGAAACTCATTATTTACTGAGCTCTTCATTGGAATGTTACTGATACAGCTAAACATTTATTACCAATACAGAAAAGGGAGTACCCAAAAGAACAGAAACACCCTCAGTCTGAGATCTGGTAGGGATCTGTTACAAAGTGGCACAAAAGACGACGATGTTCGAGTCAGCAGAAAGGCCATACACTTCAATTGTCACTAAATAAAAATAACTCCTGACCATTTTCAACCACAAAATAAGTATGTTCAGTGTTGTCTATCTGCCCATTTTGAAACATGAACTATCTTCTCACCTGGCCTTCCAGGAACTGCGCGCCTTGACCACAGGAGAGCGCACAGTGCAATGTGGCCATCTTCTCACAGTCTAAGCGGGTGTTCTGCAGGAGCCGTAATAAAGACGACTGGCTGAGCATTGCTCTATACAGCTTTCCAGAACAACAATCCAGTACCAGGGACCCTGACAGTGACTGTAAAGGGCTGTGAGGTAGCATATCAATCATTTCATTATTTCCTGGCAAAGAAAAAAAGAAGTAGATCAGCAAATAAACTCCTTTCACCCAAACATAGATATTAATGTCAAAACAAACTCAAATAGGCCACCTCTACAAGAGAAAAACTACAGCCATACCTGTCAGAAAGAGATTGTGGCAGATCAGGTCTGAATGTTGAACATTAAGTAGGTGGAAGAAATGACCAGGTAAGTAAACAGCCACATAATAGTCTATAGAAGAGAAAGATTTAAGTCATCTACATGTGGTAAGAGCTGCACAGGTACAGAACATCACTCTATCTCTACTTTTCTCTGAGTATCTCAAAAGACAAAAGTTTTACCAGTGTAATAACAAGTTATCTAATGAAAGTCCATTTCTTTTTTTTCCTTTTCTTTCTTTTCGAGACAGGGGTCCCACTCTGTCACCCAGGCTGGAGTGCAGTAGAGTGATCTCAGTTCACTGTAGCCTCAAACTCCTGGGCTCAAGTGATCCTCTCCACCTCAGCCTCTCAAATAGCTGGAACTACAGGCATGCACCCACAACACCCCACTAATATATTTTCTTTTTAAGAGCTGGAGTCTCACCATGTTGCCCAGGCTGGTCTTGAACTCCTGGGTTCAAGCAATCCTCCTGCCTCGGCCTCCCAAAGTGCTGGGACTGCAGGCATAAGCCACCATGACGAGCCACATTTCTCTTACTAGCCAAGCCTCATTTATTCCTATCTATGGTTAATTTTCTTCAGATATTTACCTATGGTTATCTTAATTTATAAATGCAGTTTTGTTTCTAAGTGACTTGTGGCTTTATGTGAATCTAAATGATCTCAGAGCAAACTAGAATAAAAAACATCAAGAAACACAAATTACTCCTTAATCTGATAAGCTGGAAAGAGCTTATATTGGGAATTTTCTTCATAATTTCTGCCAGTTTGGAGAAGCTCTAAAATTTGGTTGCCCATGTTCATCCACTGATCATCATCGTCATCAGTAGCAGGAGCATTTTGTTTAGAGAACCTTTAAATCGATATTCATCAGAACAATCTCTGTAGACACACTGACACTTGGTGAAGTACTAATTTATTTCCTTGCATATCAAGCTGACTAGAATTCACACCTTCAGTCCCTGCACTAGATATTTTTGTACCAAGAACATTTGCACTCAGAGACAAGGTATAAAAAATAGGTTTCTGGAGAATGGAAGGATAGAAGTTATCCCTTGCCAATACTTTTTCTAGGATCTTAAAAAACAGAAATTCACACAGTAGTAATTTTATATAGATGAGACATTTAGATTATAAGTGAGCCAGCTAGACTCGTTTTCCTAAGAAGTAAAAGAACACATGCTAATCATTTGCATAGAAGGCGTTCTGTGGAAAGAAGAGGATATAAAACTCAAACCAGTTGACTTACAAGTGTCCTTTCAGTCAACGTGGATTAAATGATGCTAAAGTGCTTAGCCCAAATGGTTGCAATTATCTTATTATGGCAACATTTTACTAGAAAAACACAAACAACAATATGGTGGGACATGGAAAGGGTGTCAGTATCAGATAACCTAGTTAACGCCTCACAGTACCACTTAACCAGTTAATTAGGATGGCACTATGTCCCTGGCAAAGTGGCATTTGGAAATATAAGACAGTGATTTGGGCAGTCACATCATTAAGCGAGGAATGGGGAGATTCCTATTTGGCATTTGGTGAGTGGGCTCCAGGGATGGATGTTCAGTCCCTCAATGAGCAGGGAATTATTGTCTCACCAAAAGGGTCAATAGTATCTGTGGCAAGCTGAATGATGGTGCCTAAAGATATTCATGGGCTAATCCCCAGAGCTTGTGAACACGGTAAGAGAGACTTTGCAGATGTGACTAGGATCTTGAGATGGGGAGACTATTCTGAAATACCCAGGCAGACCCAGGTAGGCACAAAAGTCCTTATGAGAGAGAGATTTGTCTAGAGAAGAGAAGACGACCGTGCAATGAGGACAGTAGTTGGAATGAAGTGGCCACAAGCCAAGAAATACTAGCCTCTAGTCAGGGATGTCCACCCTTTTGGCTTCTCTGAGCCACAAGAGGAAGAAGAAGAATTGTCTTAGGTCACACATAAAATACACTACTGACAGTTGATTCGCTTAAAAAAAATTGTTCTAAAACAAGTTTACAGATTTGTGTTGGGCCACATTCAAAGCCATCCTGGGCCATATGCAGCTCACAGACCACAGGTTGGACAAGCTTGCTCTAGAGGCTGGAGGGAGGACACAGGGAACGAATTCTTCCCTGGAGCCTCCAGAAGGCACCAGTCCTGCCCACACTTTGGTTTAGCCCCTTCAAGACTCATTTCAAACTTCTGACTTTACAGAACTGTAAGAGGACATTTGCGATGTTTGAAGCTCCAAGTTTGCAGTAATTTGTCACAGCAGCAATAATAAACTAATAAAGGATATGCAAACTAACCAGATTTGATCATTCCACAATGTATATAGGTATCAAAACACCACATTTTACTCCATAAATATATACAATTACTATGTGTCACTTAAAAACAAAATAAGGTGGAGTATTGCTTATTGACTGTGTGCGGTGGCTCATGCCTGTAATCCTAGCACTTTGGGAGACTGAGGCAGGTAGATCACCTGACATCAGGAGTTCGGGACCAGCCTGGCCAACATGGCAAAACCCCATCTCCATGAAAACCACAAGAAATTAGCTGGGCATGGTGGCATGTGCCTATAATCCCAGCTACTCAGAGACTGAGGTGGGGGATAGTTTCATCCCAGGAGGCAGAGGTTGCAGTAAGCCAAGATTATACCACTGCCTCCAGCCTGGGCAACAGAGAAAGATCCTGTCTCAAACAAACAAACAAGTTTGCTAGGAAGATTTGATGAAAGAACTCTGTAGAAATTTGTTATATTTTATTTGTTGACTTTTCTAATAAAGATCTTATATGGAGAAGAATAGGTACTACACATAAGCAGAGGCTATAGGTACAGTCATACACATGTAAAATGGATATTTTAATTCTTATAATTTCAAGAAAATACTTTAGTCACCCATATTTAGTTAAAACTTTAATATTTTAAAACATTTAGACTAAAGCTTTATATTTTAAAAATATAAGACTACTGAATCAAAAAATGCTATTAGATAAAAATCAAATTCTATGAATAAATATTTTTAAATTACATACTCTAGGATTGTACCACTGACACCACCAATTATCTTTTCTAGTTTGGGCAGTTATGTTGCATACCATTTGGGTGACTTACAGGATCATTTCACTTCATTTTCTCTCAGTTTATTCTGGACTGCTTTAGAGAAAAATACTAAAACAACACCTCTAAACAAAATACTTGATGAAGTTTTAGTTGAAATAAAATGCTAAGAAAACAAAATAACAAAATGTTTAAAGAAAATATTAATAATCTAGTGTCCCTGATAAAAGACACTGAAATACGCCTGAGCACACAGCTCATCCTGAGCCTCCGTATCATTATCCATCAGAATTGCTGTAGGGAGCAAAATAACAAGTAAAATATACTTAACATATAGTATTCATTAAATAAATAGTAGCTTATTTATAAATATATCTTTTAATCAAAGTGCTTGGGGTTCATGAAAAAATTCAAAAAATTTTTCTTTAATATTTTAATCAATATAAGCCCATTTTAATAGGATGACAGTCTACGGAAATTGCATGCAATTAATATCAAAAAATATATTACTCAAAAAGCAATATTGTTATCATAAAAACTACCTGTAGAACAGCTTTAAACCGGGGTATGATTTTGTGCCTATAAAATATGCTTAAAAAGGAAAGACAACGTATGTAAGACAGCCTATTTTTACAAAGCTTGTATTGCTGGCCTCTCCACATGCTGAAGACCACAGATTAAATCTTTCCTGCCCTTTGCAAGTCATTCCCAGGGCAAAAAAAGGAAGGATACCTTTGCCCTCACAAAACACTGTTTTCTTAGTGGAAAGTTTCCCATATCACTCTTGAGATGGGATGTTGATAAAGCATTGCTGATAAGAATCAAGTCCCAGACCCAGGAAACCTTCTATAGTATTTATCTCTCTTATCACAGGAAGCAGTGGAACCAGGCTTCCCTAAGGCAATTTCCCACAGATTCAGAGATCATGTTAAAATTTGCCCATTACTAGCCCACTCACCATAAGTATCCAACGTCATCAACAATATCATTCAAAATAAAAACCACTTTGCTCAGTTTCCTCACATTGTACTCTCCCAAACCTGGGTCATGACAGTGGATGGACTATGGAATAGGGATGGAAAAAGATATAAAAGAGTTATGTGCTCTCAACCCAAAGCTCCTTTTTTAAAGGAAATGTTCCATATACCATGTTCCATATGCAAGCAAGTAAACAGTTACTTAGTCTTGAGCTAAACTGTTTGTGCCCCACATCCCAACTGGCATGGAAGAGCAGCTTTCAGGAGGGAGATACAAAAAACCGTTTCTTTATTTTCTTCATTATCCTCAGGTTCCCCTCGCCATATTTGCTGAATGAAAACAACTCACTCAAGCTGATCCATAAATAATTAATGGAATTTGGAAGCTTTTCAAGATTAGCAACAAGAAATAGACAATTTCCCAGAGGCCCCTGTACTCTCTATAATCAAGGGACAACGTGATATATTCTTATGGGCTACTCAGTAATATCTCATACAAGTCATTTTTATGCTAACAAGTGACTTTTTAGACTACTACCAAAAACATAAGAAAGCTCACAGCCTAGGTTCTCTGAAAAGGGAGGACACCTCCCCCAATCCTTTCAAGCCAAAGACTAAGGAGCTCAGAGGGAGGGGTGTGTTCCAGAGAAAATCTTCTCTAGTAAGACTTCAAGTGGGTCATCAATTGTCCTCACAATCCAAGTCTCAAAGAGGCATGACAAATGGGATAGCATGTAAGGCTAAGGTATACCATGCCCAGGAAGAAGGGTTCAGAGCAGGGGGTGTGATCTCTCCATCACTCACCAAGGTTGAGAAAAGTAATGCCCTTTGTCATGTGTGAGTCAACATTCTTGAGAGAAGTGGTGAAGGTCTTGCTATGTCCTGCAAAGAGAGAACATGAAGCCAGAGAATGCTAAACCAAGAACTGGAACTCCACCCAAGGCAGTGATTATGTAACACTCTATAAATTTCAGTGACCATGAAACTGGTAAGCGGGCATCTTCTGACTTCTAGATTTCATGGTTCTCCTCATTCTCCAAAAACCAGCATTGAAGGCAGACCATCTGAGTGCAGTCACAGTCACACTCCAGTAGTTGTTCTGGGCTTATTATAATCTTAGACCATGACGAGTGAATTGTTCAGGGAGCAGAGGATCTGAAGGAATTTACTTAAGGATCCAAGAGAAAGAGATGACCAGATGGCTCATTGGCCATAATTCCTCAAGGTTCACTGTCACACACATGCAGTCATTAAGACCCTCTGAGGCTTCGCCAAATTATTTACAAATCCCACTTTTAGGTAGGAAGGGAATTAGTCGAGCTAATAACCTCAGTGTATTGGGCTTTCCTCTCTACTTTTCTAACTCTTACTCTTCAGAAAAGTATTATTTTATTTACTGGCTTTGATCACTAGATTAATCATTAGAAAAATGTGTGAAAATTTTCCACAAAAACCTCAAACTTAGACAATTTAAGTATGAGTAGTATATATGTTAGTTCTAAAGTTACTTTAAAACTTTTTTACATTGATCTCTAACCTTGGGAGACAATATTAGGTCCATCTATAGAGTAAGCAGCTCTGATATGGCTTGGCATTTTTTTTAATATTAAAAATTTTTCATCTTAAAAATATTTAAATACACCCACAGTATGTACTACACACACACTCACTTTAAGTAACTAAACAAACAAAACAACTACTCCTTAGCATTGTTCAAACTAAAACTACTACAGGGCACACTGTGATCAACTACAGAATCAGGAGATATTAGGCATTTGACTGCTGCTCCGCAGACTGTTTATCAGTATCTTAGGCTATAGATGTGTGAAATGGAATAAATGTATCTTAGATCTAAAACCTGTTGAGGTCTGATATCATGGACGCCTTTAACTAAAACCATATGTAACTCTGTAAGTTAAATCTATAGCTATTTTCCAATAAGCAATAACTAAAAAGAAAGCACACTTTTGGTAAATACCTCCCTTAGGATTGGTCCACAAGCCTAGAAAAAGATACAGGCCAGGATAAAAATATATGATATATAAAAATAACTAGCTAACTTGATATCCACCATTGGTGACTTTCTTTTGGAAACATGTATCCTATAAGTATACAGGTATAGAATGAACTGATAAAAATTGAATTACAAGGTAATAATACTCTCAGCTGGGCATGGTGGCTCATGCCTGTAATCACCACACTTTGGGAAGCTGAGGCGTGTGGATCACTTGAGCTCAGAAGTTCAAGACAAGCCTGGGAAACAAGGTGAAACCCCATTTCTACAAAAAGTACAAAAATTAGCTAGGCATGATGGTACATGCCTGCAGTCCCAGCTACTTCATGGGCTGAGGAGGGAGGATCACCTGAAACTAATCAAGGTGCAGTGAGCAGTGTTCATGCCACCACATTCCAGCCTGGGTGACAAAACCAAAAAATTACTAATAACATCACTGTTAACAGCTATCTAACTTGCTATTTGGAAAAAGTTATTATGTAAAGTAACAAAGAAGACATGAAAAGTACCTTTGTGAATGTAAAACACTGAATACGTGATTTGTTCCCAAGCAGCACACTTCGGGCTGTAACATACACACAAACTTCCTAGAAGAAAGAAGGTATTTAGTAGAGTTTAACAGAATCTATGTCACAAATAGTTTCCTAAACCACTTAGCCTTACTTCTCTTTCTTTAGATGTCCTGCTTCATCCTACCTCATAGATTATTCCCAAATCCTAGAAGTGGTCTATTAACAAGTTGCTAAGAAATTTCAAAGCAGTAATTCTTTAGTTCACACTATAAGCAACGTATTGTGGCAGGCTATTGAAGGATAGGAAAATTAACAGAGATACACTCCTGTATATATGAAATCATAGGATTCTAGACAGTTTCCAAAGCTTCATGAGATTCTCCCAGTATGCGTGTATCGTGCTGTCTTATCTGGCTTGTCACTTTCAAATTATTACTAACAGCTACGAACACCAGTGTATCAAAAATGTGTTCTCTTCACAGAAAGTTTCCAGTCTCTAGTTTAGCTTGATTGAAAGGCAAAGTATGATCTATATTATGGGTCAGTGAGAACAAATGTGGTGAGTCCGTATCCATCCATAATTGAGTCACTGAAGGCACTGGCCCCAGGCCAAAGGAGAGCTCTTGGCATAGAGTGGCCTTTCCAGGTGAGTCTTGACCCCCTTCACTTACCCCATCACTCCAGAACACCCTCAGCCTTTCCTACCTCTCTCAATGAGTGAAACTGTACATTATGTCTAGCAGCTGCTGCTGTATGGATAGACTAATGTCCATCAGTGATCTACATATAAATGAGGGACATTATGCTTAAACAGATATTGTCTATTCTAATGCATTTATGTGATTAACTGAAATAGGAGATTGCCAGGTAGAAAGTAACTTGACAAGGAGTCAGGAAACCTGAGTTCTAGTCCCAGAGCTAATGTTAACTAGCTGTGTGAATTCAATTGGCACTATACTTCAGGGGATTTCAACATTTCCTCTACTTTACTCCATTAGTTTCTTTATCAAAGAATCATGGTAGAAAAAAAGAAGTCAATTTCCCCTAAGAGGGCTATTCAAGGACATTTATAAGCATTCTGTTGTAATACTTATCAGTTGTGACTATTTTTAATGACATTTAACACTGCAATATATTGCAGTCAGAACATTGTATTGCAATACCCTAAACACAAAACAGCAGAAAAGAATAACTTCATCAGATAACATGGTAACAATTCTATTCGATGTAAAATGACTCTTATGGTTACTGAGCACACAATAACAACTTTTCTTTACAATTACAGCTGGCTCATTGCGAATAAAAGTAATATATCAGTAAACCACAAACCAAATAGTAAGAGTTACAAAAGTCTCATATACCACTTGGACTGCTTTCATACAGTAAACATTATCTGCAAAAAACTACTGGTTTATCCATTCTGTTATGAACTATAATCACAAGGAACATGAATTGTTTTTTTTAAAAAGACAGACTTTAGACTCTCTAGTAATAAATAAAAGTTAAAGCACTGTAATTTTCCTTTAGAAGTAGTTTTTAAAATAATACTGTCAAGGGAACATGTTCTTCTTACACAATTCTCAAACAGTAGTGATTAAGTGGACTAATTTCACAGAGGGTTAAATATATTCACACTTATTCACCCGCTAATTCTTTTAGGATTTTATCCTGGGAAATGAACATGACAACAACATAGATCATAAGCTCCATTCTAGGAAATTATCTGCACACCACCCTTTAGAGAATAAAAGTTGTTTTTTCTCATTTTGAAAACAGTGAGATGTAGAATAAATGTACCTAATTATATATTCTAAGAACCATATCCAGAACTTATAAGCAAGTATTTCCAAATTGTCAGGTTATGCTTAGTTGCCCCACCCAATCCCAAAGGGAAAAAAAGACACAGCAAGGTGAAATGGTAGGTACACAGGCTCTCTGAAGCTATCCAAAAGAACTTTGACAATGGAAATGTTCTATACCTGGTAAAGTCCCATATGGTGGCAACTAGCCACATGCAGTTACTGAGCACTCAAAGTGTAGATAATATGACTGACATACTATTCATTTATTTGAGACAGAGTCTCACTCTGTTGTCCAGGCTGGAGTTCACTGGTGCAGATATGGCTCACTGCACCCTTGATGTCCCAGGCTCAAGCATTCCTCCCATCTCAGCCTTCCAAATAGCTGGGACCACAGTCATGCATCACCCTGCCTGGCTAACTTTTTATTTTTTTAGAGATAGAGTCTCACTGTGTTGCCCAGGGTGGTTTTGAATTCCTGGGCTCAAGTGATCTCCATACTTTGGCCTCCCCAAAAGCTGGTATTACAGGATTTTTTTAAATTTTAGGTTCAGGGGTACATGTGAAGGTTTGCTATATGGATAAACTCATTATCACAGGGGTTTACATATTTATTTTTATTTATTTATTTATTTATTTATTTATTTGACAGCGTCTTGCTCTGTCCCCAGTCTGGAGTGCAGTAGCGGCATCTCAGCTCACTGCAACCTTTGCCTCCCAGGTTCAAGCGATTCTCGTGCCTCAGCCTCCCAAGTAAGCTGGGACTACAGGCATGTGCCACCATGCCCAGCTAATTTTGTATTTTTAGTAGAGACGGGGTTTCACCATGTTGACCAGGCTGGTCACAAACTCCAGACCTCAGGTGATCCACTTGCCTTGGCCTCCCAAAGTGCTGGGATAACAGGCATGAGCCACTGCACCTGGCCCACAGGGGTTTATTTTTACAGATACTTTCATCATCCAGGAATTAAGCCTGATACTCAATAGTTATTTTTTCTGCTCCACTTCCTCTTCCCACCCTCCATCCTCAAGAAGATCCCAGTGTTTGTTGTTCCCTTGTGTTCTTGAGTTCTCATCACTTAGCTCCTACTTTTAAATGAGAACATGAGATATTTCATTTTACCGTTCCTGTGTTTGCTAAGGGTAACAGCTTCTGCTCCATCCATGTTCCCACAAAAGACATGATCTCACTCCTTTTTATGTCTGCACAGTATTCCATGGTGTATATGTACATTTTCTTTATCCAGTCCATCACTGATGGGCGTTTAGGTTGATTCCACGTCTTTGCTATTGTGAGTCATGCTGCAATGGACATTTGCGCACATATGTCTTTATGGTAGAATAATTTTTATTCCTCTAGGTATAGACCCTGTAATCAGCTTGCTGGGCCCAATGGTAGTTCTGCTGTTAGACTTTGAGGAATCTCCATACTGCTTTCCACAATGGTTGAACTAATTTACACTCCCATCAAAAGTGTATGTCTTCCCTTTTCTCTGCAACCTTGCCAGCATCTATTATTTTTTTCTTTTTACTTTTTAGTAATAGCCATTCTGACTGGTATGAGATGATATCTCATTGTGGTTTCAATTTGTATTTCTCTAATCCTCAGTGATGTTGAGTTTTTCATATGCTTGCTAGCCGCGTGTCTTCTTTTGTAAAGTATCTGTTCATGCCCTTTGCCCACTTTTTAATGGAGTTGTTTTTGTCTTATAATGTAAGTATACCTTGCAGATGCTTGATATGCCTTTGTCAGATGCATAGTTTACAATTATTTTCTCCCAATTCTGTAGGTCATTTGGTTTACTCCATTAGTTTGTTTTGCTGTGCAGAAGCTCTCAAGTTTAATTAGATCCCATTTGTCAGTTTTGCTTCTGATAGGATTACTTTTGATGTCTTTGTTATGAAATCTTTGCCCATTCCTATGTCTAGGATGGTATTGCCTAGGTTTTCTTCTAGAATTTTTATGAATTTTGGGTTTTACATTTAAGTTTTAATTCGTCTTGAGTTGATTTTTGTGTATGCTGTAAGGAAGGGGTCCGGTTTCAATTTTCTGCACATGGCTAGCCAGTTATCCCATTGCCATTTATTGAATAGTGAATCTTTTCCCCATTGCTTTTATCAGCTTTGTTGAAGATCAGGTATTCATAGGTGTGCATCCTTATTTTTGAGTTCTCTGTTCTATTGGTCTATGTGCCTGTTTTTATACCAGTATCAGACTGTTTCGGTTACCGTAGCTCTGCAGTATAGTCTGAAGTTGGGTAACGTGATACCTCCAGCTTTGTTCTTTTTGCTTAGGACCTCCTTGGCTACTCAGGCTTTTTTGGTTCCATATGAATTTTAAGATAGTTTTTTCTAGTTCTGTGAAAAATGTTGTTGGTAGTTTGATAGGAATAGCATTCAATCTGTAAATTGCTTTGGGCAATATAGCTATTTTAATGATACTGATTCTTCCTATCCATGAGCATGTTTTCCCATTTGTTTTTATCTTCTGATTTCTTTGACCAGTGTTTTGTAATTCTTATTGTAGAAATCTTTCACTTCCCCTCCCTGGTTAGCTGTATCCCTAGGTATTTTATTCTTTCTGTGGCAATTGTGAATGGGATTGCCTTTCTGATTTGGCTCTTGACTTGGCTCTTATTGGTATAAAGAAATGCTAGTGCTTTCTGCACACTGATTTTGTATCCTGAAAGTTTGCTGATGTTATCAGTTGAAGGAGCTTCTGGGCCGACACTATGGAGTTTTCTATAGAATCATGTTATCTGCAAACAGGGATAGAATGACTTCCTCTCTTCCTATTTGGGATGCTCTTTCTCTTGCCTGATTGCTCTGGCTAGGACTTCCAACACTGTATTGGATAGGAATGGTAAAAGACAGCATCCTTGTCTTGTGCCAGTTTTCAAGGAAAATACTACCAGCTTTTGCCCATTCAGTATGATGTTGACTGTGGGTTTGTCGTAGATGGCTCTTATTATTTTGAAGTTTTCCTTCAATATCTAGTATATTTAGAGTTTTTAACATCAAGAGGTATTGAGTTTGATCAAAAGCCTTTTCTGCATCGATTGAGATAAACATGTGGTTTTTGTCTTTAATTCTGTTTATGTGATGTCACATTTACTGATTTGCATATGTTGAACCAACCTTGCATCCCAGGGATGAAGCCTACCTGGTTGTGGTAGATTAGCTTTTTGATATGCTATTGGATTTGGTTTCCATGTATTTTGGTGATTTTTGTATCCATGTTCGTCAAGAATATTGGCCTGAAGTTTTCTTTTGTTCCTATGTCTCTGACAGGTTTTTAGTATCAATATGATGCTGGGCTCACAGAATGAATTGGGGAAGAGTCCCTCCTCAATGTTTTGAAAGGGTTTCAGTAGGAACAGTACCAGCTCTTCTTTGTATATCCAGTAGAATTCAGTTGTGAATCCTTCAGCTACTGAGCTTTTTTCGGTCGGTAGGCTATGTATTACTGATTCAATTTGGGAGCTTATTATTGGCCTGTTCAGGGAATCAGTTTCTTCCTGTTTCAGCTTTGGGAGGCTGTATGCGTCCAGGAATTTGTCTTTTCTAGGTTTCCAGTTTGTGTGCATAGAGATGTTCTTAGTAGTTTCTGATGTTCATTTTTATTTCTGTGGGGTCAGTGGTAACATCCCATTTGTCATTTCTAATTGTGCTTATTTGGAACTTCTCTCTTTTCCTCTTTATTAGTCAAGCATGGGTTTCTGGAGTCACACATTTACTCACCACTTCCCTGGGCAGCAGAGGTTCCCCTGACTCTGTGTCACTCCTGGGTGGGCTGTTATCCTGCCTTGCTTTATGCCATTCTCCATGGGTCAAGTTGTTTCCTTGATTAGTCCCAATGTGAACACCTGAATGATTCGGTTGAAGGTGCTGTATTTACTGGCCCCTTTTGTTCTTCCCTGTGATAGTGGCTGACATTAGCATCTTCTAGTCAGCCCAGGTTTTTTAAATTTTAATTCATTTAAATTTAAATAGCCACATGTGGCTAGTGGCTACCATACTGGACAACACAGCTTTAGATCACTGGTTCTTAACCCCGACAGCACATTAAACTTAGTTGGGATCACAGATACTCAGGCTCCACCTCAGAACAATTAAGCCAGAATCTCCGGGGATGACACTCAAACATTTGTATTTTTTAAAGCTCACTAAACGATTCTAATGTGAACCCAGGTTGAGAACCACTTTTGAAATCAGCAGATTTGGATGTGAATCCTGCTTTTGGCTAAGTATATTGCCTCAGGCAAGTTAATTAAATTACCTAAGCCTCAATTTCCTCATCTGTAAATAAAGAAAATATAGAACCTACTTCATAGGGTTCTTATGAGATAACCAAATAAGATATTGTGTATAAAGAGATTGTTAGATTGTTCATTGCAAAGAAGTTATACCTGGCTACAAACATTAGCTGGTATACTATTATTTCATAATAATCTTGCTGCTATTTACAAGCTGGGGGAAGTCACAGTTTGAAAAAAATAAAGGATGCTCTTAAGAGTGTAACCAGATATTCACCAATGATGAAGATAACATCTCAACGTTGGCTTGCCTTGGGGAAACCATTTGGACAATGAACACTACTATGGACAAAGTTTTCCAAGGGAAATTATCTCACTGGAGCAATAATTGAAAAGCTCTATAAAGTGCTAAAACATAGGCCTAATTCGGGAACTCATGAAGAGCAACTCTTGCGGTAATATGAATAGGAAGGAGAATTTACACACTTGCCTACTCACTACCTCCCAGTAGATGGTGCACAAGAAAGAATCACAGTCACTGACTTAAAACACACAAGAGCACTACAGCATCAGAGTTGACTATCAGATAGGGAAATAGTAAGATATGCTTTCAATGCTTAGAAAGTCTGATTTATCCTTTTTATTAGAAAAATCTATATAAACTCATAATGTCAAATAATACACAAGTGGCCTGACAGCAGCAGTGACAGCAGCACTTTTGCCCACCACCAATCTCATGAGCATGCCCCTCACCCGGATTGTAACCTCTAGTTCCTTGGAAGACAGCTGTCTTTATTTCTTAGGACAGGGAAATTCAGGACAAATGTTTTCAAGAATATAAAAAGTAATGCTGAAAGGACAAAATAGCTTCTGATTATCATAATGTGATAATGAAATGTCAAACATTATTACATCATCATCATTAATGTAAATAGTTGAAGTAAGTTTGTATAAGGGCCTAAGTCTATCAGCATTCCTCTCATGAACCACAGTTTCTGGCCTCCACGCCAGTGGAGATTCGGCTTTCTACTATAGAGGTAGTCGCATTTAAATTAGACTCTTTGTTTCCTTCTCCAGTCCTATTTTGTTGAAGTAGATTTTAACAACAAAGGTAAAAAACCACTTTTGAAGACTATTATGGGAAACACATGAACAATTTAGTATTCAAAAACCAAAAGCTTGCTTCTCTGGCTTGTTTCATCTTAAACCTGGAAGCATCTCATTTGAAACGGGTTTTTTTTCAAAGCCAATTGTGAAGAGTGAAGCTTATTGTCTACCCTTCCAGACACTGCTGAGAAGGGGAAAAATAGATTCTTCCACATTTTATGTCAGATAAACCTAACATTTTATTAAATATGTCATAACTAGCCCCATTTATAACTTACAACTAGTAATGGTCATGAAAAATTTCTGTGAAAATATAAAAAGGAATAAAAAGCTTCACAAGATTAAAGCCTAAGGTGATTGTTCATATGCAACAGATTTAAAGCAAAGTACCAGGACCTGAGTGTGGTGGCTGATGCCTGTAATCCCAGAACTTTGGGAGGCTGAGGCGGGTGGATTACCTCAGGTCAGGAGTTCGAGACCAGCGTGGCTAACATGGTAAAACCCCATCTCTACTAAAAATACAAAAAAAAAAAAATTAGCCATGCTTGGTGGTGTGTGCCTGTAATCCCAGCTACTTGGGCAGCTGAGGCAAGAGAATTGCTTGAACCCAAGGAGGCAGAGGTTGCAGGGAGCCGAGATTGTGCCACTGTACTCCAGCCAGGGCGACAGAGCAGAGCAGGACTCCGCCTCATTCACAAATAAATAAATAAAGCAAAGTAATAGGGACGAACCTACCCTGCTCCTTCCATGTGAGCTCTGGATCCCATCCTGCCTTCTAAGCAAATTCACTGTACCAGTTATTCCTTTCTGCTATGTACTGTCCTGTTTCCTCTCCACTAAATATAGTCTGTGAGCATTCAAACATCTTAGAGTCTCTACTGTCTTAAAATATTCCCTAAATCCTATTTCCCTTTCCAGATGGTGCCTCTCTCATGTCTACACATGCTGCTATGACTTTTTTCAATTTCCATATGCCACTTAACCCAGCATAGTCAAGATTTCACCTCAGTTCCCCAACACAAACAGCTCCCAGTAATCTTCATGCTACTAGACACAGCAGACTCTACCTCTTACTACCTATTCAGTCAATTCTTTGTGAAAATACCCTGTGGCTTCAGCTACTATAATACCATACTTGTTTTGTTTTGTTTTGTTTTTCTCTCTCTCGCTCTCTTTCTCGCTCTCTCTCTCCAGATATTCTTTTTTCCTTTTCCTTTGGATGTTCAGCCTAACCTTTATATATTTATGTTCCCAGATCTTATTAGTGTCTTCCCTCCTGACCAAATACTCCCTCCTATGGCTTCAAATGCCAGCTATAGCCTTACAACTTCCAC
>NW_016107341.1:9778236-9781096 GCF_001604975.1 Cebus imitator | reverse complement strand
GAACTCCTGGGCTTAAGCTATCCTCCCGCCTCTGCCTCCCTAAGAGCTGGGATTACAGGCATGAGCCACAGCGCCCGGCTATTTATTGTCAGTTCTGAACCCTCTTCTAAGCTCCAGATCTTTTAGTCAAAATGTCCAAAACAAAAATCACAATCTTCCTAAGCTCCACCAAAACCCCTATGCCTCAGTAAATGGCACCACTGTTCACTCATTTGCTGATGCCAGAAACCTGAGAACCACTCCTCTTCAATGTAATTTAGAGCAAATTATCTCAATTTCATCTCCAAAATGTATCTCAAACCCATCCAGTTCTCTCCACCTGTACTGCCCATCCTAGTTCACCCTTATTTCAAATACAGAGCTAGACTTCATCTTAACTGTTCATCTTCCCACTTTCTCTCTTGCCTCCTCCAATCCATCCTCCATACAGAAGCCACAGTGATCATTTGAAAATACATATCCAATCACATGACTGCCTGCATAGACACTTCAGTGAACGAGTATCAGTGAATCTTCAAACTGACAGGTGAAAAGCTGTTAGAGAATAGAATAGTCACATGGTGACAAAGCACTGTCCTACAAATTACTAATTCAGAGGTTAAAATGTAACTTCACAAGGAGGACATACAGTGGTTACCACTTAACCAAATGAGCAGACTTAGCATCACTAACAGTAGGATGTCCTGACATTATAGGCCTCCTGATCTAATAAAAACAAAGTTTACAACATCACCTATGAAGTATTCTCACTAAAAACACTTAACTTATGTCTAACTATGCTGTTACTCTGTTGCATGTAGCTTCCATTTTACAGGAAATGTATAGAGGAAAAAGTTAAATGTTTATGTAAGTAAACAATTAGATAAATCCAGAATGTAGATCATTCCTTAAGACAAATGGCCTGGACTCTTCAATATGTCAATGAAAAGAAAAGGCAGGGAAGACATGAAAACTGCTGTACATTAACAGAGACTACAAAGACTTAAATGACCAAATGTAATGCATTAATCTCTATGGAATCCTGACTTTACAAGTTATATACATATATATTTATTTATATATACACACAGATTTTTGAAAAAATTATGAAAATATGAATAAAGTTTATTGACTAATGTGATTAATTTATTTCAGTAATAAGGGAACAGAGATTATGTAGAAGAGTGTCCTTGGTCAAAGGAGGTATGTGCTGAATTACCTAGTGGTTAGGTGTTATGATGTCTGCAACCTATTTTGAATGACTGTCAAAAAAGAAGAAAATGATACCTATATAAAGTGAGAATGATAAAGTAAATATCATAAATGATACGATTGTTTGAGTAAAAGGTACATGGATGTTCATTGTATTTTTCAACTTAAAGTGAGCTTTAAGTGTATTTTTCACTCAACAGTGAGCTTGCACATTCTCAAAATAAATTGTATAGTAACAAAAAATATCCTTCAATGACTACTCATCACTCAGGATAAAGTCTAAAATCCTCCCGTGATCCACAAGGTCCTACAGGGCCTGACCCCTTCCTACCTCTCCAGCTTTCTCTATCTCTCACTCACTTTACTGCAGTGACATGGTCTTAGCTCATATACATCCTTCAAGTCTCCACTGAAATATCACTCCCTTGAGTGCCCCAGGACTAGTATATGAAGGGATGAGTACAGCTGAGGGAGACCTGGGGGGACAGTCCTGGAGGGACAAAAAAGGGAATGGATTATGTAGGAGTGAAGTAGAAAGAGGGCAATTTTCAGGACTAAGAACAGGATGGGATGGAGTATCTTGCAGGGAGGAAGAAACGACGATGAACTGGATGAATTACAACATGGTTGAAGATATTAGTATCTTCTATTAAACCTCCATTATAAGTTTTCATTTCTTCCTATAATTTAGCTCAATCATAATGTGATTCCACTTAAATATTATGTGTGCACTTATATAATGTATAAAATCTGCACCAAATAGTAACTTTTATGACAATAAAGATTAGGGCAGTTTTACTTATCATCACATCCCAACACCTAGCAAACAGTAAGTGCTGGATAAACATTGGCCTAATGGGTGAATATCCTGTAATATTTGGCTTCAAAGGAATGCAATTTTAGTCCAAATGCTACTTAACTCTAGTAAATGTCCACTAAAGTTGAGATATTTAAAATGGCTATTATATGTAGTTATAGAGCTGATTACTTAGATGACTAAGGTTAATGAGCATTTTTTTCACCATATTTATTGAATGTAATCATATTCATCTGTCATTTTTAGGTATTCTTTACCTCCATATTTTTCTATCTATAAAAACTAAAATTAAGGAACAAAATATTTCACATTAATAACTTTATGTCAAGCTCTGATTGTTATATCGGTAGGCTGCAGCATGGCTTTTAAAGCTAGGTACATAAGTTTAGAACCAAACATATCAGGAATCCTGACACAGAAAGCATAGCATTTGCTGGTTGCCATTTGTTAAAAGATGGAGCAGGTGAGAAAATGTAGACTGGTTGAATACAAATCCATCTCCTCTATTAAAATCATACAAACAATAACTACTAGAAGAATAACTCTGCTGTTAAGAATAACTGTGGCAGCTGGGCACAGTGACTCATGCCTGTAATCCCAGAACTTTGGGAGGCCAAGGCGGGTGGATCATGAGGTCAGGAGATCGAGACCTCCTAGCCAACATGGTGAAACCCTGTCTTTACTAAGAATACAAAAATTAGCTAGGCGTGGTGGCAGGCACCTGTAATACCACTACCTGGGAGGCTGAAGCAGAAGAATAGCTTGAACCTGGGAGGCAGAGGTTGCAGTGAGCCAAGATCGCACTACTGCACTCCAACCTGCCAACAGAGCCAAACTTTGTCTCAAAAAAAA
>NW_016107341.1:9775247-9778177 GCF_001604975.1 Cebus imitator | reverse complement strand
AATAACTATGGCTATCTTGACACAGACAGTGTATATTTAAAATTAATAAAGAAGATGATTTGTTATTTGACAATCCATATGATCACCAATATAAAAATGTAGCTCTATTATATTTTCAGACTCCATACAGCTAAATGATAAGTAAATTTTGTCTAGAACTCAAGGACAATTGAATAAACTGATAAATACAACCATAGTTTACCTGTATGGTTGGTAAAAACACACAGACTTAGGTGTTTGGATAATTTCTCTCGGTCTTGATGATAATCACATCCAAAGTTGACAAGTCTAAGAATATAAAGAATGAGAAGTTCATTTAAAAATACATCCCTTCATAAAGGATGTGAGTAACCACTAAATAATACGCCTAGAGAAGCAGAAACACATTCCCCAGAAATTTAAGTAGATAATTTTTTTTGGTTAATAAATTCTGTAGTTTTTTCAAAATACATGGTATATATATATGGCATCAGCCTGGTAGTAAGAAAAAAAATATTACTTTCATCTTACATTTTTATAAATTTTCTAATATAGAGTAATGCATATACTAGTTTCAAAATAAGCACAACTAAATGTTCATATATGATAAAGTAAAGCTAGTGAAATACTTAACAGTTCAGGATTATCATTACTCTAATTTAGGAAGATTTTCATTTCTTCTACATATTGATGGCCTTATGCTTATTTTTTCAGAAGCATCTCATGTTTTTGCTACATGTAAAATAGAGTGGAAAAGGAAAAAACCTTGTCTTTTGTGCAAAAAGGAGAACAGAAAAAAGCCAACTCAGCTGAGCTACAAGTAGATTGAGCTCTGACATCCTCTTTGATGGCAACAAAAAGTGTTTTGATGTTTGCTTCTCAATATAGCTCTCTCTGACCCAATGAATCCTTCTATTTAATCATAGGGAGAAGAGTATATCCATACATCAAAATAAATGGAGATGCACTACAGAAATAAATGGCTAAGAAAATCAATACAATTGACTTTATATATAAAATTCTGGGTTCATGTTTGATAAAGTTGTTTATATTTGCTATGGAGAATGGGAATACAAAAAAAGATGTACGCAGAATATCAAACTCTTATCTGCATAAAGTAGGAATAAATATAATCATTTTGCCCACAAGTATCTATAAAAATTAGTAACACCCTATGAATAACTTACTTAAATCCTGAGTTGCTTAATGATATGTCCAAGGGTACTTCAAACTGTCAAAAACAAAAAAAATCAGAAGTAAGTGATGACACTTCTGAAAACCAGAGCAGACCCAAGTAAACCAGAAAAAATATTGTGCTTACCTAATAATAAAAAGCCCATTTAACCATTATTATCTTCAGAAGTTACACTCCAAATCCATTGGACAGAAAGTCCACTGAGAATACTCTGAAGTTTATATACAATCATGAGCTTGATGTATATTTATTTCTTAAAGGGCTAATGCTTGACAAACTTTGTCTTATATTTGAATATCAAAAACAAGTTGTACAATAGGCCAATTGGAAGCAACCACCTTTTACAAGACACAGATGACAGTGTAAGGAAAGAAGGATTGTGTGTCCTTAGATGTCCTTAGAAGGAAAGCAGATGAGCCAACAGAAGGTGCAGGAAGGGTAAGTGCAATTCTTCCAATGGCGTAACAATCTGTATTAGATAGCAACATTGGTCCTGGTCAAGAAGAATAGGCCAGGCACTGTGGCTCATACTTCGGGAGGTCAAAGTGGGTGGACTGCTTGAGGTCAGGAGTTTGAGACCAGCCTGGCTAACATGGTAAAACTCTGTCTCTACTAAAACACAAAAATTAATTGGGTGTAGAAGCGGGCACCTGTAATCCCAGCTACTAGGGAGGCTGAGGCAGAGGAATTGCTTGAACCTAGGAAGGGGAGGTTGCAGTGAGCAGAGACCATGCGACTGCGCTCCAGCCTGGGCAACAGAGCGAGACTCCATCTCAAAAGAAACAAAAACAAACAAAACAAAAAAAAAAAACGTACTGTCCATCGCAAAGATATTAATGACTCTGCACCACAATGCTACCTTTTTTTATTTTTTTAATTCAAATTCTTAAAATTTAAATTTTCCTATTTTTTAAAAGTCTTTTTTCACTGATGCAACACAATGCTAACATCCTAAATAGCTTTTTCAGGGGTAATACTAGATTTTGGTTAAACTATACATTCTCATTAACTTTTCTCTTTATTCTCAAATCCACCATCCTCACAAGTCCTTTTGGGTCAAATAAAGTGCAACCCCTTAAAGCTATCAGTTACAGACCACACCAACTATTGGACTGGTGCAAAAGTAATTGTAGTTCTTCCCATTATTTTGAATAATTAAAAATCGCAATTACTTTTGCACCAACCTAGTATCTTCTACTACTAATCCCCACTCATACGTGTGTTTCTTTGATGTAGAGAATTCAGTTAGCGGACATTTCTGGTGCTGAAGCCTGGAAACGGCAAGAACTATTTTACTTGCTCATACAAGTGACTAACACAACCACCAGGAATGCTAAAGTGCTGTTTATGATAACAAAAGAGTAATGTATCGTAACATTTCCTGTAGTGTGATCATTTTCTGAACTTACCATTAAGTTGTAGCTCTCATCAGCATAAAACTGGATACATTTTAAGATACTCTTTGATTTCTAAAACAGTAAACAGAATGACATATTAAAAAACACTAGGAAAAAAAAGGAAGCAATCAAGAAGCAAACAATAATGAAAATCTTTTCATTATATTTAAAACTTCACTGACAATTTCCATCAATGAAAATATAGTGATTAATGAACTACAGTAATGACAATGTCAAAATCAAATTGTTCTTATAAAAAGTGCTGGCCGGGCGCGGTGGCTCAAGCCTGTAATCCCAGCACTTTGGGAGGCCGAGGTGGGTGGATCACGAGGTCAAGAGATCAAGACCATCCTGGTCAA
>NW_016107341.1:9773256-9774262 GCF_001604975.1 Cebus imitator | reverse complement strand
GATGGTCTCGATCTCTTGACCTCGTGATCCACCCGCCTCGGCCTCCCAAAGTGCTGGGATTACAGGCGTGAGCCACCGCGCCCGGCATTAATTTTATTCTTGTTCTTAATTTAGCAGACAGGCTGAGGTTGCTAAAGGCAAGACCACACCTCCCACAAATCAATAGCTGCATTAATAGAAGATTCAGAACTTACTGTTCTGTACCTAACTCTCTCAAGTCAAACCTCTGCAGACAAGAACCCTCCACTACCAAAGATAGAGGCTGTGATGTCAAGAAAAAGCTCAGGCTTGGCAGTGGTAAGTAATAGACAATGACCCCAGTTTGGCCATAAACCAACCATGCAGCTTTGGGCATGCCTCTCACCTTTATGTCTTCCATGATGAATATGATGTTATTGCCCATCTCTCAGCAATACTTAACTACTCATTCATCAAGACCTGACTTACACATTGTGTTCCATACAAAGCCTTCCATCCCATCCCCCAGATGTTGTAGTATAATCTTCACCTGTTTTTCTATGGTGCACTGGAATGCTTCTATGACAATTACATTTTAATTAATGAGCATACACTCTTCTACAGCACGTTTCTATTACCAATTCCCTGATTATTTCTAGCATGTAACAGTGCTCAAGGAATGTTTTTTCAGAAGGCAGAAAATGGACCAGGCATGGCTCATGCCTGTAATCCCAGCACTTTGGGAGGCCGAGGCAGGTGGATCACCTAAGGTCAGGAGTTCGAGACCAGCCTGGCCAACATGGTGAAACCCCATCTCTACTAAAAAAAATACAAAAATTAACCAGGCATATTGGCGCATACCTGTAATCCCAGCTACTTGGGAGGCTGAGGCAGGAGAATCACTTGAACCTGGAAGGCAGAGGTTGCAGTGAGCCAAGATCACGCCACTGCACTCCAGCCTGGGTGACAGAGCGAGACTCCATCTCAAAAGAAACAAAAACAAACAAAACAAAAAAAAAAAAACGTACTGTCCATCGCAAAGATATTA
>NW_016107341.1:9751828-9773160 GCF_001604975.1 Cebus imitator | reverse complement strand
AAGGTGTGCAAGAGTAAATTGCCAAAGATATTACAGGTATAAAACATCTGTTTACTAAGTAACAAAGTCAGAACTACAGAACTTTAAAATAAGGAAATTCTAGAAACCATCCAATTCAATCCCTTAACAGGTAAGAAAACTGAGGCCCAGAGCAGTTAGTTAGGCTGCATAGTTAGTTCAGAAAGGTCTGGAATCCATGTCCTGGAAGCCTCTCATTGCCCTTTCAGTGCATCAACTGGCCTCAAAATAATTTAACAGAAGCAGTTAAAAATTATTGTTCTTCAAAATGCTTATTAACCAAAAGTAACCCACATTGAGATAGATGAGTAAGGAATAAAGACAGGTTGGGGTAGAAGAAGTAAGAGAAAAAAGGAAACACCATAATGGTCTGTATTCAAGCCTAAACCCTCCCTAATCCTAACAGGGATTTTTCCACTCAGGTTAACTTGCAACTTGATGGAGCCATGTGGCATAAAGAGATGTAAACCACTATTTCCTGCCTGCCCTGTCCATTATAGTCAGACAAGAGGAAAGTGATGCCAGAGAAAAGATCCAAGAGGACCTGTCTGTCTCTAAACCTTGGACAATCATTTTTTTGAAATTTGTTGAGCTGCAGTAGATTTGAGAACAGTTCCAGATAAAGGTATACACTAACAAGAACATGAATGTCCGACTGTGGCATAACCAGGTTCAAATCTCAATTTTGTTCCTCTCTAGAGTCACCTCATCTCTGTGAATCCTGGTTGCTATCTTCTCTGTAAAAATAGGGATAAGCATAATACCATGTCTATCATGCAGGGATGTTGTGAAGAATATGTGGAATTGCATATACTTTGCAACACCCCTGCATTATAAAGATGTTATTATACTTATGCTGTATGAAGCTGTCATCTAAGCCTTTAAGAATGAGGGCAGAAGTACTTCTTGGAAGAACACATTTGAATTAAGGAATGCTAAAGCTGCACCATCCTGAATGGCAGAATCTTTTCTGGGCTGCTGACAGGTGTCCCCTCCATTGCCAGTGTGTGTCTGTTTCTCCCCTCTCCCCTCTCAAGCCCTCTTCTAATCAGCCAGTCCCCTGGTCTATGCTCATTCCCAGTTACTGACCCCAACTTGCTTATTTAACTCTTCTCAACTCTGATCACTGGCTTTGGGATTCAGCCTTTATCTTTCCTCTGGAGCTTGGCCCTCTTCTGACCCTTGGCCCACGTCTGTCATTGTGCTCCCATCCACTTAGCCCCTGTGGGACAATGGTAGCCCAGAACTCCAGCGACACACTTTCTCCTGGCAATTTTCCAGGCAGACTTCTTGATTTGAGTCTTTCAATAGCTGATACACAATTAATAAGTGCCATTTTCTGTTTCAATTGTTCATTTAACTTTACAATCTTCAGAGAAATGTTAAGATCTTCACAGACAATTTTGATGCAGACTAAATATTGAAGAAAATCATTTTTAATATCAATAACATATTAAGATCCTAGGCAAATTATCAAGAAAAAGACAACCCAGTAGAAAAATAGATAAGGATACAACTAAACAATTTTCAAAAAAGCAAATCAAATAGCCAACAAGCTTTGGAGAAGATGCTGAAATGCATTAATATTAAGGGAGATACAGACTAAGATAATAAGCTATCAACTTACACTCATCAAATTGGAAATTTTTTAAAAGGTAAATATACCTTTTCATGATAAGAATTGAGGGAACACGTACTCTTAAATTTTGCTTATAAAATTGTCAATTGTTAGAAGTTTTTTAGAAAGCAATCTGGAAAAAATCTGTTGGAATTTATTAAATGTATGTACCTATCAAACCAACAATCCATCCCTGAAATATAGCTCAAAGAAATATATGTACCAATACATAAGGCTACAGGAATAAAAAATTTTGAGATGATTTATAATTCAAAAACAAAAACAAAAAATTGGCAATTTTGTGAATGTCTATCCACACCAGGGACTATTATCTACTTCTAAAGAGACTAAATTGGAGCTATTCTAGTTTTATTTGTAGGTAATTCCACAAAGCTGAATGAGTAAGAAATGAATAATAAAATCCTGGGTGGGTCAGAGGTGGGGGTAGGAGATGACTATTAGTATGGAGAAAAGTATGCAAGGATACATACCAGGTTGTGAACAAAAGAGATTTTTTTTAAAAGTACATGTGGAAGACAAGAAAAAAAAATTACACTCAATGAAATCCATTTATAGTATGATATACAGTATGGTTTTATACATGGTATAAATATATAGTACAATCCCATTATATGAATATATGTACAGATAAAAATTAGAATAAATAACCAGTTAGTTATATTTCTATTTTAGTAACCCATAGAGATACTCCTGATCTCTTTTTACCTGCTAAGGAAAAGCAAACATAAAAGCAGCAGGTAAATGTATTATGATGCTACTTTAGTAAAAACAATTAAATCCCCACATACATGCATCTAACCTTGCATAGGTTTGCATGAGCAAGGTAAAAGCTGTGGAAAGACTCATACAGGCTACCTCAGGATACTGAGATTGAGGGTTGAGGTAGAGAAAAGGGGGATAATTAACTTCATGTATATTTGTAGCATTTTACACATTAAAAGAAAAAGACTTCAAAAGACATCAAATGAAGAAATAATCATGTATCAGTAACATTATCTTTAACAATCTAGAAATGTAGTTCTTTGTAGAAAAAACTATGAAGTAAAAAGATTTTCAAATCTTTACCACTCTATTTCCATCTTCTTGGGCGACATGGACACGAAATTTTTCAATATCTTTAAAAAAAAAAAAAAAGATAATTTAACCTTAACGAAATATGAGTACTATTTTTACGTAACACTTGTAAAAACATTGTTATAAAAGCAATGCAGGGCTGGGCACAGTGGATCATGCCTGTAATCCCAGCACTTTTGGAGGCTGAGGTGGGCGAATCATGAGGTCAGGAGATCGAGACCACCTTGGTCATGATGAAACCCCATCTCTATTAAAATACAAAAAATTAGCTGGGCATGGTGGCATGTGCCTGTAGGAACAGCTCAGGAAGCTGAGGCAGGGGAATCGCTTGAACCCGAGAGACAGAGATTGCAGTGAGCCGAGATTGTGCCACTGCACGCCAGCCTGGCGACAGAGCAAGACTCCATCTCAAAAAAAAAAAAAAAAAGCAATGCACATTGAACAACTGGCCACAAAACAATATTATTACAAACTGTAATCTCACAATAGAGGTTCAAAAACTTCCACTTTTCTCTATTCTCCCTTTACAGTTAATTTCAAGTCCTGCATTTATTCTGCTCCTCAATATCAACAATACATGAAGCATTTAGCTCTCCTGCTTCCCTGGGCTCCCTCAACAAGTACTTGACTCCCCTATACCATCAGTCTTGTATAGAGCTAACAAGGGCTTACATGGCAGAGTTTATCTTCAATTTCCAAATCCCAAACACTTGTTTGTATGAACATACCAGACAGAAAACTCATCATACGAGACCTTCTGGGGAAGCATTTTAATAGGGGTCAATTTCATATGAACAAAACCCTGAACACTAAAGTCAATCTGTGTAGATGGTCCCTTTCTAACAGTAACAATTTAAATTCAGCCATATTTACCTTCTGCTGATTCGAGTTACCAAACTGAACAAGAGCTTAGAGACCGAACACGGCCTTACTCCTCAAGCCTGTCCTTCCAACTATAAACACTATAAACTAGAAGTTTCATCTTGTAATGTGAAAGACCACCAGTAAATTTTGTCCTTCCTTCCCCTCTCCTAACTTGAAATCATCATGGAAGGACATAACCTTTTACATCCTAAACTTACTTGCCTCTACCTGAATTTGTCTAAGTTAGTGTGCATCCTCAAGTTCTGCCATGGGATTCTTCTAGTTACTTCCCCTCTCTCCATCCAAACATCTCTTTTATACTATAGTTATCCACTGTGACAGACATCCAAAAGACAAAATGAACTAAAGACGACAAAAATGACCTGTGCAAATGTTCTACAAACATTCTACCATAGGACAAAACTGCAAATCCAGGTATGCAAGAGCCCATCATTCCCAGGATGAAAAAGCTGAGCAGAACCAAAGGGAACAACACTTGGGGGCCAAAGGAAAAGCCCTTCCCAAGGAATTCCAGGTCACATATGGACATGAAAGTGGACCCTTGACAATGGCAAATGGATATCTAGAAGATTCAATCATGTCCCATGCTGGGAGGCCATATGCCATTCATGAAATCCCCACATTCCACCTAAAGATACACTTACATTTCTCTTCTGAAATCAGTAACAGATGGTTCTCTGGAAGAGGATGACTTTCAACATGTGGGTACAGAAACTGTAAAAAAGAAATTAATCATAATTATAAACAAGTATCTTGCTCGAACAAGTATTTCCAAAATTGTGTTTGATGACTGTACTATTACATATCATTGAAGAAACTGGGAATCACAGAAGAGTTTAGGGGAATCACCTATACACACACACGTATCGCAGATCAAAGCAAGCAAGAAAAGGAAACACTTTCAGGACCTCAGTTTTCCAGGGGGAAACTGATTTCAAGTACAACACTATCTTCATTTATTTAAATAGTAAGGTTACTGGCAAGGCACAGTGGCTCACACCTGTAACCCCAACACTTTGAAGAAGTCAAGACAGGTGGATCACTTCACCTCAGGAGTTCAAGACCAGCCTGGGCAACATGGCAAGTTCCCGTCTCTACAAAAAAATACAAAAGCTTAGCCAAGTGTGGTGGCATGTGTCTGTAGTCCCAGATACTCAGGAGGTTGAGGTGGGCGTATCACTTGAGCCTAGGAGGTGGAAGTTGCAGTGAGCCAAGATCATGCCACTACGCTGTAGCCTGAGTGATAAGAGTGAGACTCTGTCTAAAAATAAATAAAGTAAAATAAACAGTGATGCTGAAGCTGAAGTTATTTCTAGGGATGGTACTTCCTATTTGGAATATATGATTCTGAAACCAATCAAAAACAACGCAAACAACATTTATACAGAATGTTCTATTTCACACACACACACACACACACACACACACACACACACACCAGTCAATATAGTTGTTGTGCAACTCAACCTAGTATATAACTTGAGAGCCAAGTAAACATATTCCCCACAAGAACTTCCAAAGTCCCACATCCAAGAAACAAAGTATAATATAACCAGAACATGTCAAGAAAGAACAGTGAGTCATGGTGTCACATGGGTTGATGATTTACAAGCCTAAAAGCATAGAACGACTGTCACTGGGAAGAAAAGGCTTAAACCCACCCCATTTCTCTTTCTCTTTGCTCTCCCATATGAACCCACCACTATGTTTCTATCTACAGGACAAAGCAGGCTGCCAGTAACCAAGTCCTGGACCCTGTCAGCTGTAACAATGAGGAAAAATTGGTCACAGGATGACTGAAAAGGGCAACTGTAAATAAGCTGTTTCATTTTGTGGCATGAAAGACCAGAGAATTTTGTTCTTTTCCTTACCCAAAGCTTGAAAGTAATATGAAAGGGCATAACTTTTGTGTCCCAATCTCCCAATCATTAGTCTCACTAAAATTTAGGATGATTTTTTATTACTTCCTAGTGTCCTAACTTTTTATAATATCAGATTAAAAATAGGACTAGTCAACTTTTGGAACATTTATAGTTGAGTTCCCTTTTAGAAATGAAAAGCAAAACACATGCATCACAGCAATAAAGTCAAAATTATAAAATAGCAATGAAGAATTCAGCTACAAAAATAATACGATAATTATCTCATGATTTGTAAAATCTCACACATTAAACAAGATACTTTGTATAATAGAGTTGAGGAAAAGCAGAGATGAATGACACTACATATACGACGGAAGAACAAATGTTCAGTGCCTCAAATATGGAGATGCTCCTACTCCAGGTCTACAGAGGTGTCCAGGGCATGCCTGCTTAGGAACGTGACATGGATTGAGGTGCTGAAGAGGTGTAACTGCCAACCTCTAAACCTCTACCTGGTCTTCCTGTGACAATCAGGGAGAATGTTATTTTAAAAGTCCCATTTAGGTAGGTGTTTTTTTTTTTTTCTTTCTATTGTAAGGCCGTCCTAGAGTAAGGCCTGGAAACCAAAAACAGACAGGCTTCAGACACAGCTCTACAAAAGCATTCAAGGTGGCTTTTTGTATTTTAACTAGGACTCTATGGAGATTATATTTCCTTAGGAAAATTTATCTTCACAAATATGGAGCTAGACTTCGAATGAATATTGGTCTTTGGAAATGTGTGGTCTAGGTGTGTAGAGGGTGTGTAATTACCACTGGAACTATCTGGAAGATACACCTCATGCTGGAAGGGAACACCCAAAGGGTCCTGGATTGGGATCCAAGCCCCACCTGCCACCGTCCTGCTGAAGCTCCTCTGTGTAGGTGGTCACGACTACACATGCAGAGTTAGAGAAATGTGCTACTGGAGATCACCATGGATGTTTTTGTAAGGAAAAGGAAATAGATTCCAGGGCAAGACCAACTCAATGAACAGTAAATGTTATTTCTCTAGAAGGCGAAGATGGGTATTTGCCACTGGGGTTTGGAGGAATTTCTCTCTCCAGAGGCATAGACATGGGAGCAGGAGGCAGGGTTAAGAACTGAGATGGGTCCAAAGAATGGGTACAGGTTTTACTCTTTATTTGAGTGGGGATTTTTTCTTTGGCCTATAGATGTTGTCCTGTTCCACATACTTTTAACTCTTTTTTTGACTTGGAGTTTCGTTCTGTTGCCCAGGCTGACATGCAATGGCATGATCTTGACTTACTGCAACTCCACCTACCGGGTTTCAAGTAATTCTCCTGCCTCAGCCTCTAGAGAAGCTGGGATTACAGGAGCATATTACCACGCATGGCTAATTTTTATACTTTAAGTAGAGATGGGGTTTCTCCATGTTGGCCAGGTTGGTCTCAAACTCCTGAGCTCAGGCAATCCACCCGCCTTGGCCTCCCAAAGTGCTAAGATTACAGGCATGAGCCACTGCACCCAGCTACTTTTAACTTTTTAAAATTGAATTCACACAATATAAAATTTAACATTTTAACCATTTATATATATATATATATATATGTAGTTTTTAATATATTCACAGTGTATACAACCACTTGCTTTTAAAACTTTTCCCCTTTCTATGCTCCAATTGCCTTTAGTTACCCCAATCCTTCAGTCATGTCTCCAGCATCTATATAGTCCTAACTAGAGATGCTGAGGAAGTCAAAGAGCAGACCAGAAAAGGGAAGTGTGCTCTGTCCCCTAGCTGCCCCCACACTGATGACAGTGTAGACAGAGTAGCTTCCTGAGGTAGCAGAACGTAGTTTGGGAGCTTCAGGCCAGGCCCCTGTCTGGAACTGAGAAGTGACCCACAGTACAATTAGGAATAGTGGGGAAATGTGCAGCTGAAAGGACTGGCTGACAGTGGCAGACCCTGAGCAGAGAGAGACAACCTTCTCTCCTAACCCACCGGAATAGGGAGGCCCATGGGCTGGAGGCTGGTAGTAGCTTGGGAGACAAAGAGGTAGATACTTTGGGTGGTACAAATTGACTCCAGCTAGACCAAAAGAAATATTTTGACTCTGTAACAAAATGTAAAATTAGACAAAAGGAAATTATGCTGCAGCACTGCATGAACATATACTTTAGATTCAAATTATTTTCAGTAGTTAAGTTTTGTAAAGTCACCACAAATGTTGTATACCGAATACTGAACCATCGTTCCTAGGGAAAATAAAGGGAGTTGATCATAGTCCTGAAAGACACAATCCCCAATGCCATAATCCTAAATACTGAAATCCCGAAAGATCAAAATCCCAAAAATATAATTCTAGAAGAAAATAATTTTAAAAACTATTTAAAAGCTGTACTGACATTTTTAGAAGAATTATCTGAGAAGCAAAACACAAAAGCACACTTCATAGTCCACTTTATACAATAGGCAAATAATAACATATACAGTTTTGAAAGTATAGACACTCGCGTATATTAACTATCCTGTGATCGTGACTTTTGGGACTTTAGACATCAGGGATTTTTATTTCAGGATTTCGACATTCATGATTATGGTGTTCGGGACTGTCTTTTCAGATTATGATCCAAACTCATACAAGGATAAATTCTTGTAAGCCTCTACTCACAATATGTTTGTCAACAGATCAGTATATAACCTTGTTTTGTGTGTTTCTATTTAAAGACACTCCTTAAACTTGTGGCATAGTAACTCATGCCTAAATGAAACTTATCTGACATGTTTTCTCCGTAAGGCATCTGACAGCCTTCATGCACTTAGGAACACTGGACAGTGCCTCAGAGCTATGCCTGGAGGCCATTTAAACAGTGAAATTGCCAGGAAAAAGCACAAAAATTTGAAAGATGGAACTAGGTCATGAAAACAACAGTCGTTTTAGTGTGAGAGCTAAAACAAAAAAAGCAGGGCATTACTGTGTTCAACCTCAATTGCAAATGTGCATGTTGGGTGACAAATTCCTTCACCACTCAGCATACATCTGCAAATAACTAACCAAGTACTATGAGTGTATGATTTAAGGATTACAAACAAATTTTAGGAGTAGGAGAATTTGCAAATATGAAATCTGCAAATAGTGAGTACTGACTATTCCACATTATACATGCAGTTTTTGCATCAACTCATGAAGTTGATAAATTCAGGGATTAAATCATTTAATCATAGGTATTTAATCTGTCAACCACATAAATACATTACATAGACCATTTAAACCTTACTTTAAATGTGTGGGGGTTTTTTGTTTTGTTTTGTTTTGAAATGGGGTGTTGGGGAAATGTGCAGCTGAAAGGACCGGCTGACAATGGAGGACCTCTCTCTTGCTCTGTCTCTCTGTCGCTAAACTGGAGTACAGTGGCATGATCTAGGCTCACTGCAACCTCTGCCTCCTGGTTCAAGCAATTCTCCTGCCTCAGCCCGCCCCCACGTCCCCCGAGTACCTGGGATTACAGGCACACGTGACCACACCCAGCTAATTTTTGTATTTTTAATAGAGACGGGGTTTTACCATGTTGGCCAGGATGGTTTTAATCTCCTGACTTCGTGATCTGCCCACCTCAGCCTCCCGAAGCGCTGGAAATACAGGCGTGACCTACCTACCCTGGCCTTAAATGTGCTTCAATATTTGAAATTTTATCATGAGAAATTACATTACTATGAAACAAATGATAGTGTAACAGAGTCAGAGGAGCTAGCTTTGAGTTAATTTCCATGCTTGCTAAGAAAGAAGGGAAGATACTTCCAGCTGTAGTAGTCTACAAGATTGCTCTGAGGATTAAATATGATAATGATAGTGTGAAAGCACTTTGTAAACACCAATTCTTCTAGGTTGCATGTCTTTTGATTAATGAGTAAGTGACGATTGTATGCTTACTTACCTGAACCCAAATATAGCTATCCACAGCTTTCAGAACCTTCACGTTGTTAACAGGGTGGATTTCAACCAACAAAGTTAAGCACTTTGATCCTACAGAGAAAAGGTGGCTTTTAGTAACAAAGCTTAGAATATCACATGTTATTTTTTCCAAAGCAAGCAGGAAAAATTTCTGGTAAATCCTACTGTAGCGACTATAAACTAATAAAACAATTCTACCATCATAAAGTCCCATGAGAAGACTTAAACTGTACATTTGTTTCCAGTTCCACTCTCTAGGATGTATGGTGGCTCCAGGACCCCAAAAGAACAATCAGCCCAGCAAAGGACCTGCCTTCCACACCCTCAGGAGGCCTGAAGAAGCTGCATTTTATTATGAAAACCACAGGACACTTAAGAAATGCAAATGTGAAAAGGGAAGTCTTTGAAAAGCCCCGGAAACAACAGTAGATACAAGGGAGACAAATTTCAAATTATAATAATTCTGTATTTGTAAAAAAGCATTACATTAAAAACACAAGTGGCTTCTGAAATCAAAGATTCCTGTATATCACTTTGCATTCTCACCAGCAACATATGAGAGGGTCTGACAAACTGGGTTCTACTGGATATCATTTTTCCCAATTATCACAGTTCTATCATTTGCAAAAGCAGACATGTCTAAACTTTCTGAAAATATAAATATATTACTGTATTAGTTATTCTACAGGGGGGTAAAAGGTAATTTTCTTAAAGTTTAACACTTTAAAGTTTGACTTTGACCCTTCTACAAATCCAAGAGGGATTCAGAAAAAGACATCCCAAGGGAGAAATCAATGTGCTGGGAGTGAGGAAGTTGTTTGCACTCACTCCATGCCATTTTTTTTTTTAATAATTTCACTTAATGTTTACCCAATCTCCACCTTTTTCATAAGTTAATACCTATGAAATGTATGTAATCTGTTTCCTCTAGCTTACTGATAACCTAATATTCAATGAACTTCCTGACATTTGTATTCAAATTTGGGTCATACCAGAAAGCTCTACACTTGCAGGTGTTCAAATATTGTAAAACTTTGGTGCATTGTTATTTAGTAGCTGTGATTAGTAATTTTCAAACCTCAAATATAGTGTCTTAGCAAGTTGGATTTTCACTGTATATCATGGTATCTTAATGATGTGTATAATTGCCCTCAATCCCCTTCTCACCCCACCCTCTGCACCTCCCCAACCAGCAACAGGGGCTTATTTCAGTTGAGTAAAGCATGGTGCTAATGGACCAGGGTCACAGTTTCAAAACTTGAACAATCCAGTTAGCATCATAGAGAAAGAAATTCTTCCACATTTGCTCATTGCACCAGTAACTCCAGTTAGTAATTTTGCTGGGTGCCTGCCGTTAGCCCTGACAAGAGGCGCAGCAGCCAGCAGCTCAGGGAGAGCACGGCTTTCAGTAAACTGAGCTGGGCCAATGGCACATCCACAGAGAAAACATGATCCCTGACTTGAACCTCAGCCCTGATGCAGATAAATCTAGGCCGGCCACGTAGACAAAGGCTTTGCAGGGCAGAGCTGCGCGGCCCAGTGGTTGAAGTAAAAGCCGGCGCCATGTCCAGAGTGCCTAGGCCGAGCTGAAGGAGGGAGAGAAGAACCCACCACACTGGTCCACTGGAAGCACTGCCACACTCCAAGACATTTTTAGCCTAACTTCACAAGCCTTCTAGACTTTTAAGTCTAAACAAACACAATTCGATTCTATGTCACTCCAGTTCTGCAGCACTATGGCACAGATTGTTTGTGTAGGAAAATAAAAATATATTTCTGATACATGAACATGTTAAGGCTGACGGTACTTATCAGTAGGACACAGACTGAGATTCCCTCAGGGAAAGTGGTAGAGCACTGATAATGACCCACTTATTTCGTTAGTGTCACATCTGAGCAAATATCATAGAAGACAGCAATTAGGATGAAGTCCATGGATATGGGCTAGAATGGAGTTACCACAGATATCTAAATTTAGGTAGAAGATCCCCTCCCCCAAGATTAAACCTTAGAAAAGAAGGACTGGCCTTATATTTGAGCTCTTTTAGAGACTCGATCCAGTGCCTCTCAGTGACTTTACTGTGAAAAATAATGTATAACTTGGGGATGGCACAGATGCATGGAATTTAATATGTACTACAGAACAAATGAAAATCCAAATTTTGGAAAATGGGTACTTGTGGCTTAGGATGAAAACACTACTGACAGGATCTTACAACCAGGGTAAGGATGAGGTACTTTGGGAATCTGTTTGATGACTCAAAAAATGGCTTCAGGAATAAAAAAGACATTGGTGTCAAAGATATTTATGAAGAAAAATAGAATAGAAATGCTCTGTGAGGTAGAAAAATCAATTTTTCTTATTGTTATTTTAAATAGGTGTGACTATATTAGTATATTAAATAGTACAAGCTGACTTTTTTGTCCTGAAAGCTTATATATGTAAGCTTTTATATATATACACATACATATATATCTGGCCAAAAAAGTCCTTTTGGGGGAGAGAGGGGAAATTTTCTCATCAGAAAAATAATCACAGCCAGGCACAGTAGCTCACATCTGTAATCCCAGCACTTTGGGAGGCTGTGGCAGGTGGATCATAAAGTCAGGAAATCATGACCATCCTAAACAAACACAGTGAAACCCTATCTCTACTAAAAATATAAAAAAAATAGCTGGGTGTGGTGGCATGCACCTGTAGTCCCAGCTACTCAGGAGGCTGAGGCAGCAGAATCACTTGAACCTGGGAGGTGGAGGTTGTAGTGAGCTGAGATCGCACCACTGCACTCCAGCCTGGGCAACAGAGTGAGACTCCGTTTCAAAAAATAAAGAAAGAAAGAAAAATAATCACCATATATTTGGCGGTTTTTTTTAGCAGGAATTTGTACCCAAATGAGATAGCCAGCTGTCAGCTAGATTTTCTCACCTTTAAAATGGGAAGATCTTTAAAGGCAGAAAACATCTTTCTACACTAATTTTTCCCTTCTGGAGTGCAACCCAGACATTTGACTAATATTACTAGCATAATGACAACAGTAAATCTTTGCAAATTGTAATTTCTCTCAGTAATATATCATGTGCTTTCACAGTGAAAAAGGAAGCATTCTGAATTAAGATTCTAGAGACAACAGTTCCAGTTTCAGTTCTGTCATTATCAAGGTATTTATTTCTCAGAAAATCACCCAGCTTTCCTAGGCCTCAATGCTTCATTACTAAACATAATAAAACATGCAGGGCAAGGTGCTCATGCCTGTAATCCCAACGCTTTTGGAGGCCAAGACAGGAGGATCACGTGAGTCCAGGAGTTTGAGACCAACCTGGGCAGCAGTGAAACCCTGTCTCTATAAAATAAAATGAAAAAAATATTAAGAACTAGCTGGGCATGGTGGTGTGTGCCTACAGTCCAGGTACTCAGGAGGTTGAGGTGAGAAGATCCCTTGGGCTAGGGGGGTCAAGGCTGCTGTGAGCCATGATAATGTCAGTGCACTCGAGCCTAGGCAACAGAGCAAGACCCTGTTTCAAAAATAATAATCATAATAAAATGAAAGACTAAAGAACCAGATTATTTCTACAATCACTTTCAGCCATAAAATCCCAGTGTTCCACAAAGTGCTAAACTAAGAATTTTGATGGCTGGGTGCAGTGGCTCATGCCTATAATCCTAACACCTTGGGAGGCTGAGGCAGATGGAACAACTGAGATCAGGAGTTCAAGACCAGCTGGCCAACATGGGGAAAACTCATCTCTACTAAAAATATAAAAAATTAGCCAGGCATGGTGGCGGTACCTATAGTCCCAGTTACTCGGGAGGCTGAGGAAGGGGAATCACTTGAACCTGGGAGGCAGAGATTACAGTGAGCCGAGATCACACCACTGCACTCTCCAGCCTGGGCAACAGAGCAAGACTCCGTCTCGGGGGTGGGGGGGTGGGGGGGGTGGGAAGAATTTTGAGAATCAAGTTATCAGTGGAGACCAGACACAGTGGATCATGCCTATAATCCTAACATTTTGGGAGGCTGAAGTGGGTGGATTGCCTGAGCTCCAGAATTCGAGACGAGCCTGGGAAACATGACTAAACCCCCTTACTACTAAAAATACAAAAAATTAGCCAAGCGTGGCATTGCACACCTGTAATCCCAGCTACTCAGGAGACTGAGGCAGAAGAATCGCTTGAACCCAGGAGGCAGGGGTTGCAGTGAGCCAAGATCATGCCACTGCACTCCAGCCTGGGTGACAGAGCAAGACACTGTCTCAAAAAGATTATCAGTGTTAACAGTGGAGACTGGGAGACCATCACTAAAGGGTAAGACAGGATCTGGATACCACAAGAAGGAGAGAGGAGAGACAGCAGGATCAAGCAGAGGGATAGACATGACATAAGGAGAATGGAGGTGGGCAAAAGAATGTGGTGTGATGCAGGCACATGCTGTGAAATGGTGACAAGGATGGGGGAGTTCGATATGGCCTGATTCTGAAGGCACTCTGGTTATTTGAGTTCTTGAACCGAATCACAGCTTTGCAGAGCATCTGTGACACTTGAATGTCTATGATGGTAAGAGGAGGGCTCTGGAGAATCTCAGTGGCAATGGGGCCCCCAACTCATGTGGTCACCCCAAATGCTGCCACGTGGGAATCTACAGTGACTTGTAGCAAATGCAACTCCACAGGGGAGGATGAAGGGGGCAGCCAGAGCCTGGTTTCCTATGGAAGGCCATTTTCTCAGTAAAACATTAACTCTGCCATCTCTACGGCCAAGAATAGGAGCACTATTGATTAAAAAAAAAAAAAAAAAAGCATTGTAAAGTATGTGGATCAAAGAACCCTGTTTTGTTTACATAAAAGATGGTACAATTTGTCTCATCTACAGCGGAAAAATCTCATTTTAAGCAACAGTGTTAAGCACCACCGGAGATAAAACATTACATCTTATAATCAAATGGCTTGTAGGGCCATTTCATGGACCGACAAAATAAACCTTTCCAAAATATTCGTTCAAATAAAACATTCCAATAAATCCTACAGCGCTTTCTGGTTACATCATCTGAAATCTTTGCCAAACAAAATGAAATCCTCCCATGATGAGCAATAACTTTCATAAATTGAGGACTCCTGAATGTGTCTCTCCAACCCCGACCATTACCTGGACTTCTGACTCATCTCCAAACTCCTACCTCACATCTCCACTGGGATGTCTATTAGGATGTCAAACTGATCAAGTTCAAAATCAAACTCTTCTTTCCTGCCCCTCCCATATACATACACCCCCCACACACGCCCTTCTACCTGTTCTGGCCAAAAAACCTTAGAGTGAGTCACCCTTGACTTATCTCTTTTTCTCATAGTCCCATCAAATCCAGCAGCCAATCTTCTTTTTTTTTTTTTTTTTTCAGATGGAGTCTAGTCTCACTCTGTTGCCCAGGCTGGAGTGCAGTGGTGCAATCTCAGCTCACTGCAACCTTTATTTCCATTTCCCTGGGTCAAGCAATTTTCTTGCCTCAGCCTCCCAAGTGGCTAGAATTACAGGCATGTGCAGTCACATCCAGCTAGTATTTTTAGTAGAGACAGGGTTTCACCATGTTGGCCAGGCTGGTCTCGAACTCCTAACCTCACCTGCCTCAGCCTCCCAAAGTGCTGGGATTACAGGCATGAGCCACTACACCCGGCCAAGCAGCCAATCTTAACAAGTCAATCTTTTGAATACATCCAAACACAGCTACCTAGCCCTTGCTCCACTTCACCAGTCCAAGCCACTAGACTATAATAGCTCTCCAACCAGCTCTCCCCTTGCCCTCCTGTAGTCCATCTTCCACAGAGCAGCTACAGCAATCCTTTTATGGAACAAGTCAGATCACACCCCTGCTCAAAATCCGTATCACTTCCCATTTTACTAGGAGTGAGGGCCACACCTTTACAATGGCCTCCTTGGGCCTGTGTGATCTGCCTGCATCTCACTTCTTTTCCTTTGCCCTCAGTTCCTACCACTCTGCTCCTTGTTCACTCCACTTGTCTCAATGACCTCCTTACTCTCTTTGAACAGCAAGTCTACCAAGTACAGTCCTATGCTGACTGATCTGTCAGAAATGTGCTCTCCCCACAGCCTCATGCTTGTTCCCTCCCCACCTTCAGGTCTCTGTTTAAACATTCCCCTAATGGCCTTTCCTAATATCATTCCCCAGATAAATTAACTGCACTCAAACCCTGTTTCAGGCACTAGTTATGGGGAAATTCACACTAAGACAAGAACTTATCTCAGGAAACAACATTACTCTAGGATCACTCTAGCCAGGGTTGGTGAAAGGAACTGAGAAGAGTGAAACAGGAAAGAAAAATACACCAGTAAATGAGGCATTATCAAATTAGTGACCACCCTGGATTTTAAGCTGCTTAGAGTACACCTCACAATTACCCACTTTAAAGATGGAAAGGAAGACCATTTATCTTTCAGTTCTTTGCCACCACTGGTCACGGGTTATTCTCCTGGGCATCATGCCCAATCATACTTCCAAACTGTACATGTGCAGGGAGTAAACAGATTTTCCCAATGGCCCTGGGCAGAAAGCAAGAAGCAGGTAGGGCAGCTGAGATGAGGCACTGTCAAATTACAGCTGGGCAGAGGTGGTTCTCGTCACAGTGACTGGCTTCAAAGGTAAGCTGTGAGGTATCCAATACAGTAACTAATAATGTTCATCCCAATGTTTTTAAAGATGCAAGTAGATAATCTCACTACAAGTGCATCAAACTAAAAAGACTGAGCAAGCATCCCTGAATAGACTTTAATGTTGTAATCAAATAAAGTTTAAAGTTGGCCTGAAAGTAAATTTTAGAATCTACGTATGACTACTTCTGTGTGACAGTCAAGCATAGATGGTGATTAAATATATGTAAAAAAATATAGTTACTACTCAGTTTCCCAACATAATAAAGAATTTTTAAGACTAAAAAAATAAGGTACAAGAAGAACTGGGAGGCACAGGTGCCAACCCAAGGTTCTATACAGATGCCCACCCTCACCATCTCCTGGAACACAGCAGCTAAGCCGTTCCTCTTAGAGAAAGGGGTCTATTAGCTCAAAGGTTGGGGCCATGTCCTGGGGTTTTGCCCATACCCTTGTTTTAAGGGTCAGGACACCTATGTCCCAGATCATATTTCACTCAAGCTATTGCAGTTCCATCTCCTCTGAAGCAAGCCTTGCATCTAATTCTAAAAAGAGCAGAGAGTGATGATGGTACTGGGAAAAGGAGGACATGGCACAGAAGAACGAAGGGGTTGTTGTTCTCAGTATATCATGGCAGTGGGAAGGTAGGAATGAGCATTACAAATGATGAGATTTCAGGTGAGCCTCCTGCCCACCAAATTACCAATAAACAATTTTACTGAGGCTCCCAAGAATGTCCCATCTGAACTTGGCTCTGGAGAAATGTGTATCATGAGAAGTCTGGAAGTGCCTCACAAGCCTCATGTGGAAAGTAAGTACAAAAGGTTTTTCCATCACATGCAACTGCAGGAAAATACATGAGTGGTAACTATGCTAACAAAAGAAGGAATTTAAGTGTCAGATAAATAGAATGGATGGAAAGCACCCAGAAGCAGAACAGTAAGAGACTGATAGGAGACTCACTAGGCCAGAAGTTGATAAATGTTAGTCACAGGCTGGCTCTAGCCCACAGGTGGTTATTATTGTCCCAAGTAGGATTTTAATATAGTGAAGCCAACATTTACAAATTCGATCTTTACAAAAAACTCTAGACTTCCCTTGATAAACTTGTAAGGCCGGTTGCCTCACAGAGGGTTAAACGGACACATCCATCTCTCTCCGTGCCTGATAACTACGTCATCACCCAAGCTTGTTATCTGGCCTTGCCGCATGGCTTCCCCGCACCCGCCTCCACATACCAGGCCCAAGCCCACATTCAGCACTAAATTATGCATTCAACCCCCAGCCCACTGTTGATAAACCCTGCAGAAAATTTTTAAAGAAGCCCCATCAGACCCTGCCCGGTAGCAGTCCGCCCTGCACGCCCCCGGCAGGCCCACTTACCCAAGGTCCCGCCCGCCTACCCATAACTAGCTCCAGGTATTTCCTGCTTCTTAACAGCCAATAAGATTGCCTTCACTTTGTTTCCCCAATAGCCAATCAAGGCCCATTTACCCAAGGTCCCGCCCGCCTACCAATGGCAGCTAGTTCCGGGTATTTCCTGCTTCTTAACAGGCAATAAGATTACCTTCGCTTTGTTTCCCCAATAGCCAATCAATTGCCTTCCCTCCCCATAAAACCCCACTCCCTGAACAGTCGGGCGCAACTTCTTTGGCCCCTTCCAGGACCACAGAACCTCGCCCGGGAGCTGAATAAATTAGCTTCTCATTTTCTTATACTTGCCTCAGTTTCCTCATTTTACCTCGGCAATAAATCTTACAAAACTGAAATGCCAGTTCCACTGAACTTGCTAGTGACAACAAAAAGCTAGGGCTCAGTAGTAACTTCTTCTCTTGAAAGTCTCCCATGAGGCACCCCCACCCCCCACCCCACTACTAGTCCCTATAGCTTTTGAATTTTTTTCTTTTCACTAAAGAAAAAAAGATATTTATTGGTTTCTATGTTAAAAATGGAAAAAAACAAAGACATTCTGTCGGTCACTAGATTTTTTTCTTACACTAAATCTGCTTCATTTATTTATATGGTCTCTCTGGCCAGTGTATGCATTTGCAATTGAAACCCAGGACTAGACTGAAAGCTCCAAGAGGATAGATGCTATACCTCTCTTACACACCATTGTATCCCCAGCACCATGCATAGTGCCTGATCCACAGCAGGCACTCAATACCACTGAGTTACAGACAGAGGGATGACTTACAACACTTTAAAAAGTGGTGAGGCAAGGGAGCATCCCATAGCTGTAAAACTATAAAGTCAAGGCCTTGGTAAATGAACAGAATTGATCTTTAGTATTAGTGTACCACTTACAATGTGTATTAATTAATCAATACTTAACCAGATGTAAGAAAAGATACATTCTTGACTTTCCCAATCTTTTACACCAACATCTGACTATAGGTTTCTACTTCAGCATTCATTTAGCCTACAGGTATTAATCACCATCTTAACACTTCTGCTGGTCGCTGTTAAATCATTGTCTGTACTTTTCTGTTTGCTTGAAAAAAATACTTTTTAAAAGTCTTGTTCATACTTGACATGATCTTTGCCTTTTATTCTGAGATACAATAAGGCTATTTCTAAAGATCCTTGAAATTTTATTTAGCGGTACATAAAAATCATCTACCAATAACCTTCATCTACCCATAGATATCAAAAAGTGTAATTTCATTACCTGGTTGAAGTTCATTCCTTTTTCCTTCTTTAGTAGACTGAATTAAACTTGCAGCTAATGGAAAAAGAAAAAAAAAATCCATTAGCAATTGATCCATGTGGTGGCTTGTTAAAGTTTACCATATACCTGAAATAGATGGTGGCCCAAAGGATATGTCAATGGAAGATTAGGGCAGAACACAAAGCATTCTTTTTTGTAGGTATGCTCTCCATATTCTTTATTTCAAATTTAACTTCCCAAGAACACTTTTTCTTAGAAAATCATTGTTATAGAGTAATTTAATACTGCAAAAACCTAATACTTTGAAACTCTTAAAAGATGTAGTTCAGTTCTTGACATGCAGCAATAATAGTTCAACTTACCAAGCAAAGTTCTTTCACTGTTGACAGAGCAACTGAAAACTTCCAAGTCTTTCTCAAAGGCATACAGAAGCTATTAATACAAAAGTATTTTTTAATTTAGAGTTTCACATATTAAATAAAAATTGTATTAATGTAAATTCCCATTAAGCTCTGTGCTAAGTACTACTGGAGCAAAATATTTTAGTAAAGAATCAAACTAGTTTAGCAATGCTGACAGACCACTCTTTACCAAAACCAGACCACTCTTACCAAAAAAAAAAAAACTTTGCTATCATAAGCCATGTTTGGCACTGATATTTAGCCATGAGACAATCAAGTATAGTGGTTAAGAGCATAGATGTTGGAGCCCTACTGGACCCAGGTTCAAATCCTGACTCTGACACTTACTAGCTGTGTGACCTTGGATAAATTATTCAGCTTCTCTTTCCCCCATCAGTAAAATAGCAATCATAACATCTACTCATGGGATTGTTAGGAAGATCAAGCAAGATAATCTATATGAAGCATTTAGTGCAATAAGCACTCAAATGTTAGCTATTGTAATTACTGAGGTAATTTTAATTACAAAATAATCACTAGTTATCTTAGCCACTGTCACAAGTACATCTCCCATAGGGCTTTCATATTTAGAGGACTGGGAAGGTAGTCTTCTAGCTTTAATTTTTTTTCTTGTTGCTGTTTAAAATGTTCAAAATGTTGCAAGATTCCATTTCCTTGAACATTAAAGAAAATGAAAATGCCCATGCAGTAGGATGTGATGTGGAGATTGAGGAACTAGAGGACACTAGTTCTATTACGCAGTCTCTCTTAAAGAACACCCAGGGGATAAGCGAAACAGGCTGTCTTAGACCTCAGAAGAGAACAGACTAAGTCAAACAGTAAATGGCTTAAGTATTAAGAAGGTTACTGGTATCTGCACACTAAAAAACTATCAAGAACACACCAGGTCCCTATAGCTAGAAGTCAATGGGAAAAGCTGGGGAAGTTAGGGAACAACTGATTACAGAAAGTGAATTTTCAGTTAATAAGGTACCGAAGGGAGAGATCCAAGATGGCTGATCACTAGCAGCTCGGGATTGTAGCTCCCACTGAAAGTGCAGAGAATGAGAGGACGCCACACTTTCTGATCAATCACGCACCAGGAGATTCCCAGCGGAGAAGCCCCATGGGTCGCCAGCGCAACTCTTGAGGCTGGTGAGGCGGTTTTGTCGCTGCCTTGGTGCGGCGGTTCTTGGTGCAGAGTCAGAAAAGCACCATCAATCATAACGCCGCTGTTTTGGCCGGCGCAGTGGGTTGCTCTGATTTTAGCGCCGGGAATCAACAAGTTGGACGTCCATTCAGAAACCCAACTATAAAGACGGTAATTATAAAGACGGTAATTATAAAGACCACAGATGGATAAATCTATAACGAAGAGAAGAAACCAGTCTAAAAAGGCTGAGAATACCCAAAATCAGAACGTCTCTCCCTCTACAGGGGATCACAGTTCCTCATCAGCAACGGAACAAGGCCTGATGGAGAAAGACTGTATTCCATTAGCAGAAGCAGGCTTTAAAAAGTGGATGATAAGAAACTTCTGGGAATTAAAAGAACTTGTTCTAACCCAATGCAAAGAAACTAAGAACTTTGAAAAAAGGTTTGACGAAATGTTAAAAATAACACACAATTTAGAGAGGAATATGAGTGAATTAATGGAGCTGAAAAACACAACACGAGAACTTCGCAAACTATGCACAAGTTTTAACAGCCGAATTGATCAAGCAGAAGAAAAGCTATCAGAGGTCGAAGACCAACTTAATGAAATAAAACAAAAAGACAAGATTAGAGAAAAAAGGATAAAAAAGAACGAGCAAAGTCTCCAAGAAATATGGGACTATGTGAAAAGACCTAATCTACGTTTGTTAGGTGTACCTGAATGTAACGAAGAGAATCAATCCAAGCTGGAAAACACGCTTCAGGATATTATTCAGGAAAACTTTCCCAACCTAGCAAGGCAGGACAATATTCAACACCACAAAGATACAGAGAACACCACAAAGATATTCCTCAAGAAGACCAACCTCAAGGCACATAATCGCCAGATTCACCAGGGTTGAAATGAAAGAGAAAATACTGAGGGCAGCCAGAGAGAAAGGTCAGGTTACCCATAAAGGGAAGCCTATCAGACTCACAGCAGATCTCTCAGCAGAAACCCTACAAGCCAGAAAAGAGTGG
>NW_016107341.1:9748609-9750473 GCF_001604975.1 Cebus imitator | reverse complement strand
AAAAAAAAAAAAAAAAAAAGTGGTACACACACCCAAGTAAATAACTATTGCCCTATCAGTAACATTCTTTGGCAGCAGATTGATGGAATGGATGCAATTCTAGGCTGAGTCAGAAGGCCTGGATGTACACATCCTGCCCCTGTTACTAACTTGCTCTTGGGGAAGTGAAATGGGGTAGGGTTGAAGCGACAGGTGAGGCTCCCACAAGTACAAATACAATAATCACAACAGCTGACGTTTATCGAGTATTAATTGTTAGTTTCTCTGCTAATCCCTTCACATGGATTATCTAACTCAATCAAGCAAGTAACCATAGGGGATAAAGGAAAAAAAAAAGAAAAAAGCAAAAAAAAGAATTCAGCGTGTACTTTATACCCACAGCACAGCTCAGCTTTTCTGAGCTCCTCTCGAGTGCTCATCAGCCACATGTGGCCAGTGCCTGCTGTCCTGGATGGTACAGGCCCAATGACTGTACCTCTGGTTGTAAGGTTGGCAGGAGCTGGCAGGAGCCAGCAGGAGCCAGAACAGGAGTTTGTGACAGGCGACAAGGAAACCGCTAACCCTTGCTGATCTGTGTGTCCAGTTTTCTTTCTCCCTTTTTTCAAACTTTTCATTTCTATACATACCCTGCTTATGTATCAAGTTCTTTTCTAATCAGGGATCCTCAAATGACAGGAGGTGACCTCTGATGGTGTTTGTGAGTTTCATAGTCCAGAGCTGTGACCTTAGCCACGGTGGGCAGGAAGGGCGCTGGAGAAGGGTATTAAGGCTGCCAGCTTTGTGGGGGAAATGGCATCTTCTTGGATAAGTGGGGAAGAGTCCCAGGGAAATATGCAACAGCTAGGACGGACATTTTTATAGCCTGTGCTTGGAACATTCTGCCCCTAAAGAATCAGGTGAGCTGGCTCAGAGCAGGGAGCCAACTGCAGAGCCAGGGCTAGAGGGCTTTGAATTTGGAAAGTGAAAAGAATACGGTGGCTTGGGCTTTGGACACAGAGCATCAGAAACTCCAGAGAAATGAGATAAACTGAAAAAAAAAGTGGGTTTGATGTAGACCAAACAGGAACAGTGGAGAACAAGCTGCAAAAGGAGGGGAGGAGAACAGTCAGTGGCTTCCATGGCTTCCCCCAAATGGAGGGAGGTAGGGTCAGCTCAGGGGACAGGCTGGAGGTTTATGATGGAAAGGTAGTGGGGTATGGGTGTGGCCAGGAGAGGAGGCAAAGCTGGGGGCTGCTATGGGACAGAGGGGCAGAGGGAAAGTTCATGCTGCTGATGGGGTCACAAGAGTCACTTGTGGCCTGGGGCCTTGAAGAACCAAGGGAAGCCCTCCCAGAGCCCAGCAACACCTCGAGCAATGCTCACTGCTCCAGCCAGCAAGAATTGGGGTAGCAGCCCCCAGCCTCTCTCCCCATACTAGAGACAGAAGAGAGCTGAAGAAGCCAGAGAGAGGGAGCCAGAGAGAGAATTTTCCATTTCCTTTGACTGTTGCTCTAACTGAGGAATTCTAAATTATTATTAAGAAGAATCTAATTCTAAATTATTACTAAGAAGAATCGAATTCCAAATTATAACTAAGAAGAATGGGAACATACACTTAATTTTTAATGTATTATGTTTTAATTATAAAATAATGTAAGTATAGTCTCAGTGTTTAAAAATGTAAACACTATGGCCAGGTGCGGTGGCTCACATGTGTAATCCCAGTGCTTTGGGAGGCCAAGGTAGGTGGATCACAAGGTCAAGAGATTGAGGCTATCCTGGTCAACATGATGAAATTCCATCTTCACTAAAACTACAAAAATCAGCTGGGCGCAGTGGCACACATCTGTAGTCCCAGCTACTCGGGAGGCTGAGGCAGGAGAAT
>NW_016107341.1:9745914-9748359 GCF_001604975.1 Cebus imitator | reverse complement strand
TTTTTTTTTTTTAAATTAGGCAGGCATGGTGGCATGCCTATAGTCCTAGCTACCTGGGAGGCTGAGATGGAAGGATTACTTGAGCCCAGGAGGTCAAGACTGCGGTGAACTGTAATTGTGCCACTGCACTCCAGCCCAAGTGACAGAGCAAGACCCTGTCTCAAATATTAAAAGGTCAAAAGATATAAACAGTCCATTATACTCAGCCAATCCCAACTTCCTTCCAAAAGGAAGCATGTTTACAAATTTTCTGTAGTTATGTACTTAGAGTGACAGTGCAAGTTTTTTCAAAACATAACTGCCATGTATTATTCTGACAACTTGCTTTTTTCATGTAGCAATATGTTTTGAAGAGCCTTCTGTACCAGTACATTTATAGACTTCTTAATCCTTTAATAGCTGTATCAATTTCCAAAAACTTACTGATGGGCATTTAGTTTGCCTCCTACATTTAGGTAGTATAATAATCCAATGAACTTCCTTTTACATACACCTATGTGAATTTGTACAGATATTTCTGTAGAATCAAAACCTCAAAGTGGAATTTCTAGGTCAATAGGTACGCAAGTATCAGAAGTCTTTAACTGCAAGCATCAAAAAATCTTCCCCAAACTAGCTTAGGCAAAAAGACAATTAGTGGCTCATGAACTTGAACAGAACAGGGTGTTACTTCAGTATTGGCTTGACCCAGAGCTGGAAATATCCATTCTCTTAGCTATCCAGGTTCAATACATTTGTTAGCCTCCACACAATAGAGCTCCAACTTCTAGTCCCCAAAGCCACAGCAGTTCTAGCCCACTGAATTCACTTATTACCAAGCCCAGTGGAAAAGAGAAGAGTCCCTGTCCCAAATTCCCAGCCAAGTATTCACTTGTATGCAACCAGTTAAGTTCATGTCCACTCTTATATGCACTACCAAGGAAGGCCTACACGACAGGAGGTGGGAGAAAGAGGTGGAAGAGGTTGAGGAAGGAAACATTGGGAGTACCTAATTGTGCGTAAGTAATACACTGCTTCCCATTTGGATATTGCAGGGTATGACCATTCACTTAAAACTTGAGGGGAAGGGGACAAAGTGGAGTCAACCCACTTGTCCCTACTGCTCCCACCAAGTACAGTTTTAAAACCCTGGACATGTACTTTTTAAAAAACCAAAGATAACTCTGAAATGTAGACAGAAGGCAGGGGATTCTTTAGGGACCTCAGGTCCTGATGAATGACATAGTAGTGAGTTCCCTGGGTTTTCCTTTTGGGTCACATAGCCTACATTCAGAGCTAAAGAGGAGAAAACAACAGAAATACTGATGGGAGCAGACAAAAACACACACCCATTCTCTCTAGCCAAAGGAACTGGAAAGGGGAAACACAGCAAGAGAGGAACTTTTTTTTTTTTTACTATAACCACCCTAACTCCAGCCAAACACTACAAAAGAAAATGCAACCCCACTCCCTCCTCTACCAGCAAAGGCTATATGGGGAGCTTAGACTCCCACCTTTGCCCAGCTATAACAAGGCACCCTTCCCCCTTCTGTGAGAAGAGTATCAAAGAAGACCAAGTAAGAAATCAAGACTTTCATCCATTCCCAGTGGTAATGAGCTTTCCCCACCAAGAATGCCAGCAAAGCCACGTGGATCCTGGACTCCCACCCAGACCCAGCAGTAAAAAGGTCCCTTTCCACCTCCTCACTGGGATGGTGTCTGAGGTGGCTGAATGGGAAGCCAGAACTTTCACCAGCACCAGATGATAATGAGGCCTTCATCTACCTTTCCCCCATCCTATTCCTCTGCTGTGGTATCAGTGGAGGCCAACCGGGGAAGAGTGAAATCCTACCTCTGTCTACTCGTAATAAGGCACTTCTCCCCACTGGGGTGTCCAAGTAGGCCAAGTGGGGAACCTAGACCTTCTCCCCACCACAACCTAGCAATAGTGAGGTTGTATCCCCCACCCTGCTAATTCCCCAACAGGTATATTATCAGAGGAGGCACGCTAAAGAGAAGACTTAAATAAGATCCAGAGTTTCCTAATGTAGTATTCGAAATGTCTAACATACAACAGAAAATCTCACATCATACCAAGAACCAGGAAGATCTCAAGCTGAACAAGAAAATAACAGGCACAAGAACTGAGATAATGCGGATACTGGAATTTTCTGACAAAGGTTTTAAAACCATCACCATAAAAATGCTTCAACAGGCCGGGCGCGGTGGCTCATGCCTGTAATCCTAGCACTTTGGGAGGCTTTGGCAGGCGGATGACAAGGTCAAGAGATTGAGACCATCCTGGTCAATATGGTGAAACTCCATCTCTACTAAAAATACAAAAATTAGCTAAGCATGGTGGTGTGCACCCGTAGTCCCAGCTACTTGGGAGGCTGAGGCAGGAGAATCGCTTGAACCTGGGAGGTGAAGGTTGCAGTAAACCGATATTGCACCATCATATTCCAA
>NW_016107341.1:9739293-9745374 GCF_001604975.1 Cebus imitator | reverse complement strand
AAAAAAAAAAAAAAAAAGGAAACAGAACCTCAGAGATTTGTGAGACTATAACAAAAGATCTACCATTTGTGTAAGCAGAGTCCATAAAAAGAGAAGAGAAACAGAGAGAAATTTTAAGTATTGGAAGAAATACTAGCTAGTGACTAAAAATGTTCCAAATTTGGCAAGAGACTACACATTCAGTAAGCTGAGTAAACCCCAAACAGGGAAAATCCAAACAAATCCACACCAAGACACAGTATAATCAAACTTCAGAAAACTAAGGAGAAAGAAAAGTTGTTTTTTGTTTTTTGTTTTTTTTTTTTCAAAAAACAGCAAAGAAAAAAAGTGACATCTTACCTATACGGGGAATGAACAATTCAGAAGACAGCAGATTTCTCACAAGAAACCAGAGAGAGCCCAGAAGAAATGGCACGTTTTTCAAGAGAGGAACAAAAAGAACTATGAGTCCTGAATTCTATACTTGGCAAAATTATCTTTCAGGAATGAAAGGAAAAAAAGGCATTCTGAGATGAAGAAACTATGAGAATTTGTCATCAGCATACCTACCCTAAAAAAATGGCTAAAAAAAGTTCTTGAAAGAGAAAGGAAATGATAAAAGAGGAATCTTAGAAGATCAGAAAGCCAGAAAGAACCATAGAAAGAGCAAATATACAGGTAAACACAATAGACTTTCCTTCTCCTTTTGTGTTTTCTCAATTATGTTCAACAATCGGGGCCAAAAATATAACACTGCCTGAGAATGTATAGGAAATATCAAAGACAATCAAAAACACAGAAAGGTAAAGAGACTTAAAAGGAGGTAAGAGTTCTACACTTCGTTTGAACTAGTAAAATTTCAACACAATAGATCTTGTGGTGATGGAATAATTCTTTTTCTTTATTGCAGTGGTAATTACAGGAATCTACACAAGTGAAATAGCATAGAACTATATGCACGCATTCTACCGACATTAATTTATTGGTTTTAATATATTATCCTATAGTTACACAAGACGTAACAATTGAGAGAAACTGAGTGAAGAGTACACAGGACATTGCTGTTCTCGTTTTTCAAATTAAAAAAATAAAAACTTGGCTAGGCATGGTGGCTCACGCCTGTAATCCCAGCACTTTGGGAGGCCAAGGCGGGCAGATCACGAGGTCAAGAGATTGAGACCATCCTGACCAATGTGGTGAAACCCGGTCTCTACTAAAACATACAAAAATTGGCTGGGCATGGTGGTGCGCACCTGTAGTCCCAGCTACTTGGGAGGCTGAGGCAGGAGAATTGCTTGAACCCAGGAGGCAGAGGTTGCAGTGAACCAAGATCATGGCACTGCACTCCAGCCTGGTGCCTGATGACAGAGTGAGACTCTGTCTCAAAAAAAATAAAATAAAATAAATAAAATCTTTGAGAGAAGGATGGGTAAGCATTAAGACTCAGACACCATTATTCCATCCTGAAGCTCAGTTACCAAGAAAAAGATTTTTTTCTCTTCATGGCACCATCTTTCTCTGGTGGCACCCTTCCAAGGAAGAATACAGTACTTGAAAAGAATTTTTAAAGCCTATCTAGATTTGGCATACAAATCCATTCCTTCAGTAAAACATCAAGAGATCAGTTAAAACAACAACAACAACAACAAAAAAAAACTTATGGGCTGTAAGGGTTGTGCTTATGTGGAAAAGAGATGGGATGGGGGGTTGTTTAGTGACTATGGTTCAGAAGCAAAATTTGCCTGTTTACAAAGCTAGTTTAAATTTCTGATTAATTCATCCTTTTTGCCAATTTTTTTTCTGGACTAATTTTCACATTTTGGAATTCAAAGCATCTTTGTCACTGGAAAATTTTTGAAAAACAGCCACTCTGGAGGAAATCTATCACTATCAATCCATTGAAAAACTTCACTGCACTCCTATCACTCACAGGCTTGGTAAGCTAAAGGGTATGGAGATAGAACACATTTGGATGCAAAATACTCCTTACTGCCAAGTGCTCACAGTCTTGGGAAAGAGGAATGTAACCACAAAAGATAGCAGCAGTCACCACAAATGGATTCACAGAAGACAGACTGATGTCTCCTCTCAACCCATCTTTTTAGAATACATGCCACACAGAAAGTAAGCTAAGGATTGCACTGAAAACTGGAAATTTTATTCTCTTTCCCTAGACAGCATATTTTGAGTTTATGTTGATCATCACTGTGTCCCTAGCACCTGACAGGGAAAACACTCAATGCTTCTTTGTTCAATCAATGAATGAGTAAGTGAATGAAAGAAAAAAGGTGAAAGGGGTACACGAAGGGAAAAGCATACTGGAACCCTGAAGACTAAGGTGACCTGTGAGAAATTTGTAATGGATAAAGGACATTTAATTTCAATGACGTCTAATATTCAATTCTAAATTATTTTTACATAAGCACAAAATGACTCCCTCCCATTTGCTCTCAGAATTAGACAAAACCTGTCACATCAACCAATACCTTATGTGAGTAACAAGGAAAGAGAGCCGAGTTCCATGTCTAGATCATTAAGAAATAATGAGAAAAAAGATACATGAAGGTTAAGCAGAAGCAAAAAGAGCCAGAGGTCATTTATACGATGACCTGGGAGTACACAAATCTCGAGGAGGGCAATGGACCTCCTTCTTTCTTACAGGATACCGGATAATTTGTTTAAGCCTACTTTACTTAAATCTAAAAGGTCTAAGAGACTTCACTTCACTTTTTGGTCCAATAGTCCGTGTATTTTTTGTTTAAGACAATAGGACCAAGAGATAGTTAAGGGAGAAGAAAAGGAAAGCAAAGAAATATAAACTTTTAGAAAATAAAGTTGGTATTCCCACTCCTAAATAGGCTCACAAAAGAATTAAAAAACGAATCGCTATGTATACAAGTGCTCATCATAGACAATTATTACAAATATGTGCCCATCAACAAATAAATAAACTGTTGCATATACTGTGAAAATTGATTACATGAATTGGAGTTATTGTCATACTCAATTCAGTTAAATCAAGAGATCAGGAGCAGAAAAGAGAAGCACATGGGGCACAAATGCCTGTCCAGGTATTATCCTGCAAACCAGCTGCCAAAATAACCAAATGCCATAAACTTAAAGAATAGCTTTACCTAGTAGCTGCTGTAACAAAATGCCATGGCTCTAAAACTAGTTTAACCTACTGCTATCACACACCAATTAGATCTTGCCAGCCCCTGGAAACTTTCCTATTGCCAATGAGTGTTCTTTCAAAGCCATATGTAACATTTCTCTTTCTGATAAAATCCCCAACCTTTCTTTGTTCTTTGGACATACCAAAGACTACGCTGGTCTGTGTATACGCCTCAAATTGCAATTCTTTTTTTCAAATAAATTGTGTAGAAAAAGAAGAAAATAAAGTTATAATTTATATCTAGAAAAAGGAGGCGACAAATAAGAAAACTCTAAAGGCAGTAAAGTAACCAATGAGTAATCTATGATTTATGGTGATTTTTACCTCATTTTGTCTGGTTTGGCAATCGTATAATCCAAAGACGACATTTCCCTTATCATCCTAAAAAAAATTAACCAGATGTTTATTAAATGTCATTGTTTAGGAAGTTAGAATGTTACTGGTTTCCAAACTAACCTGCAATAACTCAATCTTAGCAGTAAGCAGTCTAAAAGATGTTTTCTGTACCTGTCAGAGGGGGATTGAATCCGATTCTTTGGGCTCAAAGAATGAAACAGATAAAAACACCATAGAGCTCAGTGAGTTTGGGGAACTGTTTAGTAGGACTGAGCATGGTGAAGGAGTAAATCTTTATATACTTCCATTTATGTCTCTGAAAATATACACATGATAGATAATAGTGATGCCTAGGACAAGTTCATAATGCTCTTATAAATAAAACACAGTGACTTACACAATTCCTTAAAGGTAACATTCTAAGACACAACTTACAGTAATTATTTTTACTATAAAGAAGTACAGCGATATAACTGTGCAAAGCAAACTGGCTGTTTGAATTATTCATGTGTACTTACTAAAGTTAAATTTTTATTAGAACATTGACATTGAAAACACACTGCTAAATAACAATGCTACATGTGCCTGTAGTCCTAGCAACTGGGGAGGTTGAGGCAGGAGCTCAAGGAACCCGCTTGAGCCCAGGAGGTTGAGACTGCAGTGAGCTATGACTGTGCCACTACGCCCCAGCCTGGGTGACAGAGCAAGACCCTGTTTCTAAAAACAAAATAATAATAATGCTTCAGAAGTCCTAACATATCTACATCTGAAGAGAGTAATCATATTTAAAATTTTCTCCAAGGATAAAATTTTAACATACTAATTAGGTTTAAACATCTTGTACTTGGTATATTTTGTCTAGAAAATGAAATTGTTCATTGATTCAAAAACTTTGAGTATTATGTCAGATGTGCTCATTTAGTTTTATTTAAAAATGAAGCAACATTTAATAATACTAAATCTCTTTCTTTTTTTTTCTTTTTTTAACAGGATCTCACTCTGTCACCCAGGCTGGATGCAGTGCAGTGGTACAATCTTGGATCGCTACAACCGCCACCTCCTGGGTTCAAGTGATTCTTGTGTCTCAGCTTCCCAAGTAGCGGGATCACCATTCCCAGCTCATTTTTGTATTTTTTGGTAGAAATGGGGTTTTGGAAAGGCCAGTCTTTAACTCGTGAACTCAAATGATCTGCCCGCTTCAGTCTTCCAAATTGTTAGGATTACAGTTGTGAGCTATCATGCCCAGCCTAATACTACCAAATTTCAACCACTTTATTCAATCTCACACAAAGTCATATGTTAAGATTAAATGCCAATAAGTTTATTCATTACCCCTCAATAAGATACAGTATAGAATTCCATAAAAAGAGAAAATAAATGATTAAAAACAGTAAATTTACATTTTATCACAATAAAAAATACAGACATACCTTATAGGTATATATGACATTTCCATTTCTTTCAATGTTTAATACACGTAAGCTCTCATAATCGTTTTCTAAAACATCTGAAATGGTAACAGTAGGTTAATAGCAGAAGATGGTTAGAAACATATTTAACCAATATATTAGTGAAGAAGCCAAATATATACTAATAATTCTATTATATAAAATTTAAAAACAGGCAAAACTAATGTCTTTCATTAGAAGCACAAACAGTAGTGACCTTTAAGGAAGGGGAAAGCCATAGTGATTGAGAAGTATCTCAAGTGAGCCTTCTTAGGTGTTGGTAAAGTTAAATGTCTTAGGTATACCAATAAACTCTGTAACAACGCACGGAGATGTACTCTTTTCTGTGTGAATGTTATACAATAAATTTCAAGTATCAGTTTTTGCTTTATGCATTTTGAGGCTACATCACTAAGGGCATATGAATTTGGAATTGCTATAGCCTCCAGGAGGATTAACCACTGTTAGGCTCTAAGCTGAGCTGCCAGATGTCTGAGTAGTCAATTAAAATGGTAAGATTTAAAGGTTAATATTAACTTTTTAACAGTCAAGCTTTTAATCACTTACTGTGATGCTATAAAGCAAGAGGCTAAACAAGAGAAAGTGCTAATGTCCCTGTTCTATTTTCTCCTCATGAAATGGTGCTGTTGGCCAAAGGTCAGGTCAATCAGCAAAATATGGTGCTCTCTTCACTATCAAGGGAGCTTCCCAAAAAGGTTCCTGCAGTATCATGGATCCAGTAGCCAAGGGTAAGCAGAAGGAGAAGAGCTAGGAGTGGGAAAGTAATTTGCTGGAGAAAAAGCAGTCTTCAAAGCCCCCCTCTTACCCCTGCTGAGGTGGTTTTAGTGGTTTAGAGGCACCTGAGAAAGGTCTCTGCTGAAGGCCTCCAAATGAAGAACCTGGGCTAGGAATGCAAGGGTGTGGCTGGCCAGCCAGACCTGAGTCACAACCACTACTCATTTCCAGGACTACAGTGCACTGGCCATACACCAAGTTGGATTGAGGGAAGGCAGCTTTCTCCAGTTAGGCCTATCAGATAAAGCCTTTGTAGCTGCACATGGTTGGGTCTAAAAAATTACACATAAGGTTTTAAACTAGGAGCTGGACTAGCAACCCTTTATCATTAAACAATATCTTTTATTT
>NW_016107341.1:9738197-9739127 GCF_001604975.1 Cebus imitator | reverse complement strand
CATGCCCAGCTAATTTTTTGTAGTTTTAGTAGAGACGGGGTTTCACCGTGTTGACCAGGATGGTCTCGATCTCTTGACCTCGTGATCCACCCGCCTCGGCCTCCCAAAGTAATATCTTTTATTTCTAATAATTATTTTTACTTTATGTCTTTGTCTGATGTTAATACATGAACTTGGTTAGTGCTTGCATGATACAGCTTGTTATTATTAATCTGCTTGTGTCCTTATATTGAAGATATGTTTTATAAGCAGTATCTACTTGAGATTTTTTTCCCCAATCCGACATTCTTAATCTTTTAATTGGGGTATGTAGTCCATTTACATTTAATGCAATTACTAACATATTAGGTTGATATTTATCATAGTATCATCTGTTTTACTCTTCTTCTGGACTAAGTTTATTATTTCATTCTATTACTTATTAACTTGTCAGTTATACATTTTTGCTATTCTTTTATTAGTTATACTAAAAGTTATAACATACATCCTTGACTTACTAAGTTTTAGTATTATGTGATGCCAAAAAATGTAAAGTAACTGAAACACTCATGCATTGTTAATGGGAATATAATTTAGAAAACTGGCAGTATCTAATAAAGCTGAACACATGACTCAGCAATTGCACTTGTACATACATCCTCAAGAGAAATATATACATATATTTAGCAAAGCACACATAAGAATGTCTATAGTACTACAGTACAGTATTGCCCAACCCAGAAACCCAAACTATCCATTAAGTAAAGAATGAATAAATTGTGTTATATCCAAACAATGGAATAGTACAAAACAATAAATTAACATTCCACAATAACACATACGAAACTGGGCAAAAAGCTGGGCATGGTGGCACACGCCTGTGATCTCAACACTTTGGGAGGTCAGGGCAGGTGGATCATCAGGTCAGGAGTTCAAGACAAGCCTGGCCAA
>NW_016107341.1:9706705-9736642 GCF_001604975.1 Cebus imitator | reverse complement strand
ATGTTGAAACCCCATCTCTACTAAAACTACAAAAATTAGCCAGGTGTGGTGGCAGGTGCCTGTAATCCCAGCTACTCAGGTGGCTGATGCACGGAACTGCTTGAACCTGGGAGGTAAAGGCTGCAGTGAGCCGAGATGGCACCAATGCACTACAACCTGGGTGACAGAGTAAGACTCTGCCTCAGAAAAAGAAAAAGAAAGAAAGAAAAAAACTGAGCAAAAGAACATCCCTCACCACCAAAAAAAGGTGCAAATTGTATGTTTCAATTCACATACAAGTTTTCAACTAATCTACAGTGTTACATAAGTGACTGCTAGAAAGGAGCATGAAGGACTTCAAAGGTTTTATTAATGTTTTCCTTCCTGTTCTGAGTCCTAGTTGCTTTAGTGTGTTCCACTTTGTGAAAATTAATGGAGCTGGGAACTTATAATTTGTGTGCTTATCTGTATGAAAGCCATATTTTGCTGAAGAACATATAGACGCTTTACACAAAACATTTAACTTGTAAGGTAACTGACCATCTTCCTTCTAAAATTTTAGGGTATTTCTCCTAATTCTACAGTTAAAGGATTTGAACATTGGTAGATACAGCATTGTAATAATTACTAATTGAGCAGAAGTGTGTATTTTCCTAATTTCCTCAAAAGTTATCCAAAATTATGGTACAATGGCTCATGCCTGTAATCCCAGCACTTTGGAAGGCTGAGACAGGCAGATCACTTAAGGCCAGGAGTTCAAGTTCAGTAGCTGGGCATGATGGTATGGACCCATAATCCCAGCTACTCAGGAGGCTGAGACAGGAGAATCACTTGGGCCCAGGAGGTGGAGGATGCAGTGAGCAGAGATTGAGGCATTGCGTTTCAGAGCAAGACTCTGTCTCAAAAAATCAAAAAGATAAATTGCTTAAATTTGACTCATGTTTTCCCATACAGAAATAGTTTGTGTTAATTACATTGATTATGACAAATTCTAATATTCAGGCAAAACATATGCAAAATAGCTAAAACTCAACAAATTTCCATTTGTATTCCTAATAAAAAAGTAAAAGACAAGGTAAAAGAAATAAGGGTAATTGTTGAGCTAGACACCTGCACTGGAGCTGGAGGTGGGAAACATTCAAAGAGAAGAAGAGCAGGTTTCACTGAGAACTTAGACATCATCCTGAGATCTCTCTTCCCCACCCCTCACAAGAAACAGCTTCCAGATCTCCCACGGGCAGGACAAAGGGACAGGGCAAAGTGTTTTCTATACATGGGTATACATGTTTGTCAATAGACAGACATGTATATGGAGCTGTCAGACTCACTTCACATTGAAGGATAATAAGGATAATAATTTGGCCTCTTAGGAGACTAGGATTTAATCAGTTTATGAGCCAAGCATTATAGCTCTTGCCTGTAATCCCAGCAATTCGGGAGGCTGAGGTAGGAGGATGGCTTGAGCTCAGGAGTTCGAGACCAACATGGGCAACACAGCAAGACCCTGTCTCATAATAATAATTATAAGCTTATAGCTAAGTAGCACTTCACAATTTAGAGAGTTCTCATTTCTATCTCATCTGCATTGTATAAGGTATTCCAGGCTTACTATACTTTTCAATGAAATAATGATACCTGACCAATTTGCAGTGAAAAAGTGGCATAAACTAATCTCAAACCTAGAAAAAGGTAAACAGAACAATGGGCTGAGTGTCCTGTATGAAGCTTACAATGGCAAAATGGGTAATTACTGAAAAGCCCTTTGAAAGGTAGATATTGTAGACATCTAAAGATAATTTCAGTGAGTTTTTCATCCTGTACATGACTCACAACTTCTGGAATGCAATGTGTCAATATTTTGAGAAGTATTTTTTTCTTTCAAGATTATAAGTATCCTTGGAGAGACTGCTGCAAAAGTACATTTAAAAGGTTTTGGCTGGCTGGGCACAATGGCTCACGCCTGTAATCCCAGCACTTTGGGAGGCCGAGGCAGGTAGATCATGAGGTCAGGAGTTTCAGACTAGTTTGGTCATCATGGTGAAACCCTGTCTCTACTAAAAATACAAAAAATTATCCAGGCATGGTGGTGCACGCCTGTAATCCCAGCTACTTAGGAGGCTGAGGCAGGAGAATTGCTTGAACTGGGGAGGTGGAGGTTGCAGTGAGCTGAGATAGCGTCACTGCATTCCAGCCTCGGTGACAGAGCAAGACTTCGTGTCAAAAAAAAAAAAAAAGAGAAGAAAGGTTTCGGCTAAGATAAGAAACTCCTTTACAAGAAATCTTGCTAAATCCAATTTGCTTGCAAAACCGTATCTATTTTCAGATTACTATAATATGAAGGAAAAAAAAATTCTCCAACAAATGCACATTGCAAAAAAGGATACATGTTTATTCCATTAAAATAGTGGTTCTCAACTCTGGCTGTCTTAGAATCCATAGGGGAGCTTTTTAAAACAACGCCAATGCTCCAAGCCATACCCAAGATACTCTGATTTTACTGAGCTGGTGTGGAGCCCACTCTCTGGTGTGTATGTATGTGTTTTAGGTTCCCCGGGTGACTCTAATGTGCAGCCAGGGTTGAGAACCACTGAACTACAAATTTACATTACATATTAAGCAATATTCATTACAGGGCATAACTTGGACTATCTTATAAGGTAACCATGGTAGACAGAGTTGAAAGAAATAAAAATAATGCTTTCATGGGAACATTATGTAATAACTGCAGGGCTGAATAACACTGCAGTTAAGTACATGGTTCACACTTCAAGAACATTTGAAACACACAAATTTGGTAATGTTGGAAATCCAGGAGCCAATGTCTCACCACACACTATTAGGCCATTGGCTCTTCCTCCCTGGACTAGTTGCCCATGTCTTAACAAACCTTTATAAAAGAAGTATTCAGTAACCTCTTTGCTTATTCATTCTGACTCTTCTCCCAGTAGTTTATCACTGGAAAGTCCAGAGGAAGAAGTTTAGCAATTTCAAATGAGGAAATGTTTAATTTTGCAGTTTAGTGCACTCAGTGCTCCTGAAAAGAAAAATGTAGCATTTTGATAGATAAGATACTTGCATAGGTAAACCTACAAAAGAGAGTACCTAGATATTAAATGTATTGGCAAGTCATAGCTGTTATAAAACAAAAGGTGGTTGGCCAGATATTCTCATTCATCTCAATCTATTCTTTGCCAAACAAAAGTGATTTCACTTTACAGGAAGAGGTTTGTCAAATGTTTTCATTTTATCCCAAACTGCTATGAGACAAAAAAATCAAAGTATTTGTCTTTCTAATGACCATACTTAAGGAGAAAAATGTCATGCAGCCTTATACAAAAATTTGAACTGGTTCCTAATACATACATCAAGAGGTGATCAAATATGATTATACCTATAATATGACTATTCTACAAATAATTCATATAAATCCTCAGGCTTAAGATGACCAGTTACAATTCCTAAACCTATGAAGTAAACATGATGTGATTCATATTTCATATTCTGAGTAAAATAAGAAGCAAGAGAGAGATGAGAATTAGAAAAGAAGACTAAGAATTAGCAGAAAGAAAAGTTAAAAAAGATAGTGGCAAGAAAATAGTTTAAAGAAAAAAAAACAGTGAAAACAAAGTGACTAAGGTGACCCTCTGGCCCCCGAATCAATCCAGGAATACATAGGAGGCAACAACAAAAAAAGGCATTACGCTTGAATCAGTCATTTGGTAAAATATACCACTTCCCTGGCAAAGATTACAACATATGAAAGACAAGTCAATCTGGTGTGTCACAAATCCAAGACTAATAAAAGCAGACAAGAAAATCTTCATCCTTTTCAGTCTTAAATATTGACATTTAAATGTTAGAAAACTTACATATTGCAGATCTTATTTTCTTGAAGATGTGATCAATCCCAACAAGGGATTAAGCACTGGATACAAAAATCAACATATAAGATCTATTATGGGCTGCGTGCAGTGGCTCACATCTGTAATCCCAACACTTTGGGAGCCCGAGGTGGGTGGATCATGAGGTCAGGAGTTTGAGACCAGCCTGGCCAACATGGTGAAACCCTGTTTCTGCTAAAAAAAAACAAACAAAAAATTAGCCAGGCATTGTGGCATGTGCCTGTAATCCCAGCTATTCAGTGGGCTGAGGCAGGACAATTGTTTGAACCTAGGAGGCGGAGGTCACAGTGAGCCGAGATTGCACCATTGCACTTCAGCCTGGGCAACAGAGCAAGACTCCATCTCAAGAGGGGGGAAAAAAAAACTGTTACAGTGCTATATTCCATCAATAGTTAGAATATGTCATGTTTTTAAGTGTGCTAGTTATGAGATCATTAAAAAATAGCCTAGGATGACATCAAGCAAAACATGTGCAGAACCTTCATGGAGAAAATTCTAAGACTTATTGAGAGTCATTAAAAAGGATCTAAATAAATAACAAGCTATATCTTGTTCATAGTTGGGAAGATCTAGTATTGTAAAGATACCTATTCTCCCCAAGCTGATCTATAGAGGCAATGCAACTATAGGAAATCCAAATCAACTTTTTGGCGAAATCTGACAGGCAGATTGAAAAATATATATGAAAAAGCAAAGGGCATACAATAGCTAAGACACTCATGAAGAATACTAAGTAAGGGGACTTACCTACCAGTTATCAATACTTACCATAAAGTATTGTTATTAAGATATTATTGTCACGTCAAGGTGAGATAATAGAACAAAAGGAACTCAGAAAAGGAGACCTACATAAAGAAGCTTGATATGGCAGAACTAGCTTTGTTGTAGGAACTAAAACAACTAAAATAACCAATATTATTTGGTTAATAATATTGAAACAACTAGCTATTAATTTTTTCAAAAAATTTGGACTCCTACATATCACATAAAAATAAATTCAGCTGGGCGCGGTGGCTCAAGCCTGTAATCCCAACACTTTGGGAGGCCGATGCAGGTGGATCACGAGGTCAAGAGATCGAGACCATCCTGGTCAACATGGTGAAACCCCGTCTCTACTAAAAATACAAAAACATTAGCTGGGCATGGTGGTGCATGCCTGTAATCCCAGCTACTCAGGAGGCTGAGGCAGGAGAATTGCCTGAACCCAGGAGACGGAGGTTGCGGTGAGCCGAGATCGCGCCATTGCACTCCAGCCTGGGTAACATGAGTGAAACTCCATCTCAAAAAATAAATAAATAAATAAATAAAAATAAATTCTAGGTGGATTAAAATAAAAATGTGAAAAAGAAACCCAAAGCTTCTAAAAGTAAATATTAAAAATGTCTTCATGACTTCAAAATAGGGAGGATTTCTTTAAGATATCTAAAAGGGCACAAACTATAAAGAAAAACCTGTAATTTAGACTACATTAAAATTAAGAACTCCTGTTTATCAAAGGCACCATCACAAAGCGAAACAAAAGTCACAGATTGAGAGAAAAATATTTGCAACACATGATAAAGAACTAGGATCCCAAAAACATAACCCCTAAAAAAAAATTAATTAAAAAAATAGGAAAGTGGACAAAAGGATGAATAGACATTTCACAGACAGGGAAATTCAAATGGTCAGTAAACATACAGAGATGCTCAACATCAGAGCACAATGAAATAATTAGTCCTACCAGTTTGACAAAAAAATTTAATATCTTGAACTGTCAAAGACTTGTGAGGATAGAGAGTATCAGAAATGTTTCCACACCACAAATAGGGGTGTTTATAAGAACAACACTTTGGAAAACAATTTGGCATTGTCCAGGAAAGATGAAGATGTGCACAGCCTATGACTCAGCAACTCCACTTTTAGACATACATTCTAGAGAAACCTATGCCTGTGTGCACCAGGTAGTTAGAGTATTGACCATATAGTAAACCCCAGGAACCCCCCAAAAGTCACCCACTGGAAAAATAAGTTGGGTTCCTTAGGAAGCATTCTGAGACAGAGTTTAGTACCCAGTATGTTCATCAGGGAGTGCTCAGGAAAGTGGGATTAATACCTCTAAAAGGAAGGAAAAAGGGCAGGGTTCTGTGGCTCACACCTGTAATCCCAGCACTTTGGGAGGCCGAGATCGGTGGACCACCTGAGGTCAAGAGTTCGAGATCAGCCTGGCCAACATGGTGAAACTCTCCCTCTACCAAAAATAAAAAATTACCTGGGTGTGGTGGCATACGCCTATAGTCCCAGCTACTCAGGAGGCTGAGGCAGAAGAATCACTTGAACCTGGGAGGCAGAGGTTGCAGTGGGCCAAGATTGCGCCACTGCACTTCAGCCTGGGCAATAGAGTGAGACTCCCTGCACACTCCCCAAAAAAAAGAGGAAGGAAAAGGAAGTAAGCCCTGGTAGGGTGAGAAGTCCAGCTGCAATGCAGGCCAAATATCCTTGGGTGACCTTAGGTCCCCTACAGAGGAAGCTTCAGAACTGAAATGGAGTTGTCCCATGTTAAGTCAAAATGGCCAGGCCTTTAAAGCCCCTCCATCCCATGTGGGCCACACCCAAAAGGAAGTGAAGTAGGGTAGGGTAGCCCTCTGCCAGGCAATCCCTGAAGGGGCTGACAGCTGAAGACTGCCTCCCGAGTATACTACAGCACCTGGGACAAGCTCTTCTTTGAAAGAATAATCTAAGCAGTGCATCTCCACGTCCACCATCTTGTTGAATTCACATGATGGCACACTTTACAGAAGTGAAAATTAATGACCTGTAGCTGGCCAGTCAACATGGATAAATCTCACAATATTGAGAAAAAAAAGAATAAAAAATACATACAGCATGCTTTCATTTACTTAAAGTTCACAGCCAAGCAAAATACTTTGCCTAGGGAGATATATATACGGGTTAAAACTACAAATAAAGTCACAGTAGTGTTAATATAAAAATGTAAATGGTTGCTAACCTAGGAGGTGAGGATGAGAGAAAAATAGAATCTGAAAAGGGCACATAAGAGCCTTCAAGAGTCTTGACATTGCTCTATTTCTAAGCTGGAGAGTGGGTATGTGGTTGTGCTTTATTATTTACAGCTACAGGTTAAAATATTCTTTTATGTAGTTGTTCTGATTTTTAACAAGTATCGTCTTTTATTTCAGGAGAAACCATTTGTTCAACCCCAGAACCAGAAGCAAATGCAGTAGCCAAATCTGTTCTCCTTCCTCCTTGACCCCTTTTAACCAAAATGTTATATTGTAGGCACAGAATTTCCACAGCTGACTTAGCCCAGCTCTGTTTCGCCAAGAATGTGTCATACATATTTCATGAGAGTTACTTAGCACCTCTAAGAAAACTTCAATTGTATTTGTTGATGTAAAAATGTTAAGGCTTCAAATTTAGAAAGCAAGTATGCATAGAGGCGGCATTACAATGATATAATTATTCATAATTTACATTTGAAAAGCTAGAACTTTGAAAGGATAATCAATTGCACAAATGTGTGTAACTGCTGTGCTAGAAATGAGACAGAATTCCAGATTTCCCTGCCACTGCTATAAATTACAGTAGAACAGGAATTAATTTGTGTGGGGGTATTTTTGAGCTACCACCCACTGGTGATAATCAGAGGTAATAATTCTCTTAGTATAACAGGGCTAATATCTTGCCAAGATATTTTCTCTGAAAGAGCAAAATACTGCCAGCATCAGAAAAGTTAGTATTTCCAGAAAGTTTACCTCCTGAGGACCCAGGGCTACCTGTTATTTAGTGGAACAAAATTATATTTTGTCAATACACAAATTTATATTTCTTCAGAGATGAGCGAAAGATACAAGGAAACCAGGTCCAAGTGGGTCACAGACAGCTTTGCAAGCGCAACACACATTACTGAAACATAAGACTGTGGCATTTCACACTTCATCTAACTTCTCATTTGCAGACACCTGCCATTTAGCAAAATAAAGTGGGAGTTCAGAAAAAGGAGTACTTTGTGGTACAAGACAGAGCTGTTTCAAAAAGTTAAGCCTCTAAAAACTTTTCAGACATTTGAGCGACTTTTTGTTGTTGTTGTTGTTAAAGAGTCTCACTCTGTTCCCCAGGCTGGAGGGGAGTGGCGCAATCTGGGCTCACTGCAGCCTCCACCTCCCAGGTTCAAGCGATTCTCCTGCCACAGCCTCCCGAGTAGCTAGGATTACAGACAGGCATGTGCCACCGCGCCCAGCTAATTGCTGTATAAAATTCTTCCTTGACCACCATCCCCCACCTCGAAAAAAAGTAAAAGCCTTACTAATCATGACACTAATGCAAACTCAATGCATATGCTACACAAACATACAACTCCTTTTTGAAACTAATGATTAACATTCCAAGCCAAGGAAACCTCAAAAATTCCGCTATAGTCACAGGAGAATGTGAAGATACAAGATAGCAACTTGATATATAACTTACATCAAGAAAACTTTCACCAGCATTTAGGGGAAAGGAGTTGTAGATGCAGGTAATTTAATACCCACTTCGGATAAACGTCCTCCAAAGTCTACAGTTAAAGGAAAACGAAAGGGGAAAAGAGGGGAAACTCACTGAAATGGGCAGCGCTCTACGCACAAGGTGAGACCCACAGGCATCATTGCTTTGAAGCTGCATTTAAGCTCTGAGGCGCCAACATTTACAGAAAACTTGAAAAACTTAGTGAGAAATCACAAAGTTCCCTTCTTTAAAATAGATCAGTGCTGGGAAGGCTAAAAAGTCACTTTCGTTCTCTCACCGAATCATCAGAAAGCCACCGCTGCGGGCAGAGGATTCCCATTCTCCCCGAGTCGGCCGGGCTAGGAGCCGAGCAACAAGCGCGCAGCCGCAGCCTGCACAGGTGCGGAGCCCTGGGCGGCTGGGGGCTCTCGCTCCGCCGCGCGCAGCCTGCAGGCGGCCCCTGCCCTGTCGCACCTCACCGCCGGGCTCCGTGTCCCCTGAGCCACGGACATGGTTTGCAGAAACACGTCTCGCACATGTGGGGACAAACTGCTTCACTGATAGGTATAGGTGATTTGCTTGATGGCTACAGATTCTTTCTCAAAACGAGAATCTTCCAGTAGTCCACCCCACCCCCGCGCGTCTTGGCAGAGCCCCGCACTGCCGATGAACGCTCCAGGAGGCGGGAGGCGACCGCTGACAAGAGCACGACCTTCTACCCTCGCCATGAGGTGATGCTGAGGGAACCAACAGCGTCCCGGCCTTTCTACCAAGGGCGAATTCCCGCGGGCCGGCAGCAAGCCAGGCGTCTCAGGCTTCCCCCGCGGCTGGGTGAGGGTGGCAAAGTCAAAACAGCCCTTTGAGAAGGCGAGCGGCGCCCTCACACCAGCCTTCCCAGGGCGGCGGGGCCCCAGGCTGCTCCCTGCCTGGTCAGAGACCCCGGGGGTATGAGGGACTCCCACTCCCCGCCCCCACCCCGCCCCAAAGCGCGCCTCGGGCACCTGCACCGCCGCTTCCGGCCCCGCGGGCCTCGGACACCGCCCTCTGCGCCCGCAGCCACGGGAGCACGTCCTTCCCGAGCTCGAAGTCGGCGACCAGGCTGAGAGCCATCTCCCGGACGCAGCCACCGGGTGGCTCTGAGGCCCCGCGCTGCGGGCATTCCCGGGCCCGCGTGGCCGCCTCGCCCTCGCGTCCCCGCGCCCGCCCTCTCCTTCCTCTCCCCCGCCCCCCGCTGCTTTCGGTTCTGCGGCGCCCTGACCTGAGAAGCCCCGGCACCGCCTCCTCCCGGCCCGCGGCCCTCAGCCCTCAGCTGGTACCTGCGCCCGAGCCAGGCACAGTGGGTAGGGGTGGGACGGGGAGGGCGGGACGCCAGGACCAGGCCGCCAGGGCGGGAGGCCTCCGCGAGCACCCTCGGGGCTGAGGACTGAGCGCGCAGGGACGCGGGCGCTTCAGGGCCCCGGCGAGGCGGCTAGCTCAGTGGCTTCCAGACCTGAAGGGCAGGCCTATTTATTCCCCAAGTGACTCCACTGTGCAGCAAAGTGTGGAAACCAACTTTCCTTGACAGAGCTGGGCCTCCTGGAGAGGTTCGGGGTCACCACAGAAGTAGGCCGAGTCTTGGGCCTATTCGCCCCAGCGTTGAGGTGGTGGTGCTTTTACTGTTAAAGTAATGAGTTGCAGCTGGGAGCGTGTGAAGACGGTGATTCCATTGAAAGAGAAACATTAAAAAGGGTTAATCCGCTTCGTTAAACAGCTTCCTCTTTGCCTTTTAATTCCCTGCACTGGTTCCAGGAAGCTGAATTACCTAGGATTCCCTCTGCGGAGATGTCTTTAAAAAGTGCTCTCATCTTCCAGGGGCACCTGTCATCTTGGGTGACTTCTCACCTCCTTCCTTCTCCCTACAAATGAGTTCCGTATTTTCATAATCTCGCCACTCCTCAGCGTTCTCTTCGTTTAAGTGCACACCGCTGGTAACACTGGTCGCCATGCCTTTGCAGCTGCCAGATCCACTTCATCCTGAACATCAACGCCAGGTTATTACTCTCCCCCAAACCGAGCTTCCTCCTCTCTCTATGCAGAAGACCTAGAGTAACAGCTCACTGCCCCGAAATAATGTGTCTCCTCTTTACCAGAGCCTTCACTCCTTTTCATTTAGAAGTTCAAGTCTAGGATGACTTGGCTTAAGCAACTCGACTCCAGCCTCCTTCCTTCTAGAAGAACCTCCAGGTCCTTCTAGCCTAGCTCCACAGAGCCTTCTCCTCCCAACTGCAGCCCACAGGGACCCCTCCAACCCTAAACTTCTAGGGTAACGTTGCTAGGGCACCTCATTTGATACTACTGCCTTGAGACACGAAAACTGAATCTTGAGTCTCCACACAAACCCTCTGTCCTTTGCCTCCCACCAGGGGCTAACAGAGCACTCTGGAAGGTGCTTGACAATTACTGAAGAATGAGTGAATACAGTAATAAAGAATGCTTTTTCACGTTTCTCGAAGTTAAGGTCTGAAAACTACTTGTATTGGCATCATCTGGGGCACTTTTTACAATCCAGACCCTCGGTCTCTAGTCTAGACCTGGGCAAGACCCAGGAATATGCATTTTACCCCATGCCTCAGGTGATTTTTAGGCTTACCAAGTTTGAAAACTACTCCAACTAAATGTAAAAGAAAGTCTTGATTTTTTTTTCCCTCTAGAGACATGTTTCTCCCAACTGATGTAGTGGATAACTTCAGATAGAACTCCATTGCTCACCACCACATACAGACAAAAGTCCTTCCACCTGGGAAGTGCATGCAGATTTAGGATAAATGCTTAATGAAGCTGCTAATACTGTCAGTGAATAAAAGGAAGGCCACTGGAGCACCCGAGGAGCTACTGAAACTAATATTTCATATCAAATAAGCTTGTTGCCTTTGTCATATAGAAACATTGTTTGCCAATTTTTAAAATTCAGTAAGTTTCCATTGTTTTTATTTTTGCAGTTCTATTTTTGCCAGGCAGGACTGATTTTATAGTCAAGCAGTGATGATATAAAACATTCTCTTCAAATTAAATGAAAAAGCCAATGTGGAGAAGGTGAGAAATAATAAGATAATAATAGAAAGATGTGGCCAAAATCATGAGGGTGTTATATGAAGACACATGCATCCGTCAGGATTAGATTCACCAGAAGTTAATAAGAACTCAGATTAACAGTAAATTAAATACACAGATTCTATTCTGTCACCTATCGGGGGTAGGCAGAATAAGGCTCTTATGGCAGGTTCCTGAATTTATCAGGGACCTAGGCTCCTTCCAGTTCTTTGCTCCACCTGATGTTGAGTGTACCCTTGTTCTCATGATCCAAGAGGATTGCAGAAGCTTAAGCCATCATGTTTGCATTCCAGAAATCAGAATGGGAGAAGAGGAATTAAAAGAGAATGCTACCTCTTTTAAGGATACTTCCCAGAAGTTCTACACAACATTTCTACGTATGTTTCACTCACCAGAATTTAGTCACCTGACGAAATTTAGCTTTCAAGGGAGGCAAGGAAATATACCTGGCCAGTGATGTGCCCAGATAAAAACCAGGAGAGTATTACTAAAGAAGGTGGGGAAATTGGATGTTCAAAAGCAATTAGAGATCTCTGTCAGAGTGTGATACCCAATTCTGGCCACTGAGTTGTAAGGAAACCTCTGCTACGACAGATTTTTCTATTCTTAAAACAAGAGACATGGGAATAGATGGTCCCTTTCAGTCTTTAGGTATTTTGAGGCCTGGATATGATTGCTGGAATTTTAGCCATCTAACTAGCACACTTAAAATTGAGGCATTGGAGTCAGGGAGAGTCCAGAGGACTGCAGAGAAGAGGAACCTTGGTATATTATTTTTGGAGCCATCCTCTGCCCTTTCTGATATTACAGATGATGAATTTCCTATTGTTTAAATGATATTGAGTCAGACCTTTACTTGCAACCAAGGGCTTCAATTTTAAGGAGTGATCATTTCAAAATTTAGGACACAGGCCAAAGAGCACTATGATAATATGTTTTTGTTTGAACACTTATTAGAACACATTCTATATTTTGTATTGTTTTATTAACATAATATTAAGCTATATTGAGGGAGTAGGCTTACAGGAAAAAGCTCAGGTAAGCAAAAAGTTGGTTCCAGAGGCCTGATAACCTAAGGACCTCTGGATTAGATCACCTGAAAGTCATTCTATGTATTATGTAAGGCAGTTTGAGTTGGGTTTTCTGTTATTTGTGTTAAAAGCATCTTAAATCAGGGATTTTTGAACTTCTTTTTTTTTTTAAGATGGAATCTTGCTCTGTCGCCCAGGCTGGAATCCAGTGGCACAACCTCAGCTCACTGCAACCTCTGCCTCCCTGGTTCAAGCAATTTTCCTGCCTCAGCCTCCTGAGTAGCTGGGATTATAGGCATGCACCACCATACCCAACTAATTTTTCTATTTTCAGTAGAGATAGGGTTTCACCACTTTGGTCAGGTCCACCTCAAATTCCTGACCTCATGATCCGCCCACCTTGGCCTCCCAAAATGCTGGGATTACAGGTGTGAGCCACCACGCCTGGCCCACGATTTTCAAACTTTAATGAGCATTCAAATCACCTAAAGATCTTGATAAAAGGTAGATTCCAATTCAGCAGGGTGAGGTGGTGCTAAAGAGTCTACATTTTATCAAGTTTCCAGGTCACAGAAAGGCTGCTGGTCCACAGATGACATTTTGAATGCAACATTCTGCTACTGAATGTGAGGATCTTTCCACCTTTGTATTGTTGCCTTACTGTCCACCATAGAGAGGATCAGGTGAGGATATGCATGGAAGGGCTAGCTTTGAAGATATACCAGCGCTAAAGGGCTCTATCTGGAGAGAAATCTAAAATGGAGGTGAATACTGATTTTAGAAATTTGAACCATGCCATGGGTCCCAAGTTCTAGTAGCAAACCACAGAGAACCAGTAAACTAAAGGGAGGAGATAAAGGTGCTTACACTATAGTAGAGATGCCAGCACAAGGCAAGAAAAGAGATGAAGTAATGCAGTGAGTCAGAATCTGCAAGATGATAATTCATGTGCACACTGCAGTTTAGGAAGCACTGGTCTAGCTACCTGGTGCTTTAAATGGGGGGTGTTTTCTTTCTTTCTCTTTGTGACTGGATTACTGAGTTTTAAGCCTGTGTTAATTTGCTCCAGAGACCTCGCCAAGATGCAGTAGGGAAGAGGGTAAAGCAATATGAGTCCTCCAAAACATACCTACTGTGTGCACATACCTCCAAAACATGCCTATTTATCCTAATAAATAGGCATCCTAAATCAAGGTGCTCTATTTTATGTATGTTTGCTAATTTTTCAGTGTTTTACTTAGTATAATTTCAGGCATAGTATTAAAGAATTTTTTTTTCAGTATATAAACTATTTATTAACAGACAAGGCCTACAGACTTATTTCTTCTTGGATACACCCACGGTGCTGCCACGGCGGCCAGTGGTCTTGGTGTGCTGGCTGTGGACATGAAGGCCCCAGAAGTGGCGAAGCCCTCTATGGGCCCATATCTTCTTCAGTCGCTCCAGGTCTTCACGGAGCTTGTTGTCCAGACCATTGGCTAGGACCTGGCTATATTTTCCATCCTTTACATCCTTCTGTCTGTTTAAGAACCAGTCTGGGATCTTATATTGGTGTGGATTCTGCATAATGGTGATCACACGTTCCACCTCATCCTCAGTGAGTTCTCCTGCCCTCTTGGTGAAGTCAGTGTCTGCTTTCCTCAACACCACGAGCGTATCTTCGGCCCACCACCCTTAATGGCAGTGATGGCAAAGGCTATTTTCCACCGCCCATCGATGTTGGTGTTGAGTACTCACAAAATATGCTGGAACTTTTCAGGGATCACTAGAGACATGGCGGCAGCACAAGCGGTGGCGTGTGAGCCTCCTGTGGAAGAGCGTATTAAAGAATTTTTAAAACCCCATAAGATATTCAAGATGAATAATTCCTGAATCGCCAATTCCAAGTGCCGTTATAATAGAGATGTCTTTGCAGTCATTTCATAGTCGTTTTTAATTCCATACTAAAAATGAAACACATTGAAACCCTACTTATTTTCTTCATCTAACAGTTTTATTTAGATATGTTTTAAAATAGAAGACATAGTCCTATTTCTGCTTTTTTTTCTCTTTTTTCCTTCTTCCTGGACATCTTGGTATATGTGACATAGTCCTATTTCTTATCAGTTACAAATGGAATTCCAAAGACTATCCCAACTCCCAACTGTTACCAATAGTTTTCTGTGGGAACTGTAACTCAGTGAAGGTTGTTTTTGCTTTGTTTTGTTTTGTTTAACCTTAGGCACATGTTAGTTTTCAATTTTAAAAGCTAGCTTAATTTTTTAAAATGTATCTTCACTCTGATTTTGACTATAAAATTATTGTTCAGCCTTTAAGGGACCATCTTCCGGACAACTTATGCTAATTTTTGTCCTGTGTAGTTACATAGATGGCTACATGCTCGGGGCCATCATATATTGTTGGTTTTTGTTTTTTGTTTTTTTGAGACAGGATCTCGCTCAGTCACCCAGGCTTGAGTGCAGTGGCACTATCTGGGCTCACTGTAACCTCCGCCTCCTAGGTTCAAGCGATTCTCCTGCAGCAGCGACCTGAATAGCTGGGATTACAGGTGCACGCCACCATGCCCCGTTAATTTTTGTATTTTTTAGTAGAGACAGAGTTTCGCCATGTTAGTCAGGCTGGTCACAAAGTAATATATTGTTTTTATTTTTTTTCTTATAAATCTGACACTGAGTTTAGCAATGATTAATAGAATAACTCTTTAAATCTGCTTGGTTATTATTTATATAAGAGTGGTAGCACTCATCCTGAAATTTGAAAAGAAGACTGGCACAGATTTTTTTAAGGAAATTTTCTATGGAATGATAGCCCTATGACTTGGCAGGAAAGAAAGAGCTGCCATTTAACAAGATGAGCTAGACAACAATTCAGATATTCTAAAGGAAATATATCTGATTTAATCAAAGGAATAGGGAATGGAGGTGAAAATAGAGTACTAAACATTTCTGAGAGCAGGAATGCTCTACCAAGTTCCTTTTAAAATTTTGTTGAACAAATCAATAATATTTGTTGAACAAATATTATTAATTGTGTGGAATTACTGTATCTCAAATGGAACAATGGAATATACAAAATACAAAGAGATCATCTGAGAAATACATAATCATATAAAAGTTATGTTGCTATCTATGATAACTCATAGGATAAATGAATACATGGATTTTAATATTATTTGTAATGATCAAGAAAGAAAGGATGTTATATTCTCTATCAATCAAAAAACACTCCATTTTAAGTGGCTTCTTTGACTCTTCTCTTATTAAAGCTGTATCATTTTCAAACAGAAACTTAATCTTGTGATTTCCAAATGTTCTTCCCCCTTCCTCCTTTTCCTTCCTACTTTTCACCCTTTATTCCCTCCCTTTCCCGTTCTAAACGATTCCATCGTAAAACTACCAGATTAGACAAAGAAAAGCAAGCCTCTGCACAGGGGGTTGGAGCAAGGTGACCAAAATTTGGATGTCAGAACTCAAGCAAGAAGAAGGGGTTAACCTTGGGGGATGGTGTGGGGACCAGGGAATGGTCACCTAGCATGAGATGTCAGAGTCTAAGTAAGGTGAGAAGGACGGCTGTGTGGGCCATGTGGGTGGATGGGTGGGCAAGGAGCGGTTGTCCAGCCTGGGGTATCAGATTTCAAGTGGCTTAGAGAGGGCATCTGCACAGGGACGTGAGTGGCAGTTAAGACAAGACTGAATTATTTAAGTGAATATATTAAAAATAATGTGAGCCACGTCTCTCACTGGCAGGCAAAAGAGTCACACACAAAAAAGCTAAAACTCTGTAGTGTTGGATTGGAATTGTAAGTATTGAGGTAAACATAGTTTTTAATACATAGATGGTGATAAGGAGATAAAGGGGTAGATATAATATATATGCAAATGTGTATATGCACATACACACAAATATTCTCTAGTTCTGTCCACTGAACATCTGGGAGCAGCGATGCCCCTATATCAATCAACACACCTGGCACAAAGAAAGATGAACCTGGAACACCTTGCAGTGCCAGAAAGCAGGAACATGCTCAAAGAACCATGAGGACATGTCAGAAGGACACAGGAGCCAGTGTGAATGAAACCCCTGTTGCAAAATTTATAACAGTGAGAAAATTATGACAGTGAAAGAGATCTGACCTAACCAACTCCATCTTGTTTCAAAACTCCAAGCTGTCCTTGTTCATTCCTGGATGTGGGACGAACTAACTTTGGGAAGAACTTATCTAACTTTGAAACAAAGATGATGACAGCCTTTTCCCAAAATAAACCCCCTTCTTGCCTAGGGACCAGACTGCCTTAGTAGGACTAACAAGTTAGATACAAGATCAGAAATTATGGTTTAAGAGTCATGTCCTAGAGACCCCAAGATCACTAACCTCCCCAGTTGCTCCTATAGATAACATTAGTATTAGAAAACCCAATATTGGTGTTTGAGGTTTTTTTCAGACCTTGTTCTCCATGGATTAGCTAGTCCTACCCAGATCAATAAACTGACTCATCTGGTTTTGTGGCCCCCACCCAGGAACTGACTCTGCACAAGAGGACTCCCTATGATTTCATCCAACTTGACCAAGCAGCACACCCCACTCCCTGTCCCCCTACCCGCCAAATTATCCCTAAAAAACTCAAGTCCCTGAATTTTCAGGGAGACTGATTGAATAATAATAAAACTCTGGTTTTCTGTTCAGCAGGCTCTGCATGAGTTAAATTCTTTATTGCAATTCTTCTGTCTCAATAAATTGGCTCTATCTGGACAGGACAAAATGAACCCACTGGGCAGTTACATGAGGGAGGTTCCAGCTGGCCAAATCTGAGACAATTTCAACATCAAAATACAGAATGATAATAAAGAAGTATAACCTATTAAAATGGAAAACGAGTCCATAGGAATATAGATACATATATATGTATATGCATATATATCTGTACATATATTGATATATATGTATTAAAATACATGTAATATAGGTATTAAAAATACATGTAAACATACATTGCAACTTTGAGGAACAGGATATCTAGTTTCCGAATACTATCCCACAAAATACTTATTAAGCCTGCTATATATCTTGTTTTTTGAGACAGAGTCTCACTCTGTCTCTCAGGCTGGAGTGCAGTGGCGTGATCTCAACCTCTGCCTCCTAGGTACAAGCGATTCTCCTCCCTCAGCCTCCCGAGTAGCTGGGATGATAGGCGCATGCCACAACCCCTGGCTAATTCTTTGTATTTCTAGTTAGAGACGGTGTTTCACCATGTTAGTCAGGATGGTCTTGATCTCCTGACCTCATGATCCACCCACCTCGACCTCCCAAAGTGCTGGGATGACAGGCGTGAGCCACCGCACCTGGCCTGCTATATACCACTTTAATTAAGTGAACATCATCAGTAATAGGACAAATGGATAGGATACAACCACTTCTATTTACTCTAATCATGAGGAAACAGCAGACAAAGCCAATTGAAGGACACTCTACAAAATAACTCAACTGTAATCTCTGAAAGTGTCAAGGTCATGAAAGCCACTGAAAGTCTGAAGAACCATTCCAGAAAGGAGACTAAAGAGACATGGCAGCCAAATGTTCCACATTATCCTGTCCTGGGTTTTTTTCCCACAAGGGAAGGGGTCTGAGGATTAGATGGTAGTACTGAATCAAGGTTAATTCCCTGATTTTGATGTTTGTACTGTGGTTATATAGGAGGACTGTGGAGGGGAATTCACAAAGAATTTTTTTAATAGTTTTTCATGTCAGATGGGTAATGTCCCAACATTGTACCAAGATTCGAGGGTGGCACATGTCACACATGAGCACATGAACACCCAATCATCACACTTACGAACTACAAAAGCATCGGAGAATGTTCCTGTTTGTACAAAATACATCCTAAAGTATCTGGGAGTAATGGGACATCAGATCAGCAATCACTCTAAAATAGTTCAGAGAAAAATGTTGGCTCTATCAAATTCCCAACTTTTCTGTAAGTTTGTGATTGTGTCAAAATGAAAAAAAAATTTTTTTAAGACAGGGTTTCTTTTTGTCACCCAGGCTGGAGTGCAATGGCACAATCACAGCTAACTGCAACCTCCACCTCCTGGGCTCAAGCAATTCTCCCACCTCAGCCTCCAGAGTAGCTGGGGCTACAGGTGTGTACCACCACACTCAGCTAATTTTTTAATTTTTTTGTAGAGACAGGGTGTCACTATCTTGGCAGGCTAGTGTTGAATTCCTGGGCTCAACTGATCTTCCCACCAGGGCCTCCCAAAGTGTTGGAATTACAACAGGCATGAGCCACCGTGCCTGGCCCAAAAAAATTTTTTTTAAATCATAAATGTTATCAGAAGGACTGGTATTTCCAGAGCCTCATGAAGTCCCCACTGGCCCGCCAATGTAAGGAACTATCATATCCAATTGTGCTGTAGGCAAACTTTAGCGACATGGGTAAGTTTGATTTAAAACACTGAATTAGAAGATGCAAAGGCATTAAATTAGATTGCATTTTCCCCACAGTACTGCAAACCCCTAATGAAATTAACTGCACTTATTGGCCTTGTGCTGTATGAATTTAATTCTGCAAAACTGGCTGAATTAAGCCACAGTCAAATAACAGGAGAAGCTTAATGAAAAGGGTTATTTTTACCTTTTAAATGACTGTCATTTTCTCTACAATAAGAAACTTCCATTAACTGGTTTCAGGAAAAAAAAGTACTAAAATTAAACTTGTCTTTTTTTTTTTTTGCAAACAATCATATGACTTAATTCCACAAGGAAATTGATGACAAAAAATAAATACTATCTATTACAGAAATATTTTCATTAAAATATACACACTGACTTCCTGAAATCCTTTGTGAATTTCATGAGTAGCACTGAGCCATTTTAAAATAAATGTATGACAGATATTTGTGTGTGTGGCAGATTTTTAATGTCCAACTACCGTGTGTTCTGTGCATAGACTTTTTTTTTCCCTCAAATTTCTAAACACAGTGGAAGCCCCCAGAGAGGATATCTGAAGCAATTCATTAAAATCTTGGCAGCCAGACGCCAGCTCCCACTTTCCCTGAAAACTGCCTTGACTGAAGCTGAATGCTGTCCCAGCAATTCCCTCCACAGAAGACTGACTATCACCACCTCTGGAGGGGCAATTCCTGGAGGAACCAAGTCAGCCAATCGAGGGTCCTGAATAAGCAAAAACTAAGTACATAAATTACCGTCTTGAAAGTGATGGGTTAGTGTGCTCTTTTGAATGCCCTCTAGGAAAATAAATTTGATTAAAACTAAATATTTTGTTGTAAGATATAATGCTCAAATTCAGGGGATTCTGGTGTCCCTCTGGAGAGTGTCAGTTGTGGGCGGAGGTGGGAAATGCCAGCTGTCCTATGGCTGTTAAATCCAAAGAACTTATTTTCTTTGTTAGGATTTTACTTTGAAAATATATTGTGGGTGATCATACGTGAAGGATGTGTCTCCTTCCTAAGAACATTACATTTTCTGGATTTTTCACCTTTTTATGGCTCTGCATGTTGCTTTTTTCACTGCTGTTCCCTCCAGCCAGCTTTGATAATGAGGGCTGGGAAATTTTTCCTGATTCCAGTGCTCCACAGGAGCCTCTTCCCTCCCTCCAGCCTCTGCCTGGTGGCTATCTCTTTGGTGTCTTTGTTCTTAGCACAAAATAGTCCCTGCTAACATTGATCAAAGTTCTGTGAATACACACTGACTCATTAGCTACTTAAAGATCTTCGTTAAGCAGCTTCTTTTTAAAAATTTCAATCATGGTTTATTTTTTATTTATCTTGCCATGAATCACAATATAAAAAAGAAGCATGACTTCACATGAGGTATAAAAGAATTACCATATGATAGAAAATTGTTTTGAAAAAGATTTTACCGTGCCCCCATCCAAAAAAATTAAACCTCTGAGCCTTTCTTTACATGAATGCTAATAATATAGATGACTTTGGAGAAACTGAAACTAGCCCCTTTTGATCCAAGCAGTTCATCACCAAAATTCCCATGGCTCAGTACCCTTAAAACCTGTTATTTTCTGTGGAAATATTGAGATTCATAGGTAATCTTTTTTTTTTTTTTTTTGAGACAGAGTCTCACTCTGTCATCTAAGCTGCAGTGCAGTGGCAGAATCTTAGCTCACTGCAACTTTCGACCCCGGTTTCAAGTGATTCTGCTGCCTCAGCCTCCCTCCTGAGCAGCTGGGACTACACACATGCACCACCACGCCCAGATAGTCTTGGATTTTTAGTAGAGACAGGGTTTCACCAACTTAGCCAGGTTGGTCTTGAACTCCTGACCTCGTGATTCACCTGCCTCGGCCTCCCAAAGTGCTGGGATTACAGGTGTGAGCCACAAAGCCTCACCCATAGGTAATCTTTTAAGGATTTTATGAAGGATTCCATTAGTTTCCATCTTATGTTTAATTTTTTGAACTATGTTTAATTTAAACCCTCTTCATTCTCAAAAATCTACGTCTATTCCAGATTTTAAAAGAGACTACCTCCTCCACCACAAAATTTTTCTTTAAAAAGACAATCAGCATGGCTGTCTTTTTAGTCAATATCCATCTCTGGGTCTGCTAGAAGAGAGACTATGAGATAAATTAGAGCCCCATGGGAAAGTGATACCTCTATTCCCTGAGTGGAAGCAGCATGCCATCAGAATGCTTAGTATTAATGGCAACCTGAACCCCATAATGTGTCACCTTTCTCTTCAGGGCCTCCAGTTTTCCAAATGTCCATCTAATCTGTGTCCACCCCTGGGAGCAGACAGTACGGTTTCCTGTCCGGGTGTTCTTTGATAGTATCAAAACTTTGTCACTTAAGAGAAAAGCCTGATATTTACAGCCAGTTGGCCAAATGTTATGCTCAGTCTCAAGAGGGTAAAGAATTTCAGGCATTAAAAAAAAAAGAAGAAGAAAAAAGGCCAGCAAGAGTCATGTATTTAGTACTTGACTCAGAGTTAAGAGGCCTGGATTCTTGAGGCAGCCCTGGCATCAACTGGCTCTGTGACTTTAGACAAGTTGCTTACCTTTCCGGACTTGGTTTTCTCATTTGTAAAATAAAATAAATTTAACTATGATTCCCTAAGTCCCCTTTTGCTTATCAACAGTACTGGTTCTTAACTATAGTAGCAATAAGATCATCAAAAAAATTCATTTCCTAATCCCTGTCACCAATTTCATACGTGTGAGAGAGAGGCTTAGGAGCAAACTGCAACCTAGTAACCAAGGAAACATGAAAATTTTAACAGTAAAGGACATCCTGTGTAGCAAATTCTACAAACCAGGAAAATATAATTAAGGATTAAGAAATAGTAGGGAGTTTTCAGAAACCCTCTTCTACTCCCCAACTCACCCTCGAAAATCAAATTGTAGGTTTCCCCACAGATCATTGGAAAAATGCTTGATAGTTCTCTGGGGTAAACTCTTCTATTCAATCTAAAATTCAGGTAGTGTTAACTTTTGCTTCAAATGCCTTAGTCAGGATTTCTTTCACTGTTAGAAAAATCCTAACTTCTTACATACAGATTATACGCAACCTAGATAAGCCAAGCCTTCCGCCCTCTATCTGCCATTCAGAAGTCTCTTTCATGTATGTAGCTAAAGAGTAATCTCATAAATCAATATTGGAATGAATAAAGACCCAGATGTCTCAGGTTGTTCCATCCACTCAATCTCCTCTTTCTCCTTCATATATTTACATATTAATTTTAAGTCACAGGTGAAAATTAAAGCCTGCTCTCTCCAGTCTCCCTTTGATATTGCAAAGAAACATTACAAAGCTTCCTAAGGGAAGATTTCTTGCAGGAAATAGTGACTCCAAGTATTATTAGTCCCCAAATCCGCCTGCTAGGCTGAGTGAGGAGGACTGAAATGCTCTGTTGGTCACAAGGTCAAAAACCTCAGGAAGTTGGCTATACTGTCAGGCAATCTCCCCACCAAGGACTAGGGGATGTGGGTTCCTATCAGAAGTCAGGTCACCACCAGCTGAAGTTGAAACATACATCATAGTCACATCCTGTTTAAGTGAAAGCCAACTTCTGTTTCCTGGAATTCTTTTTGTCTGAGGAGAGGGAGTGATTGGGGTGTAGTTAAGGGTAGCTAAGATGCAACTCGCCCCTTGGAATAGGGAGCATGCAGGTTACTGGGGGATGTGGGGGACTGCCCTGGAGCATCCTGTCTCTCAGCCATCTCTAGCACATTTCTCACCCTCCCTTGTTCACCTCTCCCAAGTTCACAAGTGAGCATTCTGGGCATAGGGAGGTCAGGAGGAAAAGCAGAGAAAGTAGTGGGAAGAGTAGGTGAGATGACAGATGGTAATGACAGGGATCAAATCCTTTTTAGGCCTCCTGTCCCTTGTTTCTCCATCTTGGAGAGAAGCTCAAGCTCCAAAATGGAGGGCTACAAGAGCAATAGAGAGTAGCTTTGTTTTCATGAGTAGCACAAAGTATGAACCACAAGTTAGAATATCTCCTATCTGAGCACTTTATCTGGAATGAGCTCTGAATGCCAGAGGAGGAGTTCCTCCTCCAAAATACAAGTCCTGAGCTAGATCAGAAGAGGAGCAGCCTCTAATGAGTTGGAGGGATAAGCTTTGCGCTCTTTGTGATCAACAACTCCCCATACTGCCTGTAGTCTGGCCTGCCCGTCCCTAACCTTGCTATCACCCTGCGGAATGCCAGTTTTAAGAGGCACATGTGCAGAGGGCTTGTTAAAACATGGATTGCTGGGCTCCACCCCATAGCTTCTGATTTGCATCTCTAAAAAGCTCCCAGGTGATGCTGATGTTGCTGGTCTGGGGAACCACACTTGAGAACCATTATCCCAGCACATAGCAGGCATTTAACAAACATCTGTTGTTCATTTTCATAATGGGAGGTCAGGGATGAGTGTTGTGGAACAGAAGAAAATAGGAATCATCTCATTCTGGATCTCTAAGTTTATAAGTATTTGTTGTATGTTTCCTGTTTCCCATACTGTTCACGCAATTTTAGCAATTTTCAGGAAACAGCTGTTGCTCTCCACCTTGAAAGACAATGAAAGGTTAATAACAGATAAAATGATATTTTGGAAGAAACTAATGTACCTTATATATCTGGGACAACCTTGCCTCTTATATAATTGACAGTAGATACTGTAGGGATTATGTAAATTGATTTTCTTTTAAATCTTTAGGAAGACTTATCATTTAAAGAGGTCTAAGTGATTTGCCAAGCTTTACACAAAAACTTTTTGTCAAAAACAAACATTTCTGACCTGAATTTTTTTTTTTTTTTCTGATTCAAGTAATCACTTTTGGATCACGAGTCAGAAAAATATTGAGACAATGTGGAGTTTAGGATTGCTGCTTACTTCATGTCATTTCTTCAGCTCATCTCCTTTAGCTTCAAGTCTAAACATAAATTAGTTAAAAGGAAATGGATTACTTAAAACCTACATTTGTGGCTCATTTTCCATTCTCCAGATTCTCTCCCCCTTCCTCTTAGACATGCACACTTTAGGAAAACCTCACAAAGCATGAAGAGCCAGCTTTTTTTTTTTTTTTTTTGAGACAGTCTTGCTCTGTCACCCAGGCTGGAGTGCAGTGGCGGGATATCCGCTCACTGCAACCTCCGCCTGTCAGGTTCAAATGATTCTTGTGCCTCAGCCTCCCCAGTAGCTTGGACTATGGGCACACCCCACCACATCCGGCTAATTTTTGTATTTTTAGTAGAGATGGGGTTTTGTCATGTTGGCCAGGCTGATCTCAAACTCCTAGCCTCAAGTGATCTGCCTGCCTCGGCCTCCCAAAGTGCTGATATTACAGGCCTAAGCCACCATGCCCAGCTTTTATTTAATGAAACTGAATAATGCATATTCATCAATACAGCAATGACTGGAATTAACATTTCCAAGGACCACTGCAACAACAATATATATTCTTGGAATTAAACTTCTCCATGCTCAAAAAGCTTTATAGACTTTCAAAATGAATGTCTGTAACATCCCTCTGAAGTAAATGAGGAACAGGTGTAATTATCTTCTCTTCACAGATGGACAGGCAGACACAAAGGAATCGACTGAATCAGCCAGGAAGGGAATCAAGCTAAGGACCCAAATAATTCTAATACAATCTGTCTGTCCTGTCAGTGCTGTTTTCCTTTGATGCATGAAAATCTGTGTTGTGGGAAACTCTGAAGGCATTGTTTTTGTATTCGTTAGTGATGTAAGAAACAAAACTCTGTACGGACATCTAAAGAGAGGAAGTCATGGGACTAGTAAATATGGGCGGCAGCAGGGCAGGTCTATAAAAACCAAATTTAATTTTGCTGAATAATATAATCAAGGCCCTTCAATGCTGGATTCCATCAGCATCTGATCAGCCAGCAGCATGCTGTTATTTACATAAAAGCAGGCAGAGAAGGGGTAATATTAAACTAATAGACGTTATTGCATGGCTACAAACCTCTAAAAGTACTCAACATTTGGGAAGTACTAAGCAACTGGAAATTTTTTCAGTGACAATAGTTTTCAGTGCAACAGGCTTAGAAATCTGCTGTCTCTGGCCCAGAAGCCAGATTGCTGACACAAAACAGCAGAACCACAGACCCCAGGGAGAGGAGAATAACAGCAGCCCAAAACTGGTACTACTAACCCTGTTTCGTATTATGCTGTTTTGTTAAGAAATTCATCCCACAAAAACAGGGTTGTTTAGGAATTATAAGTTTTAGTAATCTCACCTTTTAAGCAATGGACACATTGACAGGATCATCAACCAGAAGGCGTGGAAGAGTCTCCACGCTGCTGCCTTCCGTGAGTCCCCTCCACAGCCCCCAGCATCTGAGGTCGTCTGGCAGCAAAAGCCCCAGCTCATCAGAGACCTCATTATTCCTGTCCCTCAGACACAGTAACCTCCTCAAGGCCAGCAACCTCCCTGAAAGCTCTCCTGCCCATCCCAGAGATCCTGAGACTGCAGGAAATGAAAGGCTGCAGCAGGCCTCAAACTACAATGGTTTGAGGTTTTCCTTTTCTATAATACTGTTCTTTACGAAGTAGAGTACATTTTGAAGTGCAGAATTCAATTCAAGGATAAGACAGAAATACATACAGTTCTCAAGAGAGGAAGAGATAATATGAGTAAACTGCTATTCTAAAAGGTATTAGGGGCCAGGTGCAGTGGCTTATGCCTGTAATCCCAACACTCTGGGAGGCCGAGGTGGGTGGATCACTTGAGTCCAGGAGTTCGAGACCAGCCTGGGCAATATAGAGACCATCTCTATGAAAATACAATACATGAACCTGGTGAGGTGGTGCACATCTATAATCTCAACTACTCGGGAGGCTGAGGTGGGAGGATCGCTTGCGCCTGGGAGACAGAGGTAGCAGTGAGCCCAGATCATGCCACTGCACTCCAGCCCGGGCAAAAGAATGAGAACTTGTCTCAAAAATTAAAAATTAAAAAAAAAATGAAACGTATTAGCCTTAAAATTCAAACAATACAAATAAAGGAAGGTCCTTATCTATGCAGTTCCTTCTAATATTTTGAGGTGGAGAAGGTAACATAATACATATACAACTACCTATGAAGACTGATTATGTAAAGATATAAATACATATTTAGAGGGAGGAGAGTTACTGTCCTAGTAAAACAAAACTTACAGCTTAATCAGACACATCTGACGTTATATTTAGTTCTTTGTGTTACATGATAATAAAACACAGCAGTAAGGAGATCACTGAAATGATTATAATTAGGGCTATTTCACACTGCCTTAAGTTTTTTCAGGGGTTTTGTTGTTGTTGTTGTTACATTGATAGTTGAGAATCTTTACACCACCAATATTATTCATCCATCAATCAATAATGCCAGTTTTCCATAATACCATAAGTTTTTTTGATTATCATCATTCACATAGATACATTCACATGGGGGGTGATGGGGGCGGGGAACAGGGTTGGATCCAATTCCTTTTCACCCAGAGATTTCTTTGTTCCTCTCCCACAACTTCTGTCCATGTGCCTCATGTCTCTTCACTCTGCCAGCTCTATGTACATTAGCAATTTTTCTTAAAGATGTCAGGTCAAAAAAAAAAATCTGAAGAAAAAACAAACAACTTTCAGGGCCATTCAATTAGCTAAATCAGAATCTCCAATAGAAAGGCTTAGAAAATCTGTATATTTTGGCCGGGCGCAGTGGCTCAAGCCTGTAATCCCAGCACTTTGGGAGGCCGAGGCGGGTGGATCATGAGGTCAAGAGATCGAGACCATCCTGGTCAACATGGTGAAACCCCGTCTCTACTAAAAACACACACAAAAAAAACATTAGCTGGGCATGGTGGCGTGTGCCTGTAATCCCAGCTACTGAGGAGGCTGAGGCAGGAGAATTGCCTGAACCCAGGAGGCGGAGGTTGCGGTGAGCCGAGATCGCGCCATTGCACTCCAGCCTGGGTAACAAGAGTGAAACTCCGTCTCAAAAAAAAAAAAAAAAAAAAGAAAATCTGTATATTTAAAGAACAGCACAGGTAATTTTTATTAAGTGAGTTTGGGCAATATTCTACTATAGGGCCCATATTTTCCAAGTCAAAATCAGAGCCGATGGATTTTTTTTTAACTGGTTAGTGAACTTATGTACAAAATAATGTCTTAAGATATACTTACCTCAAACACTTTTAAAAATGAGATGGAATACAAATAAATGTTTTAAAGATGATAGACATTAAATGGCATTTTGGCATATTTTGTAAAATTTCTTTTTCCCCCCCCAAAAGTAGAAGATGGCTCTACCTGAAATGAGAATCATCTTGATTGTATGGCCCCTTTCTGGCCAGCAGTTCTGAAGCAGCAGGGATCAATGTTCAGAACTCCCCAGGGGAGCTGGGTACTAGTAGGTGAGACAGTCAATCCTGAGCAAGGGGGTGTGGGGCCGGGGGTGTGACCGGGAAGAGCAGGCCAGAACGGTGGCACAGAAACAAGGAAGGGAGAATGAAAACAGATTGGGTCCCAGGCACGTGAGAGAGAAAGGGATAAAACATGTCAAAATTAAGGAAAGGGCTAAGAATGTGTTGGTGGTGGTGGTGCAATCACCACTGGATATTCACCACCTTCCACAGAATATGCCTCTGAAGCTGTGTCTACTGTCAATTATCCAGTATACCCTTTGGATACAGAATAGAGTTAGAGAAGACAAACACCATGTCTGCAGTTTCTTCCTTCCCTAAAAACAACCAAAGCAGATTTATTTCCAGAGCCACGTAAGACATAATTGGCTATCAAAACAGCAAGATGGACTATGCCCAAAGAAATGTACATTCCCCTAGGAAGGAAGAAAATATTATTTATTATGTACTTGTTCTATGTCAAGTACTGTGGAAGGTACTCTGAGGTGTGGGTCTGATATTCATTCATTCACTCATTCATTCATTCATTCATTCATTCATTTAGAGAGAGTCTCGATTTGTCACCCAGGCTGGAGTGCAATGGCTTAATCTTGGCCCACTAGAACCTCCGCCTCCCAGGTTCAAGCAATTCTCTTGCCTCAGCTTCCCCAGTAGCTGGGACTACAGCCGCCTCAGCCTCCCAAAGTGCCCTGATTACAGGCGTGAGCCACTGGTGCCCAGCCAACTCAGCCTCTTTCACTATAAAAACAGAAAGTATTCAAAGTTCTCCTCCTCCTTTTGTTTCCCTTTTTTGTGAAGATGACCCAATTTCCCCCAGGAAGCCTCCAGCATCAGGGCACAAGGGGCTTCTATGGTGTGGTTGTCCACTTGGCCCTTGCTGGGTCACATATGTGCATCAGCTGAGGCGCAGTTTATCACAAGTGGTATCTCGCATCCACTGCTGGTGTCCATGGTCCCTGCCATTGCTTCCAGCCTCAAGGGCCACACATGCAGTCTTTCCTGGTTCCACGAACACCTTGGCATTCTTCCACTACCCTCAAATCTCTCAGGGGCTCAGAACCTTTCAACACTTTCCCCACACTATCCTCGAATGTGCAGAGTTCTGTAATGCTGTCCTCGGCCCATGTGCCAGAATTCTCTCAGTCCTTACAGCCCAGATGTCCTATTGGCTGGGTACTATTTCAAACTTGAGATGCTCCTAAATAATTGTGGGTATTACAGTTACCTTTTTGCCCCAGCAGGAAACAGGGTGCCAGGGGCTTCTCTTTATTATTATACTAACATTTATACTCTCACCTCTTCTGAATCTCTTCTTCTTCTCTCTTTGGAGGACTGACCACAGTGTTAACACAACAAGATTACGAAATGAAGAAATAGCCCCAACCTCACTTAAGGGTGAGAATCAAGTAAAGAATGGCATACATATGGGATAACCCTGGCCCAGGAACTTAGTTCTTCATCCCAGGGGAGGCGAAAAGGGGAAAGAAGAATTGAATTTGACTTAGTGCTTAATCACAAGAGAAAAAGCTCTCATATGGAAATGAGTATCACAAATTGTCAAATGTATATTTTCCTATTCCCAGCTGGAAACCGTGGCTTGTGGTGTTATACAGAACTCCCTTATGCATAAAGTTACATTCATGTACTCTTGACTTTTCTGACTATAAAAATGTCAAAGTTGGCTATAGTTACAAATTCTGACAATTGCTGGGAAGGAAACGTAGAGGGTATAATGAAAAGATATAGCAAGAGGTCCAAATTAGATTAGAGAACAGGAAGGGACTGGGGCAAGAGAGACAACATTTCTCGGCCTGATAGCAGCTAACCCAGTCACAGCACCCACAGGCAGCTGGGATCCACCAGAAATGCTGGTTTCTCTGACTTCCAGTTATCATTAGTGTCCAAAATTAACTAGCAAAATTAAGTGAAATCTGATAATAATACGCATGAACATTTCCTTTAATGTTTCAAGCTGGCTTGTAACTACACCATGGGCACGAAAGTAGCAAATTCAGACTGCAAGGAAAGCTACAGATCAAAAATCTGTTTTCTTCAACAAATCAATTACAAGGAGAATAGAGAAAGAAGTAACACGTAGACCAAGGAGAAATCATCCCAATGTGTGGCACTGGAGCCTGATTTTCCTTAAAGTAACTTTAAAAGTTGATGTTTTTAAAAAATGGGAAAATTAAATACTGATGGCCTATTTGATGATTGTATGGAATTTGCATTACAATTTTAGGTATGATAATCTTGTGGTTATGTTTTTTAATCTTCTAGAGAAAGATGCTTAAATGACCAGGCATGGTAGCTCACACCTATAATCCCAGCACTTTGGGAAGCTGAGGCGGGCAGATCGCTTGAGCTCAGGAGTTCGAGACCAGCCTGGCCAACATGGTGAAACCCCGTCTCTACTAAAAATACAAATACTAGCCTGGCATGGTGGCAGGTGCCTGTCATCCCAGCTACTGAGGAAGCTGAAGCAAGAGAATCGCTTGGACCCAGGAGGTGGAGGTTGCAGTGTGCAAAGATAGGCCGAGATTGTATCACTGCACTCCAGCCTGTCTAAAAA
>NW_016107341.1:9702248-9706670 GCF_001604975.1 Cebus imitator | reverse complement strand
AAATATGTAAACATGAAAGGATATGATATCTGTCGGTTGCATCAAAATAATACCAATAATGGAGTAGATGAGGGGAAGGATAAGAGAGGATTGGACTCAGGTTGATGGATGTTGGGGCTGAGTGGTGGCTACACAGGAATTAATAATGTTAGTCTGTTTACTTTTCTGTGTATTTGAAATCCTCCACAATTAAAAAATAAAAAACTAAAAAGTCAAAAATAAAATCTGCCCTGTAATTCTACTCTTCATACATGACTATGTGAATAGACAATTACCACTAGGCATGTTATGCCAGTGGAAAATAGCTGTCATTTTTCTTTATGACTATGTATTAATATATACCCACATATGCATTTAGTCTCACATACACTTACTGCCTGCCATCAGTCCAGTGTCATTAAACGGACCTACATTCCTGGGTTTTGCTTTACTGCTTCCATATTTGTGTGTCTTCAAGCATGTAGTTCATGTTTCTCACTTTTAACTCCAAATGGTGACATTGTCTGCTTTTAGGGTGGAATTGGGAAAACTGGTGATGAAACATTTAAAATAGTTTAGCATTATGCAGTATAATGGAAGGATGTTAGGGACCAGGGCTGCTTTCAGATCTGTTATTAGACCTGGCTCAGCCACTGGTTGGTCATGTGAAGGTGCAAGTTGGACAGCTCCTTTCACTTGGTTAGTTCTCAGTTTCTTCACCTGTAAATGAAGTGCTGAGCCTGCTCTCCGAGGTCCTTTAAGCTCCAGTACTCCATGATTCATTAAATTTTATTACAGAATGCTGTAAAAGCTTATCATATAAAACATATTGCTTTTTCTGCTCATAAAGGAGATCATGATATATAGAGATAGCCTGAACAGCATAGGTTAAATATACGCTTTTTATGTTTTGGTTTTGGTAGAAAGTGATTCTTAGTCTTCTATAAAGAAAACAGAATAAATAATATTCAACAGTAACTTACAGTAAAAGTTAAGTTTATATCACACTGTAAGCTAATCAGAGTTATGACTGGGGTTTTGAGACTATAAAATTATATGGGAACACAGAAATTAAATTATTCCTATTAATCTCCATAAATACTAGAAAACAGTGAAGGAAACATTTTTAAAAATAAAACAACAAGATAATTGGTTAAAACTTAAAGAAGTGATGATAGCAGCATTAACAATATTAATAATTGTGGCAGCAAATTTTTATTTCACTCTTGTAGTAATATAGTAAGCACTATTTTAAGCAGTTTGCATGCATTCAACTTGTTTAATTTTCATAATGATCTTAGGAGTGGTTATTATCTTCCTCATCTCTAAAGGGAGGACCCTTGCCCAAAGACAGAGTCAGTTTACCTGCAGGGTGTTTTGTGAGTATCAGATAATATTTGTGAAATAGTGTATATGAACATGCTTTATAAGCTGGACATCGTGGCACATGCCTGTAGTCCCAGCTACTTGGGAGGCTAAAACAGGAGCATCACTTGAGGCCAGGAGTTTGAGGCCATCATGAGCTATGATAAAATCTCTGAATAGCCACTGCAATCCAGCCTAGGCAACATAGCAAGACTATGTCCCTTAAAAAAAAATGCTTTGTAAAGTGTTTCATGCCAAACCAGATGTTAATTACCATTAACAGAATTAGGGGGAAGTTTAAATGTTTTAAATATGTTTAATAACATAAGATAAAAAAAAATTAAAACATTGGAAGATCTCATTGCAAAAAGAGATAAGACATGCCTAATGAAATAATAGACTAGGTAATGATCATCAATGGCAGCCAAGACCACTAGGTGAAAAGCCAAAGGTAAACTTTATAATGAATGCATCAGGGTGAAAACTCTTAAACTCACTGATAAATGTTAACATCAAAAAGAGAGATAACCAGACATTATGCCTTCTGATGGAGATACGCAACCCCACCCTTTGATGAAACACCAAAACCTGAATCTGATCAAGATCCTAGACCTACCTCTAGTTTGCCGGAAATACTGGGGGCAGAAGTACACGAAACTGTCACACAAACCGGAAGAACAGAATCAGCCAAATCCAGATTACAGGACAAATGTCCTTGTTTCTTCAACAAATAAATTCCGAGGGGAGAAAAGCCTTGTTGTTTTAAAAATATTTAATAGGTATGTATAAAATAGCCCTTGTTTGGCTCTTTTCATTTTTAAGGTTTTTTGTTTGTTTGTTTTGTTTTGTTTTGTTTGAGACAGAGTCTCACTCTGTCGCCCAGACTGGAGTACAGTGGCAGGATCTCAGCTCACTGCAACCCCTGCCTTCCAGGTTCAAGCAATTCTTTGCCTCACTCTTTCAAGTAGCTGGGATTGCTGGTGCCCGCCACTAGGCCTGGCTAATTTTCTTTTTTTTTTTTTTTTTTTGAGATGGAGTTTTGCTCTTGCTGCCCAGGCTAGAGTGCAATGGCACAACCTCGGCTAACTGCAACCTCCGCTTCCCGGGTTCAAGCAATTCTCCTGCCTCAGCCTCCCAAATAGGCTGGGATTACAGGCATGCACCACCACACCTGGTTAATTTTGTATTTTTAGTACAGAGTTTCCCGATGTTGGTCAGGCTGGTCTTGAACTCCTTACCTCAGGTGATCCACCCGCCTCGGCCTCCCAAAGTGCTGGGATTACAGGTGTGAGCCACCGCGCCCAGCCCATTTTTAAGTTTGTTAATGGTGTTTTCTGAGTATTGTAAACCACTTCATTGGGAGTTTACATGATTGGCATATAAAATACTGTACATAATTAATGTATACAGCTTGATGAGCTTGGAGATAAGTATATATCTGTGAAACCATCACCACAATCTATGCCATACACATATCCCTCACCTCCAAAAGTTTCCTGCTGCCTTCTTTATTGTGTGTGTGTGTGTTTGTGTGTGTGATAAAAACAGTTAGACCTCATTTGGATCTTGATTTGAACAAACCAACTGTTTACAAAACTATGGGAAATTTAAATACTAACTGGATTATTTGGTGATACTAAGGAATTATTGTTATTTTAAAATGAGTTATAGTATTGTGGGACATTTTGGGGCGGGGCCTTACCTATTGGTGTTACAAACAGACATATGTACATATAAAATAATATGTTTATTTTAGCTTCAAGAAATGCAGTGTGGGAGGGAGGTAAGTATATGGATTTTTAAAGACTAGACACGAGTCAATTATTGTTGAAGCTAGGTAATATGTGCATGAGATTTCATTATAATAGCCTGTTCATTTTCATATATATATTAATTTTTCTGTAATAAAAAGACAAAAATAAAAAGAGAAACAAGATGAAATGGTTAAAAATAGTCCATAGAAGCAGAAAAGAACATTATTATTTTGAAATTGAAGATGCTGCAGCTGAATTTCACTTTCTGTATGTGAAGTGGGAAATTGCATTGCAAAGTACTCTTTTAAAAAAGACAGAACCGTTAGGGATTTGGCAATTTTGTTTCCCTTTCTTTGTTTAATTTAGGAATTGAGAACTTTTTAACAGACTACATAAATCTATTATTTAAAGACATTCCCTGAGCACACACTAAATGCCAGACTCTTATCTTACTATATATTTGAGGAATTTTAGTTACAGTGTGAAATCCAGCTGGGGATGCCAAGACAACGCCCATAAAGCAATTAGAAATCAGTACAGGACAACATTGTAACAAAGACAGCTAGCTACTCCCCAGATTTGTGCTTCCCTTCCATAGACAAGAGTAGTTCCAGGGATACAGACACACAGCCGGGGGGTACATTTCCTAGCACAAGGTGGAGCCCTGTGCCTAGTTCTCACCAGCAGAAGGGTTATGACATGTCACTTCTGGACTAAGGTGGCAAAGAAGCAGATAGACTGCCCTTCTTTCCAGCTTTCAGCAAACACCAATGCCTGGGGCAACTCTGGGAGCTTAAAGATGGCAGAGCCTCCATCACCCTGAGTCTCCAAATGGCTGCAAAAAACACAGTGCTCCTTTTCCCCATCCCTGCCCCAATGCACCATTACTTATACATTCTCACCAACGAACAGCAAGCATAACTTCTATGGTGTTAAGCCACTGAGATTTTGGGTTTTTATCTCACATGGAGGTAAGTTCATGTATCAATTGCTAAGTGGGATGTTGCAGTATATATATGGAGATTAAGAAATTACTGTAGTTGGCTGGGTGCAGTGGCTCACGCCTGTAATCCCAGCACTTTGGGAGGCCGAAGCGGGTGGATCATGAGGTTAGGAGTTCGAGACCAGCCTGGCCAATATAGTGAAACCCTGTCTCTACTAAAAATACAAAATTAGCTGTGCGTGGTGGCACACACCTATAGTGCCAGCTGCTCAGGAGGCTGAGGCAGGAAAATTGCTCAAACCCGAGAGGCAGAGGTTGCAGTGAGACAAGATCATGCCATTGCACTCCAGCCTGGGTGAAAGAGGGACACTGTCTCAAAAA
>NW_016107341.1:9694601-9701008 GCF_001604975.1 Cebus imitator | reverse complement strand
ATCACACTGCCACGTGTGTACCTATGCAACAATCTTGCATGTTCTTCACATGTACCCCAAAACCTAAAATGCAATAAAATAAATAAATGGGAAAAAAAAAGAAAATATTTTATTCAGTTATCATTCCATATTTACAGCCAGACTGCAAATATTCCATTAAAAACTGTGTTGTATATTTGAGGTGTTTCCCCAAATAATTAAAATTATTATTATCTTAGACAATTAAAAAAAAATCACTGTAGTTGAAAAGATAATTACAAAATGTTTCATGGAGAAGGTTGAGCTTGAACTGGATTTTTTTGCTGTTGAGACAGGGTCTTGCTCTGTCGCCCAAGCTGGAGTGCAGTGGTGGCGGTCTCAGCTCAGCTCACTGCAGCCTCTGCCTCCTAGGTTCTCATGCCTCAGCCTCCTGAGTCGATGGGACTACAGGCATGCACTACCACGCCCAGGTAAGTTTTGTATTTTTAGTAGAGATGGGGTTTCACCACGTTGCCCAGGCTGGTCTCAAACTCTGGATCTCAAGTGATCTGCCTCCCAAAGTGCTGGGATTACAGACATGATCTGCTAGGCCTGGCCTTGAGCTGGATTTTCAACAATGAGTTGAAAGTGACTAAATGGAGTGGGCGGGTACCAGGATAAGGAACCCAACTTAGGAACCACAGTGGTAATTCACATGCACCTAGAGGAGAGTGAGACCATCTTGATGAGCAGGTACAGTTGGGAAACAAGAGAAATAGGATGAAGAGGCAGGATGGTATCAGAGCATGGAGATCCTTGAGAATTCAAGAACTAATTCAATGACAACCACTTCTGGAATAAAAGGATGATTTATGAAAGGTCTATATTAGCAAAATCAGTGACACAAAATAAAGTAGATGGATCTGAGAGAAAAAAGATTAGGCTAGATGACTAGGTAAAAGGATGTTGCAACAATCCAGTTCTGATACAATTAGAGACCATATTGGCAAACTCAGTAGAAAGGAAGGGTGAATATAATCATCATCTTAAAGAACAGATCCATGGGGATTGACAACAGAGGAAAAAACATGAACTCAAACATTTATTCAACCAGAACTGTGTCTAGTTCTAACACCCAAAATTATAAGTTCTATTATTTTGGTTATTATTTAATCTCATTGAGTTTGTGTCTTCTGTCAAATGAGGAAAGAACCAAATGATCCCAAAGTTCTTTTCACCTGTAGAAACTATGGCTATAAAGTCATGAGTTAAAAAGAATAAATAAATAAACGTAAATGACATATTCAGTAGGAGGAGGTAAAGAAGGGGGAGTATACCGACTATGACTGAAACATAATTTATCTGAGCTGGAACTGGTCCTCTATTGTGGATGTTTGAATTGTTGCCAATCTTTTGTATTACAAACAGTGTAGCAATGAATGATGCAAAAGAACTTTAACTCTCCTAGATTTTCAATTACCCTTTGGTTTTAAGAACTAAGCCCTGGGCTGGGCAAAGTGGCTCACGTGTAATCCCAGCACTTTGGCAGACCAAGGAAGATTGCTTGAGCCCAGGAGTTAGAGGCCAGCCCGTTAATACGGCAAAACCCCATCTCTACAAAAAGTACAAAAAATTGGCTAGGCATAGTGGCGTGTGTCTGTAGCCCCAGCTACCCGGCAGGCTGAGATGGGAGGATCACCTGAGCCTGGGAGGTCAAGCCTGCAGTGAACCGTGATCTGTGGGTAACAGAGTGAGACCGTGTCTCAAAACAAAAACTAAAACTAAAAACTAAACCCTGAATATGATAACTTGCCACAATAGTTACACTAGATGCAGCATTAATTCCCTCTTAGAGATGAAGATAACCAAAATTTACTTCCTAATTATAAGGATAAAAAAATGTGAAAGTATTTGGGGAAAAAAAAAGAAGGCTTCACAAATGTTAAGTATTGACATCAACTTTGTTATTACCATAAAGCACAGATAACACTAGCTACTTCTTCCCCTAGACAACTATGTATAAAGTAGCACTAAAAAGTGTTTTGGGGTGGGCACAGTGGCTCATAGCTATAATTCCCAGCACTTTGGGAGGCCAAGGCAAGCAGATCGCTTGAGCCCAGGAGTTTGAGATCAGCGTGTGCAACATATCAAAACCCTGTATCTACTAAAAAAAAAATGCACAAATTAGCTGAGCATGGTGGCATGCACCTGTAGTCCCAGCTACTCAGAAGGCTGAGGTGGGAGGATCGCTTGAGCCGAGGAGGTTGGGGCTGCGGTGAGCTGAGGTCACACCACTGCACTTCAGCCTGGGTGACAGCAAGACCTGTCTCAAAACAAAAGTTTTAGTTTTCTTTTTTACAATTACTCTTAGGCTTGTTTCATTTTATATTATTTTATAAACAGACCCCTAGAGGAAACTGTTTTTAAAAGTAAACTAAGACAGTGAGCACTACTTTCCATCCTGAAAATAACAACTGATAAGAGCAAATAGAAAGTACAGACCCCAACACTCAACAGTTTTCTGGCACTCCACCATTGCCTTGCTGTGTATCAGAGAAAGATACCACCTAGCAGGTATGTATTTCACAAACTCGTAAGGATCTTTAGACAAGCTATATAAACAGTGCTAGACACGGGTTCGATTATACTACAGAATGAAGGCTGAGATGGATGAAATCAAAGAAAAAATTGGCTCACAAACATATATTGGACAAGAGACTGGTATCTAGGGTACATAAAAAACTTCTATAACTCAATAACAAAAACGTAAAGCATCCACTACAAAGTGGGCAAATATTTTGAACAGACACTTCACAAAGAACAGCTGATAAGCATATGAAAAGTGCTGCACATCATTAGTCATCAGGAAAGGCCAATTAATAACACAATGAGACACCATTATGCATCCACCAAAACAGTGAAAATTCAAGACTGACAGCACCAAATGTTGGCAAGAATGTGAAGCAACCAGAATGTTCAGACATTGCTGGCAGAAGTATAAAGTGGCATACCCATTTTGGAGACAGGCCTGGTAGCTTCTTATAATATTAAGCACACACATACTCTATGAACCAGCAATTTTACTCCTAAATATTCAAGAGAAATAAAAACATAATGTCCACAAAAATACTTGTATGATAATGCTCTCAGAAGCTTCATCCATCATAGCCAAAACCCAGAAACCACTCAGGTGTTCAACGACAGGAAGATGGATAAACCAACTGTGGTATAGTCAGATAACAGAATATTACTCAACAACAAAAAGGAACCGTTGATGCACACAAAAACGTGAATGGACTGTAACAACATTATGCTGAATGAACGAAGTCTTACCCATAAAAGCACATACTTCATGATTCAATTTATATGAAGTTCTATAACAGGCACAACTAATCTATCATGGGAAAAAATTAGAACACTGCCTGGGGTTAGGGGAGGGTAAGAGAGGATTAACTGCAGGGGAAACTTGCTGGAGTGTTGGTAACATTCTATGCCTTGAGAGGGCATTAGGATACACAGGCGTATACATTTATCAAAACTTGGCCAGGCACAGTGGCTTATGCCTGTAATCCCAGCACTTTCAGAGGCGGAGGTGGGAGGATCACTTGAGCCCAGGAGTTTGAGACCAACCTGGGCAACATAGCGAGATCTCTACTCTACAAAAGATAAAAAAAATTAGCCAGGGGTGGTGGCACATGCCTGTAGTCCCAGCTACTCAGGAGGCTGAGTTGGGGAGGGTCACTTCAGCTCAGAAGGTCAAGGTTGCAGTGAGCTATGATTGCACTACTGCACTCCAGCCTGTGAAACATTGTCTCAAAACAAAAACAAAAATAAAACAAAACAAAATCGGTGACTAGTAAGCTTAATATTTATACAGATCATATTACTTGAAGGAAAAAAAAAGAGAACTATAAAGCAACACAAAAATCTAATTAATACACATACTGAATGCTTTGTAGATTAAGTATACCACTATCCACAACTTACTGCATCAAAAAATTAAAATGGATTGAAGGATGGATAAATTAGTATCTGGGCAATAAAACAAATACAGCAAAATGCTCATTGTAGAATATGTATGGGTGGTATGTAGCTGTTCACTGTACAATGATTTCAATCTTTCTGTATGTTTGAAATTTATCAAAATAAAATGTTGGTGAGTGAAAGGAAAAAATGGGCTATCTTCAGTTGTATTTCTTATGATGCTTGATCAGAAGATAACAATTAAAACAAATGTTAAAAACAATAGGAAAAGAGGGATTTGGACATAAAATAAGGTTAGCTGACATTTATTGAGCTTCTGATTCCCTAAGGAAGGTGTGCCTGGCTTTTAGTGAAAAAAATTAAATTTAATAAAGGCATTAAAATTTGGACACTGATAGCAGATATCCATCATTCAAGGGATTTGTCAAAAGAAAGTCGGTGGGGGTGGGTGGAGAAAACTACAAAAAAGAACAAAGGAAATAAAACTCAATTAAATGAATAGAGAAATAGAGAATGAGTAGAACAAAATGAACATTTTCATTTTGACCAATTTCTTAAGAAACCAGAAGGGCTAATTTTGAACTTCATAGAATCATAGGAGTGGTGTTTTTGTCCACACATTTCTGGTTCCTAGTTACATGTTTCAGTGAGGTATACTATTTGGTTCGAATTCCTGGCCTCAAAGCGATCCTCCCACCTCGGCCTCCCAAAGTGCTATGATTACAGGCCTGAACCACCACGCCAGGCCTGAGATGTACTATTTGAATATTTCTAACCAAAATGTTGCAATAGACAAATAAGCACATTGATCCTTATTTTCAGTATCTGTTCAAACAGTAAGCAAGATAAACCATATCAAAACAAATGGGAGGAAATTTTTTCTTTTTTTTGAGATGAAGTATCTCTCTTGTTGCCCACGCTTGAGTGCAATGACACGATCTCTGCTCACTGCAACCTCCGCCTTCTGGTTCAAGTGATTCTCCAGGCTCAGCCTCCTGAGTAGCTGGAATTACAGGCGCCCACCACCATGCCTTGCTAATTTTTGTATTTTTAGTAGAGATGGGGTTTCACCACGTTGGCCAGGCTGGTATCAAACTCCTGACCTCAGGTGATCTGCTCACCTCGGCCTCCCAAAGTGCTGGGATTACAGGTGTGAGCCACCAAGCCTGGCTGAGGAGAGGAAATTTTTAAAAACTCAGTTGGCAGGATCGAGGTTGGTGGAGAAAAAAGGTGTTATAGGGTAATAGGAATAATGCCTCCGAGACTAAGGATAAAGATACCATCATTAGTGGGATATATAACTGTCCATAATGAAGTATTTGTCTAGTACATTTCTCAGAATAGATTTTCTTTGAGTCTTAAACCCTGAACTGTGCTATGTCCCTTAGGATATCACAGAATGGCCTATTTTTACTAGTTAATCCCAGACCTAAATACTAATCTTTCTCTCACCTGTTAGAGGATAATTTAAATTAGCTTTATTGATTGCAGAACTAGACATGTATTAATATGTCTTTTATTGCCCCTGACATAGCAGAGCATGAGAAGTATCTGACGTATGAAATAAATGCAAACTGCCACTGGTAAAAGGTTTAAACCACAAGTGTAAGATTGGTTTAGTTTCTATTTTGTAGTTTCTGTCAATTCTACAGAGAAAATGACTTGCAATATTGAACCACAATTGTCTGCAGTCTGTAAACATAAGGAATTTTAAATCAAAGGACTTAATCAATTCAGTACATTTCCATTCCTTTTTCGAGATGGAAATTCAATATCCCACCGCTACAATTATTTGGCTGCAGTCTTGACATACAGGCTGCGATATTTTAAAAGGCAATGCTACAATTTCACCTGGTTAACCTCATTTTGAATGTATTTAAATTTTTTAATTTCTGAATTAATTTGTTTTCATGCTATTAAAAATCGTCGGCAGGGCGCAGTGGCTCACACTTGCAATCCCAGCACTTTGGAAGGACGAGGCGGATCACTTGAGGTCAGTTCAAAACCAGCCTGATCAACAAAGTGAAACCCTGTCTCCACTAAAAATACAAAGATTAGCCTGGTGTGGTGGCACGTGCCTGCAATCCCAGCTACTCGGGAAGCTGAGGCAGAAGAATGGCTTGAACCCGGGAGGCGGAGGTTGCGACGAGCGGAGATCGAGCCGCTGCAATCCAGCCTGGGCAACAGAGCGAGACTCCGTCTCAAAAACAACAAAAATTGTCAAAATATGAAACAAAATTCTGCAAAAAAAAAAAATCTTTAATCCAGAAAAGCGTCGGACACGAGCTGAAAAATGATTTTACTTGCCACCTAAAGCATGACTATAACTTGCCTTCGGCAGTCTCACTGGGCTGGACTGGCCCTACACGGTGACCCGGACCCGGAGCCGGCGTCTGGGGCTGGAAGGTAACCGGGCCTGCCTGTGGGTGGCGCACAGACCCTGTGCGCGTGCGCGTGCGCGTGCG
>NW_016107341.1:9635170-9694519 GCF_001604975.1 Cebus imitator | reverse complement strand
TCTGCGGGATACGCATGTCAGGCCCGGGTCCAGAGGCTTCAAACATCTAGGAGAACAGCGGACGGCTTTCTCCCCACTCCTCTACCCTTAGAGTATGCAGTGGAACGAATTACTGAGCCGCTTGGTATCAGGAAGTGGCTATAGGAAGGAAGACGATATTTCCAAACACAGAATGAAAACATCTCTTTCAGTTACTAATGGCATTGGTCTGGCTTTACCTGGTCACCCAGGCTGTAGTGAGAGCTGCACAAAAAAATGTTTTTTTCCTAGTAAAGGTGGGGGGGGGGCAGGAAAGGCGTAAGAGGTCAGAGGCCTCAAGCCACGTAGGAGGTACAGGACCACCGGAATGAGATAACAGGTATTAGGAAGGGCACTGTGAAATACGCATACATCTCAACAGTCACAACCACTTTATGAAGTAGTTACTTTTATTACCCCTTTTGCCCAGATAAGGAAGTTGAATGTTGGAGAAACCTTTGCCTAAGACCACCAGGAAGTCAGTAGTGGAACCTGGACTCGAACTCAAGACCACAAACCCCTGCATTTAGCCTTTACAGTACAGAAATGAGCCTGAGTGCCTACGAAAATGTCCCAGAGGAATTAGAACTTAGGATGGATAGTAAAAGATTGGATATACATGCAGAAAAGGGGAGACCTTTCTAAAAAGGGAAGAACAGAAGCAAAAGGACAGAAGGAGGAATACTTGGTAGAACAGCAAGAGAACAGACCTGACTGGGTTAATAGATTTATTCTATGATGAATAACACCACAGAACTTAAAGCCCATTCATGTACTGCTCATGGGTGATCAGAATAATCCTTTTAATAAGAGAGACGGTATTATAATGCTTCTTTGCATATGCAGAAATTAAAAATCTAACATGATAAGTGATACCTCCCTCACATGTGCCTCCCAGAACGAGGCCTTTAAACATGTTGCTCCTTCTCCTTTGAAAGCACTTTAGCAGCATCTTAAATGCTGCCTATCCATCGGCTTTGACCTGCTAAGAGAGCCTTAGCTGACTTTGCTTCTCTGGGCAAAATGTGTGCACTCACTAAACCATGCACCTCTCCATTGTAGCATGTATTATCATGATTGTATTATTCTAATTATTAGTGGGAATAAGTCAAGAAGAATAAATAATTGAATAAAAAAATTAACAGAACCCAAGTTTGCCTAGGGCTGTTGCTCATGTTTTCCACATGAATATACTATCGTCAAAAGGTACAGTTGAAAGATCTGAGGCTATATTATCTGGAAAAAGAAAAATTAGGGAAGAGGATATGACAGCTGTCTTTAAATGTTTGAAAACCTGTCAAGTTGAAGAAGGATTGGACATATTCTGCATAGCTCCAGAGAGCCAAAGACAATGAAAGTCCAGGAAGGCAGATTTCGTTGCAGTATAAAGAAGTGAAATATGTAGCAATAAGACCTGTCCAATATGAAGTGGTCTGTCTGTTAAGGAGGTGAGCAAACAAAAGCCGGAGGAACACCTGTCAGAAGTGTCGTAGAGGAAATGCCTATTCTGATCAGGAAATTGTTAGCCACTTAGACCTTTCCAAGCCTAATTGGCTTCACTAGCTCTGGGAGGGACTTGTAAACAAAAATTAATTTGATTTGAAGTGACCTCAAGGAGAGAGAGCTGCAATAAATAATTGTTCTTATGATGCCCAATATCACTGGGCTTTCTAAAAAATGTGCCTGCATTTGTCGGTGTCCACTTCTGTGCCTGATGATGAGGTCTTTGAGAGGCAGCATTCCAATGGAGTTAGGGCTGTGCAGCTGCCACTGTGACTAAACAGCAGAGAACACTGCAAGGTACAAGGGAGCAATTTCAGGCTCATTCCCCCTCCTCCAAGCAGAATCTTTCCCATTCCCCCACCCTGACCCAACCTCCAGTACACATAAACACAAACACATTTGTACACTGGGAGCTACTGCTGGGTGCTGAGATCTCAGTGTGTGCTGAAAGATCTCCTTCCATACTGCGATTGAAAGTTGTCGCATTTCCCAGCTACTGAAGGCTACCCCTTACACTGAGCACAACTTCACAGTAGTATTTCTCTCTTCTCATACAAAAAGTCAGACAACCAAAAAGACATTGAAAGAGAAGAAAACTAAAAATTGTCTTTTTAATACATTATTTCTATCTTAAACTCACAAAAATAAAACCCTTAAAAATTATGCGAAGGCTGAAAACTGGGGATCCTAATCTGGAAACTGAGGTCTAACGTTGCCAATATTTGGCTGGAGATGAGCTTGCACAAGATCTATAAATTGTTACTTTTAGCAGGTGCAGGCCTGAACCAATAATGACAGTTTTTCTATGGAGAAATATAATCCGATTGTCAAATTACCAGTTTGCAAATTTTGGAATACAATCCATTTGTGAGCACTGTAATTCAATAAATTGTAAAGTTAAAATTACAAGATAGATTATCATTTATATTTCAAACCAGTGTCCATTTTGCTGTATATTTGGCAATCTAATCATTAAATGTTTGTTGAGCATTTACATGTGTCAAGCACTATGCTAGACACTAGGTACAGGGAAGTAAACAAAATGGACATGATCTGTTATGTTATAGGATTTATTATCTAATCTAGATAAAATAAACACCAAATTAACACATAATTAGAAATTATGACAGCTGATAATGAAGGGAAAGGGTCAATAAGAGAGACTCCTAAAACCACAGCAGGCTTTTCTGAGACATTTAGCTGAGAAATTAAGAATAAATGAGAATTAACCTCATCAAGGGTTAGGGAAAAGACGTTTCTAAAAAGGGCATTTCCCAAAGCCTTGGAGTAGGAAAGAAGGCTGTTCCTTCAAGAATTGAAAGAAAGCCAATCTGAGCCAAGGGGAGAAGCCCAAAATGATGTGGGAGAAAAAGCAGGGACAGACTTTACAGAGCTTTGGAGAACATGTTAAGGAAACTGCAGGTTCTAATAAATGAGATGGGAAGACCAAAAAGAGGGAGTGATGTCATTTACATTCTTAAAGCCATCTTTCAAAAGGCTGGACATGGAGAATGGATTAAATGGAGAAAGAGAATCATGTCTCTTTCTCTGTAAGCTCCCGATTCAGAAAAATGACAACTTCCAATTTACAACCATGTTAAAGTAGCATACTTAAAGTTATTTCTTTTAAATAATTATAAAAATTTAACATCCCACACATTTTTTGCTTACTAGGCAACTCACTACCAAGGAAATATACTACCACTAAATGAGTGAAAACTGAAATCTTTTATATTTGGGCAATATAAATTCTAATTTACATTGAGAATGAAGATAAATTACCATTTTCAAGGCAGAGGAAGAGGTACAAATAAATGCCTTTTTATGTGACATTGCATTCAGAACATTATCTCTATTTTATAATCAGAGAAAACTCTGCATTTCATTGAAGATACTGGGATAGAAGCAGCCAGAATTACATATTCTCGATTCTTGACTTTATTCTGTTTTTGTTGCCCAGTACTATTTCTTCCTGTGGAGCATACAGGAGCAGCAGCCAGTCCTTTTCATCATTGTCATCAAATTTGAATGTAGACTCCTGGCAAAGTGAGTATATGTGTAACTGGGTAATAGAATACTTTTTTGTTTTCCATTTTGTGGAGAACGGGATCTCGCTATATTGCCCAGGCAGGTTTCAAACTCCTGGGCTTAAGCTATTCTCCTGCCTCTGCCTCCCTAAGACCTCGGATTATAGGCATGAGCCACCACGCTCGGCTTCCAATACTTTGAAAATAATATGGTCTTCTCTTACTGCTCTGAGAACAAGCTCCTTGACATGCTATTCATTTCGGGGGAGGGGACTGAAAATAATCATATCTTAAGAAATACAAAGACAAAAGAAATACTCAACTTCTTGCATTCAGAATAGGATCATGTAACAATCTAGGCTATTTTCCAAATACCTTATTTCCTCCCCTCTCCCTGACCAAACCCACAAGGCTTATTCTCACCACCCTTTGTTTGTTGACTTGTTTTGTCTGATGTTGATATAAGGGTTCATGCTTTATGGAAGTAGGACACTCGTTTAGGGGAAGCAAAAGAAAAGCTTGCTCCTCTCGAGTCCCGGGAAATTCTGAAAAGAAGAAAGAAAAATAGCAAGAGAGCAAAAGAAAGGAAAAGTTAGTCAGACACATATTCTGATTTCACCTAAATCAGGGGTGGATTATTCATGCCTCACCTTTTTAGACCATGTAGGGTAACTTCCTGATGTTGCCATGACATTTGTAAACTCTCATTGTGGGAGTATAGCAGAGAGGATGAGCAGAGGTCACTCTCATGGCCATCTTGGTTTTGGTTGGTTTTAGCTGGCTTCTTTATTGCAACCTGTTTTATCAGGAAGGGCTTTATGACCTGTATCTTGTGCCAACTTCCTATTTCATACTATGAATTAGAATGCCTGACCATCTGGAAATGCAGCCCAGTAGGTTTCAGCCTTATTTTACCCAGCCCCAATTCAAGATGGAGTTGTTCTTGTTCAAATGCCTCTGACGAATCCAGTTGACACAGTAGTGAGCCATCTTCAGCAGTGTGGATGATGAAGACAACACCTTCCAAATGGTAACACCACACTTAGAGGGAGCCTTGAGTCCAGACACTGCCAAGCCACCTTCCAGACCTTGGACTTTTACTTGTTTAAGTCATTGTATGTTGGGCCCATTTGATACAGCAGTGTAATCTGTATCTCAGTCAGATCCAATGGAATGAGAGGCATAAATGATGTGAGACTAATGCGTGAAGTCATTGCAGTGCTTACAATTATCCTTTTTCTATGTTATACTTTTTTCCTTTTTTTTTTTTTTTTTTTGAGATGGAGTCTCACTGTGTCACCCAGGCTGGAGTGAAGTGGCACAATCTCAGCTCACTGCAGCCTCTGCCTCCCGGGTTCAAGCATTTCTCCTGCCTCAGCCTCCTGAGTAGCTGGGATTACAGGCGTGCACCACCATGCCTGGCTAATTTTTGTATTTTTAGTAGAAACAGGGTCTCACTACATTGGCCAGGCTGGGCTTGAACTCCTGATCTCAGGTGATCCGCCCACCTCGACCTACCAAAGTGCTGGGATTACCGGTGTGAGCCCCTGCGCCCAGCCTTACTATGTCATACTCTTATTCACTGAATCTCTCCAGGCCTTCAGATCCATCCTTTGATATTTCACTCTTCTTCTCATTTCCAATTATTCTTCCTTTTCTTTCTTGACTACTGTTTGTCTATCATCATTGCATTTTCTTGGATCTAGTGATCTGTATAATTTTACCACATGCTTTAATAGCATTTCTTCTACAACTGACTTGAGTTGTTACAAATAGGCATTTTTTTTACAGATGTTGATACTTTGGAATATTGGAAATAATAATCAAAATAGTACACTTTTTAAAGATTTTCATTATCAACCTTTCACTTATAAGGTTAATATTTATGAATTAGCCGGTATGATTTGATTAAGATAATAATGCAAAAATTATATCCAGTAGAATCTTGAGCCAACATACCAAAGAATAAATAAATAAAAGGATTTGTGTATGTGTGTATATACCTGAAATTTTAATTTACATTTGTATACATATATATGTAATAGACACAGATGATTTTTATTGAATAAAAAAATCTCATATAATAGATACAGGCTCACATTCTTATGCATTTAGTAGTCAAATATTTTAATCAAGTTGGTTCCTTTGTGAACTCAATATGCAATCATATTATGTTAAATATTCTCAAAATTTCTATTTTTTTCCCAAAATAAAGTATTCTTTGTAATGAAAATTACCTCCCAGACATTGGCACTATATAGGACACTATATCAATGCTAAGATTCAGTTCCAAATGAATGCCAATTTTGAAATATTTTTTACTGAAGAAGTCACATCTTTCAGAATATAAGTCACCAGTAAGTGCTTCAAATTCCTTTTGGAACTGTCACATCACTGATTTAGTTAGACCAAGAATAAAACAATTTGAGAAACAAATATACATCACGTTTTATCTCCTCCCTCAGCCAACAATGTAATATGATTTTTGTATCTCCTTCCATTCAAAGCACTAATAGCCAGAGAGTCCTCTTTCCAAAAGAACATACAAACAAATACAGCTTTAAAAGTAAAATAAGTACTTATAGCATCATCAGTACAAAATCATAAAAACAGGGCAAATTTTATTTCAAACATTTTAGAGTACTTTTAAATAGTGTTTCAGAAGAAGGAAATGTATGTGTATTCTGCTAAGCTCTAATGCTTCAGGAACCCACAAAATAATTCGTGTATCACCCTAGCCAGCTACTGATCATAGAGATGGGATCAGAAGCCATGATAGAGGCCAAAACAATGAACCACCTTTGTGACCAGCTACAGGACTAAGCAAACCCAGAGACACTGACATTGCCTGGAAACCAGTGCTCAAGACAGAGCCAGTAGTTAGAAGTCAAAAGAGCCTTCATGAGTTATCGAACACACACATCCAGGAGTTCAGAGCAAATCTTGCATTACATGGATAACAAAGACCAAAACAAAGCATAGAATCAAAACAAGGGCCAGGTGTGGTGGCTCACACCTGTAATCCCAGCACTTTGAGAGGCCAGATGGGTGAATCACAGGGTTAGGAGTTCGAGACCAGCCTGGCCAACATGGTGAAACCCCATCTCTACTTAAAATATAAAAAATTAGCTGGGCATGGTGGCAGACACCTGTAATCCCAGCTACTTGGGAGACTGAAGCAGGAGAATCACTTGAAACCCTGGGAGGCGGGGGTTGCAGTGAGCAGAGATCACGCAACTGCACTCCAGCCTGAGCAAGTGTCGCAGACTCTGGCTCACAAAAAAAAAAAAAAAAAAAGAATTCAGAACCATACACATGAAGCCCCACACTGACGGTCCTGTCCATTAGTCATTTGAGTGAATATAGCTCTAGCAAGAATAGTATGTATTAGCTGCAGATAAATTAGTCCCAGCCATTCCTTCCATCATAGTGGTCTTCCCAGACATTGGGAACTACATAGGCCATTTATTTTTCCCACTATCCACAGTTAAGAATTGAGGAGGAAAGCCAGAATGGTTATAAACTAAATAAAGAACTTATATTTTACCTTCATGTCTTAAGTTGCAATGTGAATCAAATTCTTATCCTGATACATTAGCTACTAGCTGGACTTCAAGTAGAATCAAAGGACAAAGTAAGTCTGAAATTTGGCATGGGAATCTCCAGCTAGCCAGAAAAGTACCAGGAGACAAAATTACATATAAAGAATATTCCCATCCTTTTTATTTTTTACAGCTTTATTGCAATATAATTCACTGACTCTACAATTCACCCATTTAAAGTGTACAACTTGATGGCCTTTAGTATATTCACAGGTTTATACATCTATCACCACAATCAATTTTACAACATTTTCATTACCCCAAAAAGAAGCTCCACTTCCCCCACTATCATTGCAGGCAACTGCTAATCTGTTTTCTGTCTGTATAGAGTTACCTATATGGGCACTTCTTACAAACAGAATCACACAACATATGGTCCTTTTTGACTAGTTTCTTTTACTTAACTTGTTTTCAAGGTTCATCTATATTGTAGCATTTATCAGCATTTCATTTCTTTTAATTAATGAATAATATTCTATTTTATGGATATACAACATCCATCCATCCATCAGTTGATGGAAATTTAGGTTGCTTACTCTTTGACTATTATGAATATCACTACTATGAGCATTCATGTACACACTCTTGTATAGACACATGTTTTAATTTCTCTGGAGTATACCTAAGAGTGGAATTGCTTGATCATATGGCAACTCTATGTTTAACTATTTGAAGAACTGCCAGACTGTTTTCCAAAGTGGCTGCACCATTTTTCACCCTACCAGCAGTGTATGAGGGTTCCAGTTTCTCCACATTCTCATCAAAACTTGTTATAATCTGTCTTTTAAATTGGTCATTGAACTAGTTTCCTTGTTAGAAAAGCCCACTTAGAAAAGTCAGAATACTGAGCACATTCTTGCCTAATGCGCAAGCAGGAAAGAAAAGGCCAGAGCTGGCAAAATGCCTGGGGGAAAAGAGGGGATGAAGAATACATAAAGCAACACTCAGTCGCCTCTGAATATAAACACAAAAGAGGCTTGGCATTGCAGTTGCTTCTACCTGAACTCATTCCAGGAATAGCTAGGGTAGGATATGCAGGTAAGAAAAGATGAGCAAGAGTTGGAACTCAAATTAACTGGAGAGGGAATATGGAGCCAACGTTAAGCTAGAACTATTACAACTATTCTCTCCCCCACTCCTATTTGGTATTTTTGCACCAAAGAGCACATATTGAAACACTTGGGGGTCTCTCCTACCTTTAAAGTTCTATAATTTCATAATTTTCTTCCTGTAAGTATACTTTAAGTTAATTATGCAGTGTACCCCTTATATTCCGTTTAGAAAACTGTCTCAATAAGATTCCATTTAAATGTTTTTAATGAATTTTTAAAAATATTTTTACTTTTAATGTTTCTTGAAGCTTGCTGTAATACTGTAACTCTGTCTGTTGCACTGGTATTTCCCAGAGGTCACTAAAAGTTCCTGAACATCCAACTGACAGAAAAGATGGATTTGATCAAAAGGAAAAAATACAGAAGATAGTCTTTGGAAAGTATGCTGATTCATCATTTAGCCAGTTAGAGAACTGCGCTGCTTTGCTCTTGAGAATTGTACCATGGAATAAAATAATTTTGTTGAATTACAATGTAATTACAACATCTGAAAATATAGGAAAAGATGAATTAGAAAGATGGAGGTTCAAAATAAGGAGGATCAATTCCAAACAAAATACCAAGCAACCAAATTAGAAGATATTAGAAGGTATAACATACACTCTTCCAGATTTAACGTGGAAGGAAATTGCAAGTAGTATTGCACTAATAAGGCACTTCCTGGGCCCTAAAGTTATCAGTTCTTCAATTCAACAAATATTTTTTGTGCAACCACTATAAGCGGGGAACTTTGCTTGTCTCTGAGGCTACCAAAATAAATAAGATAGTCTCTGCCAGAGAAGAGCAACAGAGGGCCCACCCTCTGCCAGGCAAATGAAAACTTGTTATCCAGCTGTAAATACCCTGAGCTCATTCTACAGCTATGATAGGAAAGAATGTGAGTTGAAATTGTGAAAAGGAATGATCTATAGTTACCTAAGCTGGGGGTGAGAGGAGGACTTGGAGAGGGGTGGCAAGGGAATTGGAGGGAGAGGACCTGATTCATGAACTCCACCTTGTAAAGAACTAGCAGGATTTCACCCAGCAGAGACAGGCAACAGGCATTTGTGGAAAGCATTGTAGTGTCACAGCAAAGGTTTTGGAGATTTATAAGTTTTCACCATATGAAACTATCAATAGTCAAGAATTTTTTGGCCTGCAAAAATAGCACATTCATATGGTTCAATGTAATACAAAATAATCCCCTTGAGTGTGCCAAGTGAATGTTTAGAACCTGTAGGAGAATTAGTTATAAAAGTAGTTGGAGTCAGAGTCAGAAGAGTCTTGAAGTTCTTTTACCTTTATCCTATAGGTGATGGAGAAGGCAATTCACAAAATAACTTTTAACAACCAGTAAATGTATGTTTAAATAGTTAAATAATTTCAAGTTTAAGAGAAAACTATGTATCATTTTCAGTGCCACAAAGGAAAACTATTTAATGTTAACATGCAATGTTAATAAGGACTCAAGAAAACAGGGTGTTTCCATCCATGGCTAGGTGTGTAAATTGGAATAAACTTTCAGGAAGGCAATTTGAATACACCGTGACTTAGCATTCCACTTTGAAGACTTTATCCCAAAGAAAAAGTCATATATATTGAAAAAAAAAAAAAAGAAAGAAAGAAAGAGAGAGAGAGAAAAACTTGGAGGCCAAGACGGGTGGATTGCTTGAGGTCAGGAGTTCAAGACAAGCCTGCCCAAAATGGCAAAACCCGATTGCTACTAAAAATACAAAAGTTAGCTGGGTGTGGTGGCATGCACCTGTAGCCTCAGCTACCCGAGAGGCTGTGGCAGGAGAATTGCTTGAATTTGGGATGCAGAGGTTGCAGTGAGCCAAAATCGTACCACTGCACTCCAGCCTGAGCAACAGAGCAAGATTCCGTCTCAAAAAAAAAAAAATAAGTTTAGTCACCAGGATGTCCTTAATGTTCTACAGTAGAGAGTTGTGTAAATAAATCTTTAATCATCCTTATAACTGAACATTACACAGCTACTTTAATTGCTTAAATAAATATTTAATGATATGGAAATGCTCATGGAATTTTGTTACATGAAAAAATTAGGTTGCCAAACAGTACATGTATCAGTCAAGACTTTTAAGAACTAGACCAGACTGACTAGGTTTGAGTTTCAGAGCTACCATTTATAGTCATGGGATCTTGGACAAGTAATGTAATCTCTCCATAACTCAGTTTTATCTGTAAAAGGGGGATAACACCACTCCATACCTCATTGGAGTTTTGTAAAAGATTAAATGAGTTAATATACATAAAATACTTAGAAATTTGCCTGGTGCACAGTAAGCACTACCTAAAAGTTGGTTATGGTTAATATCATTAGTATTTGTTACCAGTGTATTAAGTCAACTTTGAAGCTAATGCAAGAAGCAAAGGTGGGAAGAGAACCATCAAGGCAAGAGCTATATCCAAAGCATTCTGCAGAGTTGATCCATGAAGTCACCACTCCATCTGCCAAGCACTGACCCATGGCTTGCACTGCCAAGTCTTTGGGAGCTGGACACTGCACATTGCCTCAGAACAGCTGTGTCGGCTGCCACTGGAAACCGGATGCAGCTGCTATTGCTGCTGTAGCCCTGGCCAGAGTGGATTCTGCATCATCCCTGCTGCTTTGAGTCACCAGCCCATGAATCAAAGTCAACAGAGGATTCATCTGTTTGGCTGCACCAAGTCCCCAAGCAGCCAAGGAGGTTGAGAAAAAACAGCATTGGGTGTTTTTATTATATAGAAAAGTCAAATTCTGGCTAGGCATAGTGTTTCATGCCTGAAATCCTTGCACCCTTGCACACTGGGAGGCTGAGGCAGGCTTGAGCTCAGGAGTTCAAGACAGCCTGGGAAACATGGTGAAGCTCCATCTCTAAAAAATACAAAAATTAGCTGAGTGTGATGGTGCACACATGTAGTCCCAGCTACTCCGGAGGCTGAGGTGGGGGGATTGCTTGAGCCTGAGAAGTTGAGGCTCCAGTGAAACATGATTGCACCACTGCACACCAGCCTGGGAAACAGTGAGACCCTCTCTTAAAAAAAAAAAAGAAAAAAGAAAGAAAAGAAAAGGCAGATTTTACTTTGTAAGATGGGGAAGTCAACAAACTTAGAAAGCAAATTTATGAATTGGGTAATAAAAAAAATAAATGATCCCTTTTTGGTTTTCAAAGTACAGATATAACGTGAATGTGTATTTTCATGCAAATAAAGAAAGGACTAAAAGCATGGACATCAAACTGCTCATGATTAATTCTGAATTGATCATTATGGCTGATTTGAATGTTTCATTTTCTGTCTCTAACTTTCCAAATCTTTTGTGACATACAAAAAAACAAGACTGAGCAATACCAGATCTCTGTTTTTGAAAGAGAATTGAGTCTTTCTTAGATATAGTTGTGGAATAGAAAATGGAAGACTAGGTTCAGATGGACGTTGTTATCTTAGAGCAGAATCTTGCTACTCCAAGTTTAGTCAAGGGACCAGAAACATTAGCTTGACACAGAAACATATTAGAAATGCAGAATTTCAGGCCTTGTCACAAATCTCTGTAGGCAAAGAAGTAAATGAATCAGCAGGTATTCGAGAAGTATAAGCAACAAGGCTTGACAATGTGAAGAAACTCATAAAAGATTACAAGCCTTAAAAACATGTCCAAATTTAGAAGAAGGCAGGGTCATTAACAGAATCGAATTACTGGAACAGAAGCCAGTGCTTTGTTTTTATTTTTGAGACAAGATCTCAATCTATCTCCCAGTCTGAAATGCCATGGCATGATCACAATCACAGCTCACTGCAGCCTCGGCCTCCTGGGCTCAAGAGACCCTCCTACCTCAGCCTCCCGAGTTTAGCTGAGGCCATAGGCACGCACCACCATGCCCAGCTGATTTTTCAATTTTTTGTAAAGACGGGGTCTTCCTATATTGCCCAGGCTGGTCTCGAACTCCCGAACTCAAATGATTCTCCCAAAGTGCTGGGATTACAGGTGAGCCACTGTGCATGGTTAGTTTAGACATAAAAGGTTTGAGAACTCCAAAGATGGCCCAGCCAGGGAAGCATTAAATTGGGGCCAATAAGAAATGTCAAAACTAGGCTTATAAACATGAGTATAATCTAAGACATAATCCATTGTCTCCTGACAATGGAAGCTCTAATAGTGGATATGATTTCTAACGGAGAACATGTAAAACAAGGTAAGAAATCCAAGAAAGATCCTTTGGTAATATGTATATTTTGGAGGTGGGGGAGAAAGAGAAGTCAGAAAATAAATGACCAAAACTAAGATCAAGAGATTAAAGTGTCAAAGAAAACAAAGGACAAATATTTCATTATTATTCAATTCTTTCCTCCTTTCATGACAAATTATGAGTGGTTTACACAATTATACTTACACTAAAAAGGACAATAATGGATTAAAAGAGATCTCAATTCTAGAAACATAGAATGGCCAAAATGTTTGGGAGGGGGAGGATACAGAAGAGAAGGACACTAATGCATTGGATGTTATAATAGGTCTCATCATCGGAAGATATCAAAAATTTCATAGCTTTTTTTGTTTTGATGAAAATTTCACTATTTTTACAGTGTTGCAAATCAAATAAGACCATGACTTGTCTTTGTTTCATTCATTCATTCAGCTAACATTTATCAAACACTTGCTATAAGCCAGGCACTCTTTGGGGTGCTGAGGATACAGCAGTTAACAGGTAAGACCCCTTGCCCTCCTGGGCTTACATTCTAGAGGGACAGACAGACAATAAACAAAAGAAATAAGTAAACATATTGTGTGTCGGATGGTAATAAGCACCATAGAGGAAGGGATAAAAGGTGGAGTGAGAGCTGCCATTTTAAAAGATGGGACAGAGAAGACCACTGAGGAGATGAATAGACTTGAAGGAGCTGAAGATGCCACTCATGCACGTATCTGAGGGCAGAGCATTTCACAGCAAGACTCCAAGGCTGACGTGGCCCTGATGTGGTCAAGGAGGCCAGTATGGCTGGACTGAAGGAGTGAGGGGTGGGCAGGAAAAGAGGATAGAGGAGTAAAGGCCTTTGGATATTTTTGAGCAGATATGGATTTTATCATTCTGGCTGAATCTATTCATCTATCTATCTATCTATCTATCTATCTATCTATCTATCTGTATCTATGAATGATACATCTGTGTCTATATTGATATAGATTTAGACGTGTTTCCTTGAGACAGAGTCTTACTCTCTGTTGTGCAGTAGGGTAATCTTGGCTCACTGCAGCCTCAACCTCCCAGGCTCAAACGATCCTCCCACCTCAGCCTCCCAAGTAGCTGGTACTACAGGCACATACCACCACACTCAGCTAATTTTTTTTCTTATAGAGACAGGGTCTCACTATGTTGCCCAGACTGGTCTCAAACTCCTGAACTCAAGCGATCCTCCCACCTCAGCCTCCCAAGGATTGCAGATGTGAGCCACCATGCCCATTGGTTGCTATTATAAGAACAGATTGAAGTAGAAAAACCAGATAGGAGACTATTGTAAATATCTAGTCAAGAGTAATGGTGACTTGGACCAGGTACCTTTGACAGTTTTATCTTTTTCAGATAGGTACCTCTTTTTGTTTTTCTTCCAGTGTATCCCAAGAAAGCGGGATGGGAAGAGGGATGAGAGATTGTGTGTGTAGCAAAGACAGGAGTGCAGAGCTCTCAACTCTTCTAGTTACATAATTCTATGTATTTTGCAATTATCCTTAGCCACACAGAATAAAATGTATAAGTATTTTAAACATTTACTATGCCTAAATATTTAAATCTTCTACATTATCACAGCTTCAAGGAAATGTTAAAAACAAAAACTAAAAACCATTATCATCACTATGTTGATAAATGTATAGTTAGGCCAAGGTAACAATAAAAGAACCTGATCATTTATTTTAAAGACATAAGCAATATATTTGAAATGTAGAGTCACTGAATAATGAGTAGTTCTGAAAGGTGTAATTTTAAACCTTCCACCCTTTCAATGTTATAATTAAAACAAAAATGAAAGCAAAATCTAGAGTCCACACACAGACTTGGATTACATCAGGAGATAGAATTTGCTTTTTCTGTGGATCTGAGACCAAATGCTTCATTTATTTGCTAAAGATTAAAAGGATAAACCATTATTTCTCATTCTAAAGTACACAGACAACCAAGTCAAGTTAAATGTTGATTCAGAGAAGAGTTGTCAACACTGTATTAATATTATCCTACTGCTGTAGGGTGCTTTATTGTTTACAAAGCACTTTACCATTATCTCATTTGAACCTCACAATAGATGAATTAATATCATAATTTTTAAGGTACAGATGAAGAAACCCAGTCTCAGGAAGGTTAAGGGACTTACCCAAGGACATCCAAACCACTAGCAAGGGCCAGAGCTGGAAACAGAACCCTCACTTCCTAGTCCACTGCTTTTATACTGTACCAACCTGCATTCTTTTCCAGATACAGAAAAGGCTACAGTAGGAGAATGGTTTTCTTTGTGTGGGAATTAGCCAGGTCTGCAAGACCAAAGGTAGAGAGCAGTACCTATGGAAAGGTAACAGCTTGGGAATGACAGTCTTATGGTAAATACTGTTGTGTCCAATTAATATTGGAAAAAACAAGGAACAGATGTTTATTCTAGGTAAACAGTGGCTCTTCAATTATTTAGGAGTGGTTTGCCATTTATACTTACCTTGATCTTTTTCACTATTCTCCTTTATGGCTCTTGCTTGTCTCCTGGCCTGCTCGTTAGCACCTCCACCAGAGGGCAGGCAGAGCAGGAAGAGAAGCATTTGTAACCTGTTTGATCAAAAAGTTGCAAGAAGAAAACTTACGTCATTATTTTAATTCAGGCTTTGGAGTCTTTCTAGATTTCAGTTACTAACGTGACCTTTGCCAATATTGTCCTACATAAATCTAGAATAAACAATGCAGTAAAATGATTTCCTATAAATAAAAATCAACTACTTCTAATTATATTGTTGAATACAATATTACATATATTGAACCTTACAGAACATTTAAATTTATTTAGAACTCATTACATGCATTAACTTTCTATAACATTTTAAACTTGTTTGGAATTGGTGTGAACATCTCCAAAGGCATATCAAATGCTCTGGAACTTAGAAAATAAAATATATCCTGGCCGAATGTGGTGGCTCACGCCTGTAATCACAACACTTTGGGAAGCTAAGGCAGGTGGATCACCTGAGGTCAGGAGTTCGAGACCAGCCTGGCCAATATGGTGAAACCCATATTGGGTTTTTAGTCTTTACTAAAAACACAAACATTAGTAGTGGGGTGGCACTTGGACCCAGGAGGCAGAGGTTGCAGTGAGCCAAGATTGCGCCACTGCCCTCCAGCCTGGGTGACAGAGTCAGACTTTGTCTCAAAAATAAAAAAAATAATAATAAAAAGAAAGAAAGAAAAGTCTCTTCCACAGCAACTTCCTCAGCATTTCAAACAGCAATCAGGGACTTTTTGTTGTTGTTGTTAAGAGTGGTCTTCTAGGCTTCAAGCAGCAACAGATTTTCTCTTCTTCATGACTTTGAAGGTTGTCACTTTGCATTTATCAGAAGTGCAAAGGTATACTGAAATGAAAAATAGGACATTTATAATTAAGGAAAGTCTGGATCATTTAGTGCTCTGATTCCAGGTGACATCCTGCACCCATTACAAGGGCCACTTATGCTGTCAGGTACCTTAAAGGTACCAGGTATCCAACAATAGTATGTTCCCTGGGGCTTTTTAAACATCCAGCTTGGATCTGTAGGCTCCTGCACATCCTGGAAGATGGGAAGAGGAGAGGTATAACAGACAAGGGTACCTGTGCTTTACTCTGCATGGAGAGAAAGTGCTGGAGTGAAAGTCTGGCCCTGGAGGTGCAAGAAGGTGCCCCACTGTGCTGCTTCTGCCTGACAGGGCCTTTAGGGGCCAAGAGTGTGGTTTTTGCATCCCTATGGAGTTGATTCGGGCTGACCTCAATTGCATGAAGGACCTCTACACAATGAGTACAGACTGGCGTACTCGACAAATCTTTGTGGTATGGATTTTGCTATTCAAACCAACCTGGAAATTGTCAGGAAGCTCACGTTATTAATGGGTGGAAACAACCTGGAAACTGAGAGGATGCTAGTCAGTAAGGAAGAAAGGTAGAAAGGGGGGTATGCAGTTATTAATGGAAAGCTGACAAACATGGGGACTGTGAAGATATGTCCTTCCCTTGAAACATCTCTTTTTTCAGGCAATGCCTATTTTCTGTCAGTAGGGAGAACAGGGGGTATATGCTGGAGGATGAAAACATTTAAAAGTTTATGGAGTGGGCCCAAGACACATACAACAAGTACCTCTGGGCCACTGTCCCAAGGATTCCTGAAGTCCCCAGCTCATTCTCCTGAAGCCATAAGTACAACTTGTCTGATATGCATGCAGTTTCTAGGTTTGTCAATGGCAATACTTTGAGGCACTCCTTACCCACCTGCCGAAGGGTCCATGTGCTCTCAGTTTGCATTTTCGGAGCTGGCACCTTGAACTGGATGCTGCGCAAACACTGCTTGTTTGCCAGTAAGCCTGACACGGACATTGACCTCTTTGCCATCTAGTGTTTAGATAAGCATCTGAGACATAAAGCTTTGGAGGCTTTAAAACACTGGCCACTACAGACAATTTTAGGAATAAGAAGAAGAATGCACAAAATTGACACTATCTGGTTCCTCTTCCTTGTCAATAAACATCAGGAAAATTGTATAGGGACCAATTTGGAGCAAGGACTCTAAGTCTTCATGTCAGAGAAGTTGCCTGGTTTCTGCAGAGCACAATTGGCTAGAAAGGTTAGAGCTTTAAATGTTCATCTGGAGTTAATAAAAGTAGCTGTGAAGCCAGGGCAGGTAGCAAGGCATTCTGAAGAGAACAGCTGAGGCAGCTAGAGAAGAGGCTGACACAAAACAATCAGCCTGTGGAAAGAGCTCAGGGGCTGGATGCAGTGGCTCACCGTTGCAATATCAGCACTTTGGGAGGCTGAGGCAGGAGGACTGCTTGACCCCAGGAGTTCTAGACCAGCCTGGGCAACATAGGGAGACCCTATCTCTACAAAAAATAATGGTAAAAAATTAACCGGGCATGGTGATGCATGCCTGTAGTCCCACCTACTCAGGAGGCTGAGGTGAAAGGATCACTGGAGCCCAGCAGGTTGAGGTCTCAGTGAGCAGTGATCATGCCATGGCACTCTAGCCTGGGTGACAGAGACCCTGTCTTAAAAAAGAAAAGAAAAATAAAAAGAGCTTAGGGAATTAACAAAATTAGAAGATTTCACCTGTGTCAAAATTATTTAGAGAATTTTAAATATGACAATTTTGCTGGTATGAATAAATTTACAGCAACAAATAATCATAAAGATACAATTTATTTCATATATTTGTTAAAATAGAGATTTGATTTTACTCTAAATAATCCTTTTAAATAATTTCTTTTCTGCTACAACAGTGTGCTATGTAGTGTGTTTCTGTATGTCATCTTAGAAAGCTTAAAATAGGCTTGATTTAACAGTAAGGAATTTTTTAATCAAAAAAAATTTGAACTAAAAATTGTCATGATTAATCTCATTTTAAAGTTAGCTCATGTTGAACTTTTCTGGACTATTTATGCATTGATTGTTTTAGCATGCATTTACAGAATGCCTACCATGTGCTAGGCATTATAGGAAGTGCTGAGGGAAAAAGACAAAGAAGACAGAGACCTTCCCTATAGAAGGTCTCAGTCTAGAGAAAGACAGACAATTGCATTATAGAGCAGTGATGAAGTAAGATTTAGAGTAAGACGAAGCATGCATGAGTAATACACTATGCATGCAATGGTGTATGCATCAGAATATGCAACAGACATATTGGCTTAACACTAAACTGGAGGAGTGGGTACAAATCAAGAAAGGAGACGGTGGCTGAGTAACGGATGAATAAGAGTTTCCCACATGAAGAAATGAGGAAAGTCAGACCAAGAAAGAGGTGCAGTATCTGCAGAGTTATGAAAGTGTGATGACAAAGCGAGGTGAGTTTAGGAAAGTAAAACTGGTTCAGCATGATGAAGAAGTTATATTGGGTCGGCACAGTGGCTCACGCCTATAATCCCAGCACTTTGGTAGGCCGAGGCAGGTGGATCACCTGAGGTCAGAAGTTTGAAACCTGCCTGGGCAACATAGTGAAACCCAGTTTCTACCAAAAATACAACAATTATTCCTGTGTGGTGGTGAACGACTATAGTCTCAGCTATTTGGAAGGCTAAGGCACAAGAGTTGCTTGAACCCAGGAGGCAGAGGTTGCAGTGAGCCGAGATCACACCACTGCCCTCCATTCTGGGTGAAAGAGTGAGACTCTATCTCAAAAAAAAAAAAAAAAAAAATTATATTGGAGCAAGGAAGCATGTTGGCAGATAAGGCTGAACAGAAGGGCAGATGTCAGATGATAAAGAACCTTTTATGTCATGCGAAACATTTGAATTTTATTCTGAAGGCAATGGGAATTCACTAAAGTTGTTTTAACAGAAAAAGGCCATGACCAGGTTTGTGTTTTAGAAGGTCAATTTGTTGGCAGACTAGAGAATCAATATTGGAAACAGGGAAACCAGTTAATAAGCTGGTGCAGAAACAGGTAAGAAATCACAATGGCCAGGACTTTCTGGTCATGGTCATTATAAATGCTTGCGAAAATGTTTAATCTCCTTCGCTGGAGTAAAATTCAGATTAAAATAAATAATACTTATTCTTATTTTTGAGTTCTAACATTTTAAGTTGAACTCTTCCCACCCTTTTGAAAGAAAAAGATTCTGATAGTCTTGTCTCAATATTCAGCACATCTTTTTCCGAATCATAAAACCACCATTTGTTAAGAAGGTAACAAAAAAAATGGGGATGTGGTTCTTTAAAATTACAGCAATTTCACATATCTGCACCACAATCTACTACACCTGTTCATACACCCACCTCCTGTCATTATTAATAGTCTTTTGTTTTTTCAATTTTCCATCCAAACCTGATTTTTTAAAAAAGGGTGACCACCAAATTGGATGAGTCACTTTTACAGTCAATTCTTATGGTTAGTAGAATTTCAGTTCTCAGTTTTATTTTTAAATAGTACGAGTTATCCTAAGGGTCCAAAAATGTAGTTGAGTAGTATCATCAACCTTCTTAAGTATATCAGAAGAAGGCAAGGGAATTTTAATGCAGTATGAATTCAAATTTAGGACTTGAGTTGTATACTACGATAGGTTTGATTTGAAGTAAAATGTACTCACGAATGTCAATTTGCATAAGTTTGAATCAAATGGGAAAGGCACAACTCAACAGACTGTATGAAGAGAAATTGTAAATGATACGGCATTAGTGGGATACTTCTGCAAGTTTATGAAGTTCCTTATCAAGATATGTTTAAGCATGCTTTTAACTTGAACCTTTAGTTTCCTCCATATGCCTTGAATTTAATGCTAAATTACTGCTGTCATAATAAATATTTATAAGTCTATTACTGTGGAACTTCATGGTAAAACTAAGAAATGATGAGAAATAGAGTTTGGGAAATTCCTCACTCCACTAACTTCATAAGGAGAGATTCAGAATTTCCAAGACAGAAATTTGGGCCTTGGTTTATATAATAGATGAGTTCCTGTAATTTGAATGTACAGAAAAACCCCTGGAGATTATTTTGCTCAACGCCCTAATATTGAGGAAGCGAGGACTAGAGAATTCTCTGATGCAACCAGTGTGACAAAACTTATTGGTAACTCCCTAGAATTGGGGACAGAGGTCTTCCCAAGCACCCCTGCCTGTTTTTTCCATGATCTTATCACCAACTAAGTTAAACCAGAGAATTCCTCCTAGAGAAAGAATTTTGTTTTTAAAGTTAATAATCAGTCTCTAAATTATACTATATTTTATATAAATTGTGACAATAATACCTCTATTTAGGATACCCATGGAAAAATGTATTCAAGCAATTTATTCACCAAATTTGAAATAAAAGGGTTTGGAGGTGTGTAGAGACATAACCTGAATTGATCAAAAGAGTTAAACTAAAAACAATTTGGAAGAATTTTTTTTTTTTTTTTTTGTAAATAGCAATGAGACTAAGCTTATCATGTCTTGCTCATAGACATTAGAGATCCCACTTTAATAACTGAATGGGGGTAATGGGTAATCAATCAGACGTCTAAGCTGAGTTGTTCTATTTCACCCTGCCTCAAAAGAGTCTAAAGTCCAGTCACTTCTAATTTGTGATTTTGGAAGTTCTAATTTGGTATTGCTTTAATTATTAAAAATTTCCAGCAAAGGTAAAGTGGAGGCCTCACAGTAAACTGCACCAGAGGCTTCCAGTGGAGCCCCAAACAGGAACATTCTCTGTCTCATCTTCTTCCATCATCATGGACTATAAAAAGAAATGGGGAGATCATCATGCTAAGGACATGACATACAAGAGTCCTCAGACTTATTCAGAGTCTTGGTCTCCACACACAATATTCAATTAAAATAGGAAATATTTGGCTGCTCAGTGGCATTCATTTTCACATGGGCTGGGTGGGGCCCCTCATGCCAAGGGAAGTCTAAGCCAGAAAACAATTACTCAAGCCCTTGTGGGTAAGCCATTATTATCCAAGAATCAGGCTATTGATTAAAGAAAAACTTGCCTTCTGAGTCCTAGTCACACTAAAAAATCCCTTTCATTAAACTGGCAGCGACTCTTCATCAATAAGGGAAGGGAATTGACATTTGCACATCTGCAATATGTTTCACATGTTTCCTTATTCTCACAATAGCATTGTCAGACATGTATTACCAAACTTGGCAAATGAAAAAACAAATTCTGAGAAAGGAAGAAAGTGACTCCAGGTCACTTTCATAAGACTGATATGTCTGAACTCTAGATCAGAAGATTGATCTGACCGAACTCAGAGTTCAAGTCCATTCCACCATGCTCTGCTCTTTACCTGATCTAACAAGAGCCAGAGAATCCCAAAACCTCCATTCAGAGTGAAGATCTATTGTAAAATCCCATATCCTTTAGGTGTGAAGACAGTTGACGTTGCTATGATGCCATATTATGCCCTGTGCATTTTATCTGCAAAATTTGCTGGCTATCTTGACTTCAAAGAGCCAGAATACATTTCCAGCTATGAAAAACTCACTCTAGGGTGGGTGCTTAAGAAATGGAATTTGATGATGCTGGGAACATTTGTTTCACAGCCATCCAACCAAACCTAATACCAGCTTCATCGTATTAAAATTGTCAGGTGCCAAAAGTAGTGACGACAAGGGGCCAAGCCAGATGTTATAACAAATTAACAAGGGATGCTGCAGGCCAGGAAAGAGTTGTAGGTGTTTGAGGCATATGTTCAAGTTATCTAACCTTGTTGACTAAAAACAGGCTGTCCAAAAGTAAAAAGCCACGGAGACAAGGCAGCTGAGCTCCCAGCAGTATCTGGCTTTATCATCAGTAGCTTCACGGCTGTCTGGCTAAGCATTTGGGCTGGCTTTCCCATGCAATAGAATCATGTAAGATGGAACATTAGGTCATGTCCAGTTTACTAGATCCAGTCAAGTGTGTTCTACATTTAGAAAAAGAGGAAGAATCTCTGGGCCCCGCCCCCTTAAAAGGCCACATAACAGCCATCATAGGGTCAATTAGAATGACAATGTCTTGTTTTCATTTACCCTACATACACCAGGAAACTGTCTCTAGCACTACATAGGCTTATAGGCTTATTTTTATATTACTCAACTTGGAATAATAACAGTAGTAGGGTATTTTTTCATCATATTCACAAAGGTAAATATTACAGACCTACGTAATTGTGAAGATTCATATATATGAGGTACATTTTATCAGAAGGAATTACCTCCAAAATATGCCTACTATGAAATGCAAAGGGTCTTCTGAATAAATGTGTTAAAATATAAATATGTAAAAACTGAGAAGCTTTTACGAAAAACCAAAGGATGTGCAAACAGCATTCTTAGATGGGAAAAAAAAGTGTTCACCATCACACTGATTAAAAAAAAAAAAAAAAGATGTGCAAAACAAAATTGCAATGAGGTCTTTTTTTTTTTTTGCTTCTAATATTTAGAAAATTACAGTATTCAAAGCAGGAAATAGTACGATGAGAACAGGCTTTCTTATACTCAACTGATAAAAATATAAATTGCTGGCCGGGCACAATAGCTCATGCCTGTAATCCCAGCACTTTGGGAGGCCAAGGCGGATGGATCATGAGGTCAAAAGATAGAGACCATCCTGGCCAACGTGGTGAAACCCTGTCTCTACTAAAAAAAAAAAATACAGAAACTAGCTGGGCGTGGTGGTGCATACCTGTAGTCCCAGCTACTCAGGAGGCTGAGGCAGGAGAATTGTTTGAACCCTGTAGGTGGAGGTTGCAGTGAGCCTAGTTCATGCCACTGCACTCCAGCCTGGCGCCTAGTGACACAGCAAGACTCTGTCTCAAAACAAAACAAAACAAAACAACAACAACAACAACAACAACAACAAAATATATATATATACACACACACACACATATACATATATAAATTGCTATGAGCTCTCCAGAAAGAAATTTACCAGTATATTTCAAAAGCCTTAAAATGTTCATACTGCCTCTGAAAGTACAACGATATTAGAAACTCGGGGGTGGGTCCAAGCAACCTGTGTTTTAACAAACTATCCAAGTGATTTTGATGCACATTTAGGTTTGAGAATGATTGCTCTAGGACTCTCACCTGGTCCCATGGCTTAATGGCTATCTGCTATAGATTGAATGTTTATGTCCCCCCAAAATTTATATATTGAAACCTAATCCCCAATGTGATGTTATTTAGACGTGGGGACTTCAGGAGGTGATTAGGTCATCATGGTGGAGCACTCATGGCACTATTCTCTTATAAAAGGGACCTCGGAAATGGGAGATTGCAGTGAGAAGGCACAGTTTATGAACAAGGAGGCGGGTCCTCACTAGACACCAAATCTGCTGGTGCCTTGATCTTGGACTTCTCAGCCTCCAGAACTGTGAGAAATAGATATCTGTTGATTATAAGCCAGGCAGTCTATGGTATTCTTTTACAGCAGCATGAACAGACTAAGATATCATCTCTAGGCCGAAGGATCCTAAATCAACATCTGTACCTCATATATTTTTTCTGAATTCCAGACCCAAATAACCAACTACCCACTTGATATTTCCATTTTGATATGTAACAAATACTTCAAAATAAACATGTTTAACATTAAGTTCAGATATTTCTTCCTAAAATCTTCTATACCTCCAATGATCCCAATCTCTACAAATGGCACTGTCAATTCTGCTTAAGTCAGAAACCTCAGTGTTATCCTTGACTCCTCTCTCTTTTCTTTCACCTCATCCCTATATCCAATCGAGCACAGTCTCCTAAAGATTATATAGACCAAACTGTGTTGTCCCAAAATTCATATATTGAAGCCCTAACCCCTAATATAACCCTATCAGTCATCTTTAGGATATCATATAATCAGGTCAAAGGGTGGGGCCCTAATTCCATAGGACTATGACCTTATAAGAGGACTCTCTCTCTCTTTTGCTTTCTCCCTGCCATGTGTAGACACAGAAAGAAGACATCTGAAAGCCAAGAAGAGAGCCCTCATCAAAGACTGACCCTGCCAGATGTTAATCTGGGACTTCCAGGCTGGGAGAAAATGAATTTCTATTGTTTTGCCACCAGTCTATGGTATTTATTATGGCAGCCTACGAAGACAAAGACAGATATCTATAAGCTGTCCATTCCTGTTCATCTCTACTGCTACCATCCTATAGATGGAAACTTCACAGTTTCCTCTAGATCAGTCTCACTCTTCAAATCACTCTTCATTCTCTATACCCAGCTAGAGGGATATCATCAAGTCAGGTTTCTGTTTAAAATCCTCCAGTGGCTTTCCATTGTCTTTCAAATACAGCCAAATACTTAACATAGATATGTCAGGATGATATAAGAAATATTAAGTGGTGGTCCCCAACCCCACTGTAGTACACACTGATCCATTCTCTCTCCTCCTCTAAACACTTGCTGCTCTTCGTATTTGTACCACTTCACCAGCACCGTCTTGGTCAGCCTGCTCTTAGTTGGAAAATATATGGCTGCTCTCCCCAGCCCACCTGGGATCATCTTTATTTGAGAGACTGTGCCCAGGTCCAAATCTCAGGCACCGCATGCAGGTCCTGTACTACAATCTTACTCAGTGAGTATACTGTCCAAATTTTTTGAATGTCTAGCTTGTTAATTTTTTGGCTTAAACTTAAAAGCCAAGAATTTTAAGTTTCTGTTTTTGGCTTTCTTTGCAACACTTTCTTTGCCTCTTAGGGAAAAATATCCCTTGGCTTATAGTCCAAGTGGTGAAGGGTTGAAAGTTTAAAAAGTTCTGGGATTAAAAACACATCAGTTAGGGCTGGGTACAGTGACTCATGCCTGTAATACCAGAGCTTTGGGAGGCTGAGGCAGGAGGATCACTTGAGGCCAGGAGTTCAAGACCAGCCTGAGCAACATAACAAGACTCTGTATCTACAAAAAAATTAAAAATTAGCTATTCACAGTAGCAAAGACAGAAATCAATCTTGGTGCCCATCCATAGCGGACTGGAGGGTAAAAAATGTGGTACATATATACTATGGAGTACTACACAGCCGTAAACACACACACACACACACACACACACACACGCACGCACACACACACACACACACACAATTGGCTGGGTGCAGGGGCTCACATCTGTAATCCCTGCACTTTGGGAGGCTGAGGCAGGTGGATCACTTGAGGTCAGGAGTTCAAGACCAGCTTGGTCAACATGGTGAAACCCCATCTCTACTAAAAATACAAAAATTAGCCAGGCGTGGTGGTACATGCCTGTAATCCCAGCTAGCTGGGAGGCTGAGGCAGAAGAATTGCTTGAACCCAGGAGGTGGAGGTTGTAGTGAAGTGAGATCGTGCCACTGCACTCCAGCCTAGGTGACAGAGCAAGACTCCATGTCAAAAGAAAAAAAAAGGACAAAATCATGTTCCTTGCAGCAACATAGATTCAGTTGGAGGTCATTATCCTAAGCGAATTAATGCAGAAACAGAAAACTAAATACCATACATTCTCGCTCATATGTGAGAGCTAAGCATGGGGTGTATATGGACATAAAGAGGGAAACAACAGACACTGGGGACTACAAGAGTGGGGAGGAAGGGGAGCAAGGGCTGAGAAACTACCTGTTGGGTACTATACTCACTACCTAGGTGATGTGTTCAATCATACCCCAAACTTCAGCATCATGCAATATACTCTTGTAACAAACCTGTGCATGTACCCCTTGAACCTAAAAGTTGTAAAAAAAAAAAAAAGAAGTACAAAAAAATTAGCTGAGCATGGTGGTAGCCTGTAGTCTGAGCTACTTGGGAGGCTGAAGTGAGAGGATTGCTTGAGCCTAGAAATGTGAGACTGCAATGAGCTATGCAGTGAGCCACTGCACTTTAGCCTGGGCGATAGAGTGAGACTTGGTCTCTAAAAAAAAACTATCAGTTAGCACTCTACAAATTACCTTAATGCATTGGCTAAAATATCCTATACTATTTGGCGTCTATGTACAGCCCACCACTCTCTTCAGCTTTACTGGGGGAAAGCCATGTGGACTTTTACTTCCTCGATTAGACTGTGCTCTCTCCCACTTTTTGGCCTTCACACATACTGGTCCATCTACCTGGAATATGTTTTTCTCCTTATCTCTGCCGGTTTACTCTCCACGTCTCCATCTAAATATCATTTCCTTAGGAAGAACATCTTTGATCACATATATATAAGATTAGGTCCCCTATCAAACATTCCCAGGATACTTAGAATTTCTTTCAACCTGTAATTTATACCCTTATTATTACTTACAATTATTTGCAAGTAATAATATTTAACGTCTATCTGCCTATGTTTAACAGAACTTAAGCTATAAATTCCATGTGTCTGTTTTGTTCTCTAATATAATTTCAGTGTCTAAAATATACTAAGTGTTCAGTGAATATCTATGACTAACACCAAGGTCAAATTATTTTTGCATAGATAAACAGATATCTGTTTATCTGCAGTATCCTAAGATCGAAAAATATGTTGTTTAAAAAAAAGTTGCATCTGCAGCTACTTTGCAAATGCAAAGTATCCTGAATGGATCAGAATTTTATCAATATCATGGAACCAATAGAAATTAGAAACAAATGTTTGCTTACATATATTACCCACATACCCTAGTTTTACACTTTCATCTATGTCAAAATAATCTTGTTGTTCTCATGGAACTCAGGCAACAACTTTAGAATAAGTAAATGGTGTATATATTTGAACTTGATTAAGTACAGGCACAGTAATAAAATACTATTTCTGCATAAGATTTTACTTGAAAAGAGAGCTTGAACGGTAGTTTAAACAGTGGCTTTAACTCCTAGAGAAAGCAGAAACAGGACCTTTACAATAAGGTTGGAAGAAGAGTATAGAGTTCTCCTTTACACAAAGACCTGTGAGACATCTACAGGAGCATCATTTTTTTTACCTGAGCTGGTTTGTGGCTAGCTGACACATTTATAATAATACTCCTAGCCTTAGTTTTTATTCTTCTCTATTACTGTTATTCTATATAATCTTTCCTTCTCCAATTTACACAACCGAGATACATTTCTTAGAGGGCTGGAGGAAAGGAGAGGAAGGATTAAGGGAGAGGGGAGAGCCCTAAGGGAAAGAGCTGGGTCACAGACATCTCCCAGGCAACCTATAACACGGATTTTCCTGCCACCAGTCTTTTCATTCTTCAGCTTTACAACCCAGTAAGAAATATAAAATATATTTGATTCCATGTCATATTGGAAATGATACTAGGTTGGTTGGTTTTTCGAGACAGAGTCTTGCTGTGTCACCCAGGCTGGAAAGCAGTGGTACAATCTTGGCTCACTGCAACCTCTGCCTCCCAGGTTCAAGCAATTCTCTTGCCTCAGCCTCCTGAGTAGCTGGGATTACAGGTACAGGACACCATGCCCGGCTAATTTTTGTATTTTTAGTAAAGACAGGGTTTTACCATGTTGGCCAGGCTGGTCTTGAACTCTTGGCATGATCCCCCCACTGCAGCTTCCCAAAGTGCCAGGATTACAGGTGTGAGCCACTGCACCCAGCCATGATACTAGATTTATATCATCTTCAGGACAACCATGGTTTGTATCACATTAATGAAATAATTTACCTACAGCAGTGATTCTCTGAAGTCTCAACAGAGAATCCATCACTAATCAACTTCCAGACCTGAGTCATCAAATCCATTACAGCTGACAACAATATAGCATCTTCACTTGGATATCAAACCCAACCTGTCTCAAATGGAACTCATTATCTTACTCCACAGACTGGTTTCCCTTCTTAATTTCCCTGTGTGAACCAGTGCTATGGTCATTATCCCAGTCAGGCAAGCTTACAACCTAGGAGCTACCTTTAACCTCTCTCTTTTCCCATTCTCACAGTACAGGGAAGAGGGATGGAATTAGGAACTGCTGTCTGTTCCACCCACTAACAAGGGCTAGACACTGACATCAGAGAGTTGTCAAGGTGTAGTCCAAGGTCTTTGCAGGTCAGAATGCCCTGTGGCGCTTGTTAAAAGTGTGGACTTCCCACCACACCTCAAACCTACTCAGTCAGGGTTGGGTGGGGGAATTGACATTTTAAATTAGACTCCCAGGAAACTTTTAAGGCCAACTAAAGAGATTCAGTGCTCTAGAAGAAATGACCCAGTTACAGAGAGTCACATGTGGAGGAGCAGCAAAGTGAATAAGGCACCCTGTCCAAAAGGCACAATAGAGATTCAAGGGGAAGCCATCGTGTCCCAAGCAGATGGTGAAACATAGAAGCAAAAAATTGATAGGTAAGAGGTCAGTACTTCTAAGCTCACATTTACATCTGTTTGTGAATAGCCTTTGCCAGGATAGGGCAGGAGAGACTCTAGTTCCCCAAAAGTTGGACCAATCAGAACAAGTCATGCCAGAGCCTAGTTCTGAGCATTAAAGCACACAGGGGAGGAACAGGAGCAACTCAAGTAACCCTGGCACTCCAGGGTTATCACTGGCTGGTTGGATCCCAGCTCTCTATGACAAGAAAGAGACTTAGGGAATAATACAGGAGGCAGGAAGTTAGACGGAATCATTGAGGGTTTCATCTGTATCAGCCAGGATTTGGTTGCCAATAAAAGAAACAATTTTAGCTACTTTAAACTTACAGAGATTTAATATAATGGATTAGGAGCTTTCAAAATTATTGGAAAAGCTGGGGAAACAGGATCCAGGCTGAGCTTCCATGAATAATTGCCAGAAGTGCCTACCATGGTAGCTATTTCTTTTGCCCTCCGCAGAAAACTGAGGTCTGATCAGAAAGCTGGGGAATAAGGACACGGCTGCCCCCACTGCTGGCACACTGCCTCAGTCCAGATCTAAGCAAGCAAAATGGACATCCTTGGCACCTACAGAAGTAGGCAGCCAGGCCTCTGCCATGTTGCCATATAAAAACTTGGAGCCTCCACATTACAGCTTGCTAGTGGAAACATCAGAAATGTTGTTACCAGAAAGAGGTCCAATCCAGACCACAGGAGAGGGTTTTTGGACTTCACACTAGAAAAAATTCAGGGCAAGTCCATAAAATGAAAGGAAGTTTATTAAGAAAATAAGGCCCAGGACCAGACGGGTCACAACCAAATTCTACTACAGGTACAAAGAGGAGCTGGTATCACTCCTTCTAAAACTATTCCAAACAATACAAAAAGAGGGAATCCTCCCTAACTCATTTTATGAGACCAACATCATCCTGATACCAAAACCTGGCAGAGACACAACTAAAAAAAGAAAATTTCAGGCCAATATTTATGATGAATATTGATGCAAAAATCCTCAATAAAATACTGGCAAACCGAATTCAATAGCACATGAAGAAGCTTACCTATCACAATCAAGTCGGCCTCATCCCTGGGATGCAAGGCTGGTTCAACATACCCAAGTCTATAGTCCATCACACAAACAGAAGCAAAGACAAAAACCACATGGTTATCTCAATAGATGCAGAGAAGGCCTTATGCAAAATTCAACAGCCCTTTATGCTAAAAACTCTCAATAAACTAGGTGTCAATGAAAAGTATCTCAAAATAGTAAGAGCTATTTATGACAAACCCACAGCCAATATCATCCTGAATGGGCAAAAACTGGAAGCATTCCCTTTGAAAACTGGCACAAGACAAGGATGCCCTCTCTCACCACTCCTATCCAACATAGTATTAGTTGACAGGTTGCCCTGTCCAGAGCTTCTTTTCAGTTGGGAAAAAAGGAAGTCAAATTGTCTCTATTTGCAGATGACATGATTGTCTATTTAGAAGACTCCATCGTCTCAGCCCAAAATCTCCTCCAGCAGATAAGCAACTTCAGCAAAGTCACAGGATACAAAATCAATGTGCAAAAATCACAAGCATTCCTATACACCAATAACAGACAAACAGAGAGCCAAATCATGAGTGAACTCCCATTCACAATTGCCACAAAGAGAATAAAATACCTAGGAATATAACTAAAAGGAATGTGAAGAACCTCTTCAAGGAGAACTACAAAGCACTGCTCAAGGAAATAAGAGAGGACACAAACAGATGGAAAAACATTCCATACTCATGGTTAGGAAGAATCAGTATCTTGAAAATGACCATACTGCCCAAAGTAATTTATAGATTCAATGCTATTTCCATCAAGCTACCATTCACTTTCTTCACAGAATTGGAATAAAACCACCATACACTTCATATGGAACCAAAAAACAGCCTGCATACCCAAGACAATCCTAAGCAAAAAAACAAAAAACAAACAAAAAAAAAAAAACAAAAACTCAAAGCTGGAGGCATCAGACTACCTGACTTCAAACTATACTACAAGCCTACAGTAATCAAAACAGCATGATACGGGTATCAAAACAGAGATATAAACCAATAGAACAGAACAGAGGCCTCAGAAATAACACCACACATCAACAACTATCTGATCTTTGACAAATCTGACAAAAACAAGCAATGGGGAAAGGATTCCCTATTTAATAAAAGGTGTTGGAATAACTGGCTACCCACATGCAGAAAGCCGAAACTGGATCCCTTCCTTACACCTTATACAAAAATTAACTCCAGATGGATTCAATATCTAAATATAAGACCTAACACCATAAAAACTCTAGAAGAAAACCTAGGCAATATCATTCAGGACATAGGCATAGACAAGGACTTCATGACTAAAACACCAAAAGCAATGGCAACAAAAGCAAAAATAGACAAATAGGATCTAATTAAACTCCAGAGCTACTGCACAGCAAAATAAACTATCATTAGAGTGAACCAGCAACCAACAGAATGGGAAAAAAAAATTGCAATCTGCACATCTGACAAAGGACTAATATCCAGAATCTACAAAGGAAGTAAGCAAATGTACAAGAAAAAAACAAACAACCCCATCAAAAAGTGGGCAAAGGATATGAACAGACATTTCTCAAAGAAGACATTTATGCAGCCAACAAACATGAAAAAAAGCTCATCATCACTGATCATTAGAGAAACGCAAATCAAAACCACACTGAGGTACCATCTCATGCCAGTTAGAATGGCAATCATTAAAAAATCAGGAAACAACAGATGCTGGAGAGGATGTGGAGAAATAGGAATGCTTTTACACTGTTGGTGGGAATGTAAATTAGTTCAACCATTGTGGAAGACAGTGTGGCCATTCCTCAAGAATCTAGAAATAAAAATACCATTTGACCCAGCAATCCCATTACTGGGTATATATAATAGAAATCATTCTATTATAAAGACACATGCATACATATGTTTATTGTGGCACTGTTCACAATAGCAAAGACTTGGAACTAACCCAAATGCCCATCAATGATGGACTGGATAAAGAAAATGTGGCACATATACACCATGGAATATTATGCAGCCATAAAAAAGGATGAGTTCAAGTCTTTTGCAGGGACATAAATGAAGCTGGAAGCCATCGTCTTCAGCAAACTAACACAGTAACAGAAAACCAAACACTATATGTTCTCACTCATAAGTGGGTATTAAGCAATGAGAACACATGGACACAGGGAGGGGAACATTACATGCCAGGGCCTATTGGGGGGATGGGGAGCTAGGGGAGGGATAGCATTAGGAGAAATACCTAATGTAGATGACAGGGTGATGAACGCAGCAAACCACCATGGCACATGTATACCTCTGTAACAAACCTGCATGTTCTGCACATGTACCTAAGAACTTAAAATATATATATAAAAAAAGAAAGTAAAGAAATAAAAGAATGCCTACTCTATACACAGAGCAGCAGCATGGGCTGCTTGACAAGAGTATACTTATAGCTATCTCTTGATTATATGCTAAAAAAGGGGTGGGTTATTCATGAGTTTTCCAGGAAAGGGGTGGAGATTTTCCGGAACTGAGGATCCTTCCCCTTTTTAGACTATATAGGGTAACTTCCAGATGTTGTCATGGCATTTGTAAATTGTCATGGCGCTGGTGGGAGCTAATGCATTGTAATTAGTGTATAATGAGCAGCAAGGACGACCAGAGGTCACTTTCCTCACAATCTTGGTTTCGGTGGGCCTAGGCTTCCCAAAGTGTTGGGCTTACATCTCATTTTATCAGCTGGGTCTTTGTGACCTATATCTTGTGCTGACCTCCTAGCTCATCCTCTAACTAAGAATGCCTAAACTCCTGGAATGCAGCCAGTAGGTCTCAGCCTTATTTTACCCAGCCTCTCTTCAAGATGGAGTTCCTCTGGTTCAAACAACTCTCACAATGTCAGCTTTGTATTACTTTACTTGTCCAGATATCAGTTTCATACATCTGTTTGGCAAAGGCTGGGTCACATATGGAATCTGACGGAGTCTGAGAAATGAAGGCTGCAAGTTTGTCCTGTACAAAGGGGAGAGGGGTAGAGTTGTATAGGCCCTATATGATATCTCTCTAGGCATCTAGTCACCTGTAAGCTTCTCCACTAGAATGAAAGTTATCAGAAGCCAGGGATCTATTGTTTACCATTTCAGGGGCCCCATCACTTCACAAAATGTCCAACGAATAGTCGGGGTGTTGTGGGGGTGGAGAAGGAAAGAAGGTAGCAAGGAAGGAAAGAAGTTCAAGACTAGGTCAAGGCATTAAACAGGAAACTCAGTTTTGATGGTATTTAAAACCTAAAATGAAGCAGGGACGGACACTAATAATTATTATTTCCTAGTAGTATTTGCTTTTAGTCTAATTCTCTTCATTTCCAAGCTGATGAACTTAATACAGTTGACATTCCTTAAGTCTGGAAAAAATCAATTGTCTCCTAACTGGTACCTTGCCCAATTTATCCCCAGTCTTTCCCATGCTAGTATATGCTACACACCAATCTCTGGACTAGGTTTCCTAAAACATGGTCTTCCAACTTTTAACTTGCAAACACTTCCAAAAGAATTTCTTAAAGCTTGTATCCTCTTGCACATTTTTAAGCTGACATCTAAAATTCTTCATTCCATGTTAAAATAGCTGCAAAGGATGTAACTTCCAATGTTCTGTAAATATTGTCATTTTAAAATAAAAATATTATAGCACTTTAAAAATATATCTAATAGAATCTAAATACCACATCATCCATTTTTTTAAAAATACATGAACAAGCTATTCTTTAATAATCAGAAATTTTGTATTTTTCCTTTTTCTCCTTGAACTCATATTTCTGTTCTTCTACCACCAAAAAATTGTATCCTAATTTGACATATTTATTCCTAAAAGTCTTTTTATCAATTATCTTAATTACCACAATAAAAGTATATATGTTGAAATTACTTCCTGTGACCACGAAGTTATCTTTAAGAATTATTCTGGATTGAATTATCATCTCAATTATTATTATAATGCTATTGACAAAACAACATGAATACATTACAATTTCTGATAAGTAATTATTAAACAGAAAAAGTAAATTTTTGAAAATTATTATTATTATTATTTTGAGACGAAATCTCCCTCTGTTGCCAGGCTGGAGTGCAGTGGCATGGCTCACTGCAACCTCCACCTCCCAGGTTCAAGTGATTCTCCTGCTTCAGCCTCCAGAGTAGCTAGAACTACAGGCATGTACCACCAAGCCCAGCTAATTTTTGTATTTTTAATAGAGATGTGGTTTCACTATGTTGGCTGGGCTGGTCTTGTACTCCTGACCTCATGATCCAGCTGCCTCAGCCTTCCAAAGTGCTGGGATTAAGGGCATGAGCCACTGAGTAAATTTTTATTTAAATCTATCTCTTAACTAGCTGTATGGAGCCTGGCTGGTTTTGCTAAAATTAGGTCAGCTATCATGGATAATAATTACTTATTGGGGCCAGGCCTGGTGGCTCACACCTGTAATCCCAGCACTTTGGGAGGCCGAGACCGGCAGATCACCTGAAGTCAGAAGTTCTAGACCAGCCTGACCAACATGGAGAAATCCCATCTCTACTCAAAATACAAAATTAGCCAGGCATGGTTGTGCATGCCTGTAACCCCAGATACTCGGGAGGCTGAGGCAGGAGAATTGCTTGAACCTGGGAGGCAGAAGTTGTGGTGAGCCAAGATTGCACTATTGCACTCCAGCCTGGGCAACAAGAATGAAACTCCGTCTCAAAAAAAAAAAAAAAATTACTTATTGCTATACTGAGACATGGTTCAATCTGTTTCATTCCCCCTACCTTTTTCTGTTTTATTATTAATGTAAATGCCGAGAAAAGTTATTTGTATAAATAAATCGATAGGAATAGAAACAATGCTCTCAATTCTTTGCACTCTGTCAGAATCATGTCAAAAATCTTGGGGCAATCTAACTTCAAAATTATTTTTTAATGATCTATCAGGTGACAACTCAATTGCAGACCTTCCTACAAAGATCTATAAATTGCTTATTAATAGCAAACTAGGAAACCATCTAATTGCAAAAGAATTTGTTATGCATTTATTAATGTGACACCAAACATGGATGGAATTGGAAGCAATTATCCTAACTGAAATAAATCGGAAACAGAAACTTAAATATTCATGTTCTCAGTTACAAGTGCGAGCTAAATAGTGGGTACACATGGACATATGTTGTGGAATAATAGACATTGGAGACTACAAAACGTAGGAGGGTGGGAGGAGGATGAGGGTGATTACCTAGTGGTAATAACCAATGGGTAAATGAGGTACTCACCACTTCAAACTTTATCCTTTCTTTGTCTTGCAAACATTCCAGTTACACTCTTTTAGTTATTTTTAAATGTAATTAAATTATGGTTGACTGTAGTCACCCTGTTGTGCTATCAAATACCAGATATTATTCATTCTATCTAACTATATTTTTGTACTCATTAACCACCTCCATTTCCCCACCCCCCGCAATCCCCACTACCCTTTCCAGTCTCTGGTAACCTTCATTCTACTCTCTATCTCCATGAGTTCAATTATTTTAATTTTAAGCTCCCACAATTGAATGAGAACATGCAAAGTTTGTCTTTGTGTGCTTGGTTTATTTCACTTAACATAATGACCTCCAGTTCCATCCACGTTGTTGCAAATGACAGGATCTCAAGGAATCTGCTTTTTAACAAGCACTCCAACTGATTCAGATGCAGGTGGTCCTTAGGTTCTACCTGGGAAACATTCACCTAAAGGGCAAGCATCCTGGAAAATGTATAAGTTGAAATTTGCAGAGGTGATTTATAAAACGAAAAAATTAACAACTAGGGTGTGTTAATTAAGCTGGCTTTGGGGCAAGGAGAACCACTACAAAGTGTGTATGTATGAATTCAGTGTCGATTTAAACAGAATCACAACCTTGCCTATGGTAATTATTCATATCCAAGGGATCTCTGAGGTTCAAAGGTGAGCTCACCCTATGCTCTTGAGTCTGTGTGCTCTCAAGGGGAAAAAGAGGACCCACTGAGTCACCTTACATTCTTGTAACAAAACATTTTATAAACTGAAGAAGGGCTGAAGACATCACACTGTATAAACTACCACAGGCTAAACAATTTGAATTAAAGACAAACCTGATTTTAGCAAGATCTTTACTGTCCCAGAATGCCTGGAGCTCTTAAAAAACAATTTTTTTTAACAGGTGGAGCGGGGGTGCTATAAAGAAAATGAATCAGTATAAAGTGACACATTGTAACAGAGAGGAAAATATTTCTACATTTACATTTGTTAGTATTTACTGTTTTGTTTTTTGAGGGGCGGTGGGACGGAGTCTCACTCTCTCGCCCAGGTTGGAATGCAGTGGCACAATCTTGGCTCACTGCAACCTCCACCTCCTGGGTTCAAGCAATTCTACTGCCTCAGCCTCCCAAGTAGCTGGGATTACAGGTGTGCACCAGTATGCCCAGCTAATTTTTGTATTTTAGTAGAGATGGGGTTTCACCATGTTGACCAGGCTGGTCTTGAACTCCTGACCTCAGGTCATCTGCCTGCCTCGGCCTCGAAAAGTGCTGAGATTACTGGGGTGAGCCACCATGCCTGGCCACATTTGGTAGTATTTATTCACTAGTGTTTGTAATAAAGTTGTGTTGTAAAATAAAAAACAGTAACAGGCTGAAATAAGAAGTGATAAACTCTTTGGGGGTTAAAGAATTTCTGGTAAACATTAACTTATTAGATTTGTAGTATATGTTTAGTTGTCTACTTACCTTTAGAATTCCTAAAATATTATTTATCTACATATGAATATATATTAAATTTTTTTTACAGGAAAAGTATAAGGTCTTTATAAGCCATTCAAATTCCCCTAAACTATGGAGGGGATAATAAACTGATTATTTTTTGTTTTGTTTTGTTTTTCAGAGATAGGGTCTTGCTGTGTTGCCCAGGCTAGAGTGCAGTGGCATGACCATGGTTCACTGCAGCCTCAACCTCCTGAGCTCAAGCAATCCTCTGGCCTCAGTCTCCTGAGTAGCTGGGACTACAGGCATGTGCCACTAAGTCTAGCTAATTTGAACATCTCACTAAGTTGCCCAGGCTGGTCTTGAACTTCTGGGCTCAAGTGATCCTTCTACCTAGGCCTTCCAAAGTGTTGGAATTACACATGAGCCACTGCATCCGGCCTAGGTGATTTTTTAAAAAACTTTTTGTCATTAAACATTTCAAACGTATGCAAATATATACTAATACAATGAAACTGCTCTGGTTTTCGATTCTTTATTTCTTCTGACACTGGGGATTTTTTCTTTTTCTTTTTTTTTTCCAAATTCAGCTGTGTATACATTTTTGTTTGTTATATTTTATCTAGCATTTCTAGCTATATGCTGGGAAGTCCATCTATATATGTCTAATATTATTTTATCTGCACTCCCCCCATTGCCTTCTCCTCCCCTCACTGGATTACGTTAAAGGAAGTGTCACATCGTTTTATCCTTATTATTTTAGTATATATCTCCAAAAAGTGACTTTCTAAAAAACATAACCACAGCATCATTATCATACCTAAAAAATTAACAATATGTGACTATTTAAAAATACCTTAGAGCTGGCCAGGTGCAGTGGCTCACGCCTGTAATGCCAGCACTTTGGGAGGCCAAGGTGGGTGGATCATGAGGTCAGGAGATCGAGACCATGCTGGCCAACATGGTGAAACCCCATCTCTAAAAAAAAAAAAAAAAAAAAACCTTAGAGCTTGCATATCCAAAGGAGGAGGGTTCTCTTCAAAGGATCATCTTAAAAGGCTATAATTTCTCAAGGCATTTTTGTATACCTCTCAGGATTACTTTCAGGACTAGTAATATATTCTTTTAAGTATCCCAAATGGTGACAAATCTTCACTCTTCAAGGATAGATTTGACTTGAAAATAGCCAAAAGTCTTTAGGAATAAACCTTCATAAACGTTTGAAGTAATAAGACTGGTTTTGCTAGAACGTAATATACACAGAGGCACAAGATGTGTCCATTTCATGGAAGGAGTCTGATGCTTGTAAACTAGCTCAAAAATTACCTACTGGATGACCAGAGGTGTTAGGTGAGAGAAAGAACCCTATTGCATCAGGAGCTGAGGCAGGAGTGGATCCTAAGAGGGGAATGTGAGAGGCAGCTGAGAGCCAGCCAACTGGCAAGAGGGAGATATGCTTAATCTTTATACCCTAAATTCCAGTGGTTCCAGGCCACTTTCTGGGTTTATCTTGCATTCCAGACCTCCATACTTTTGCAAACAATGTTCCCTGTGATTGGAATGCCTACTCCCACTGAGTAAACCCACTGGATGAATCTCTAGTCATCCTTTAAGGTCTTGATCAAATATTACCACATTATTTGACTCTCTCTGGCAAAATTAGTTGTTCCATTTTCTGGCCCAGTTGTACTTTGTAGGTGTCTATTTTAACATTTCTGTGACGGTTTCATATTATTATGTATATATACCCCCAATAAGACTGGGAGTTTCATTTTTTTATCTTTGGCATATATACAGTGACTGGGACATAGTGGGCCTTCAGTAATCATTTGTTTATTACATAGATATGATTAATAATCTATATATCTTTTTTGTTTTGAGACAGTCTTGCTCTGTTGCCCAGGCTGTAGTGCAGTGGCATGATTTCAGCTCACGGCATCCTCCGCTGCCCAGATTCAAGTGATTCTCCTGCCTCAGCCTCCTGAGTAGCTGGGACTACAGGCACGCGCCACCACGCCCAGCTAATTTTTTTGTATTTTAGTAGAGACGGGGTTTCACCATGTTGGCCAGGATGGTCTCGATCGCCTGACCTCATGTTCTGCCTGCCCTGGCCTCCCAAAGTGCTGGGATTACAGGCATGAGCCACTGCACCTGACCAATCTGTGTGTCTTTACATGGGTTAGACCCTCATAACAAAGCAGTTGCAGGCTACAAACATTATAGAACAAGGCAAAGAAGAAATACCTTATGTAAGAGCAGTTTTTGCAACAGAGTCCCTAGAAATTTCAGATCTTGACAGTGTAAAATTATAGCACAGAACTGCCCAAAGATATGTTGACAATTTCTTTCCCTCTCTTTTTAAAAATACATTTTCCAAATCATTTTTTTAGATCAGACTTATTTTATTTTTCTTTGAGGGGTTAATGTTTGAAAAGCTAGTGAATTAAGACTGGGCACAGTGGCTCACACCTGTAATCCCAGCACTTTGCGAGGCCGAGGTGGGCGGATTACAAGGTCAGTAGTTTGAGGCCAGTCTGGCCAACATGAAGAAACCCCATCTCTACTAAAAATACAAAAATTAGCGGAAAATGGTGGTGAGCATCTGTAATCCCAGCTACTAAGGAGGCTGAGGCAGGAGAATTGCTTGAACCGGGGAGGTAGAGTTTGCAGTGAGCCGAGATGGTGCCATTGCACTCTAGCCTGGGTGACAAAAGTGAAACTTCATCTCAAGAAAATAAAAACTTGGCCAGGCACGGTGGCTCACGCCTGTACTCCCAGCACTTTGGGAGGCCAAGGTGGGCAGGTCACGAGGTCAAGAGATCGAGGCCATCCTGGCCAGGATTGTGAAACCCTGTCTCTACTAAAAATACAAAAATTAGCTGGGCGTGGTGGTGCACGCCTATAGTCCCAGCTAATTGGGAGGCTGAGGCAGGAGAATTGCTTGAACCAGGAGGCGGAGGTTGCCGTGAGCCGAGATCACACCACTGCACTCCAGCCTAGCGACAGCACAAGACTCGGTATCAAAAATAAATAAATAAATAAATAAATAAATAAAAATAAATAAATACAAATTTAAAAAGAAAGAAAAGGTAGTGAGTTAAGTACAAATTGAAATTGAGTTTGAACTTAGTTGATTCACATTTTTCTCAAAATAGATTTAGAAGGCAGAACACAAAGCATAAAAATAAATCATCTACTTCAGAGGAAACATGACTATCAGTCATTGTGTAAAAACTACAGAAACTTGATACAGTTCAAGCTAACACTTAATATGCCCTCCTGTCAGGACCATTCTTATACTCCTCTTTCTCTCCCACCTTCTGCCCCAGATGAAGAACAACTTGGCCTTTGGCCTTAGTAGGAAGTAAAAGCACCTCTTCCAGCATTGTATCAGCAGTATGTGACACACCTACCAGACCTGCGGCAGAGTCTTAGGATGAGGAAGAAGTTTGTGGGTAGCCCAGGTGGGTAGAAAGGAGATAGAGAGAGCCACCTGTAAAGAACAATTGCATCTGATGTCACCTGTTCTTGGCTGAACCTGAATTTTATCAAGACCATAAAGTCCTCTGAGCCCTAGCTGGCTCACAACATATTTTCAAACTAGTTTGTTTTTCTTTAATCACTAAGTCCACAAAAATTTTTACAACCCTTCTTGTCTGGTGGTAAAAATTCTATTAAACCATGTTTGTATGGAAATAACCTAATTTGGACATAGAAGAAACAGAACTGAATTAGTTGAACAAAAGGTTTGCTTGGTTCTCACAGTTGCATTGCACAACTTGGGCAAGGCATATCATGACATAAAAGATCGTTATAATTCTACCTGGAAATCCGGCCAGACCTCCTAGGTACTTACAGAAGCAGTTCAGCCTCCACAACATAGGAATGATTTCTCTGACTTCACAACACATGGCCTCTTGGATTCCATGACCATTTCTCAACTGGAGAATATATTAAATAAATTAACACTTGCTTTTTGGTAGTTTTATAAAGAAAATTTATTGTTTTTTAAATACAAAGAGAGTCCAAAATCATAGCTTAAAAAGAATGCATGCACACAAAGTTGGGAACACAGAAATGATCCAACAAGTAATAGTACCATTTGTATTTTGTTTGAAAAATAGCATATTTAAATTATTACATATAAAAAATTTCACATTCCTAATAAAGAGAGTAAAAGTGAAACATTCAAGACCTCCTTTTACCTTTTTTTTTTCTTTTTGAGACAGGTTCTCTCACTCTGTCGCACAGACTGGAGTGCAGTGGCATGATCACAGCTCACTGCAGCCTCACCTCCCAGGCTCAAACAATCCTCTCACCTCAGCCTCCCAAGTAGTGGGAACTACAGTCAGGTCCCACCACATCCAACTAATTTTTAAATTTTTTTGAGACGGAGTTTCATTCTCGTTGACCAGACTGGAGTGCAAAGGCACTGTCTCAGCTTACTGCAACATCTGCCTCCAGAGTTCAAGTGATTCTCCTGCCTATGTCTCCCAAAAAGCTGGGATTTCAGGCACCTGCTACCACTTCTGGCTAATTTTTTTGTGCTTTTTAGAAGAGACAGTGTTTCACCATGTTGGCCAGGCTGCCCTTGAACTCCTGATCTCAGGTGATCTGCCTGCCTCGGCCTCCCAAAGTCCTGGGATTACAGGCATTAGCCACCATGTCCAGCCTGTGAAACCCATTCTCTACTAAAAATACAAAAATTAGCTGAGAGTGGTGGCTCACCTCTGTAGTCCCAGCTACTCAGGAGACTGAGGCAGGAGAACTACCAGAACCAGAATCTCAGAGTGAGCCATCACGCCACTGCACTCCAGCCTGGGAGACAGTGAGACTCAAACAAAACAAAACAAAACAAAACAAAACAAAACAAAAACAGAAAAGAAAGGAGTCAGGAAAGTAGCATATTTTAAAATGAGTCTAACATTGTTATATAGAAATAATATAAAATTTACTAATCATGAGATTATCCTTCCTTGGTTCTCAGTATTTGTTAGGGTTTAGTTGTAGCAATGTTTCTGCTTTGACTTTTCACATTTAAAAATATACACATTTCACAGAAATATAAGAAAAATAAAAGCTTATAGATACAGTACAAATTAATTGGAGATTCCAGGAAAAAGCAACCAAAATATTTAAAGGACATATAATCAGGCCTATAAGAACAAATTTTAAAAACTGAGCTTACAGTTCTACTTTGCATTTCAGAACAATTAGCATGAACTGTAATAAAACAGAAAGCTTTTCAGATGAAGCCATGCAAATATCATTTATATAATCAAAGATAATTTGCACTATAGTATCTAATACTAATACCTAATACTAATAATAGATAGAATTTGCTTTATGAATATAATCTGCTAAACCCTTTATTACTACTTCTAAATTTATTTGTTTTGTTAGTTTTTCAAAATTTACTTTAGATTCAGGGGGTACATGTGCAGGTAGGTTCCTGGATATATTGCATGATGCTGAGGTTTGGGGTACAAATGATCCCATCACCCAGGACCCTCCACCTCCTGAGTTCAAGCAATTCTTCTGCCTCAGCCTCCTGAGTAGCTGGGACTACAGGCATGTGCCATCATGCCTGGCTATTTTTGTATTTTTACAAAATACAAAATTTCACCATATGGGCCAGGCTGGTCTCAAACTCCTAACCTTGTGATCTGCCGGCCTCGGCCTCCCAAAGTGCTGGGATTGCAGTATGTGTTTTTCTATTCCTGCATTAATTTGCTTAGGTTGATCTCCAGTTGCACTCATGTTGCTGCAAAGGACATGATGTTGTTCTTTTTAATTGCACTGTAGTATTCCACAAAGTATATGTACATTTTCTTTCTCCAGTTCACCGTGGATGAGCACCTAGAATGATTTCATGTCTTTGATATTGTGAATAGTGCTGTGATGAACAAGTGAGACACATTGTATAGAATGATTTGTTTTCTTTTGGATATATGACCAGTAAAGGAATTGCTGGGTTGAGTGTTAATTCGCTTTTGAGTTCTTTGGGAATTCTCCAAACTGCCTTCCACGGTGGCTGAACTAATTTACATTCCCACCAAAAGTGTATAAGCGTTCCCTTTTCTCCACAGCCTCACCAGCATCTGTTATCTTTTTAGCAATAGCCATTCTGATTTGTGTGAGATGGTATCTCATTGTGGTTTTTGTGTATGTCTGTGTATTTGAGATATTCACTTTGTCACTCAGGCTGGAGTACGGTGGCACAGTCTTGGCTCACTGCAACCTCCTCCTCCCGAGTTCAAGCAATTCTCCTGCCTCAACCTCCTAAGTAGGTGAGATTACAGGCACACACCACCACACTGGGCTAATTTTTTTGTATTTTTAGTAGAGATGGGGTTTTAACATGTTAGTCAGGCTAGTCTCAAACTCCTGACCTCAGGTGATCTAACTACCTTGGTCTCCCAAAGTGCTGGTATTACAGGCATGAACCACCATGCCCGGCCTTCATTGTGGTTTTGATTTGCATTTCTCTAATGATCAGTGATGTGGAACATTTTTTCATATGTTTGTTGGCCACTTGTCTGTCTTCTTTTGAGATGTGTCTGCTCATGTCTTTTGCCCATTTTTCAGTAAGGTTTTTTGTTTGTTAAGTTCCTTACAGATTCTGGATATTAGAACTTCGTTGGATGCATAATTTGTGAATATTTCCTCCCATTCAGGAGGTTGCCTGTTTACTCTGGTGATAAGTTTCTTTTGCTGTGCATAATAAGCTCTTTAGTTTAATTAGATCCCACTTGTCAATTTTTGTTTTTGTTGCAATTGCTTTTGAGGACTTGGTCATAAGTTCTTTCCCAAGATCTGTGTCCAGAATAGACATTATAAACTATTTTATAATAGTTGTTTCTATTTCTGTAAAAAATGACTTTGGTAATTTCACAGGAATAGCATTGAATCTACAGATTGTTTTAGGCAGTATGGCCATTTTAATGATATTAACTCTTCTAATCCATGAGCATGAATTGTCATTTCCATTTGTTTGTGTGACCTGTGATTTCTTTCGTTCTTTCTTTCTTTCTTTTTTTTTTGAGACGGAGTCTTGCTCTGTTCCCCAGGCTGGGGTGCAATGGTGTGATCTCAGCTCACTGCAACATCCACCTGCCGAGTTCAAGCTATTCTTCTGCCTCAGCCTCCAGAGTATCTGGGACTATAGGTGCACACCACTACGCCTGGCTACTTTTTGTATTTTTTAAAAAGTAGAGATGGGGTTTCACCATGTTGGCCAGGCTGGTCTCAAACTCCTGACCTCAGGTGATCTGCCTGCCTTGGCCTCCCAAAGTGCTGGGATTACAGGTGTGAGCCACCGCATCTGGCCCTGTGATTTCTTACAGCAGAGTTTTGTAGCTCTCCTTGCGGAGACCTTTCACCTCCTTGGGTGTACTCCCAGGTATTTTATTCTTTTGTGGATATTGTAAATGGGATTGTATTCTTGAGTTGGCTCTAATTTTGAACATAATTGTTGTACAGAAATGCTACTGATTTTTGTACATTTAATCTTATATCCTGAAACTTTACTAAAGCAATTTTTCAGCTCCAGGAGCCTTTTAGCAGAGTCTTTAGGGTTTTCCAGGTATAGAATCATATCATCTGCAAAGTGAGATAGTTTGACTTTTTCTTTTCCTATCTGGATGTCTTTTCTTTCTTTCTCTTGCCTGACTGCTCTGGCTAGCATTTCCAGTATTATGTTGAATAGGAGTGGTGAGAGTGGGTATCTTTGTCTTGTTCTAGTTCTCAAGGGGAATGCTTCCAGTTTTTGCCTGTTCAGCATGATGTTGGCTGTGGGCGTCTCAGAGATGGTTCATTACTTTAATGTATGTTCCTTTGATGCCTCTAGTCTTTTGAGGGTTTTTTTTTTTTTTAAATCATGAAAGGATGTTAGATTTTATCAAAGTTTTTCCATGTCTAATGAGATGATCATATGGTTTTTGTTTTCAATTCTGTTTATGTGGTGAATCACATTTATTGATCTGTGTATGTTGAGCCAACCATGCGTCACAGGAATGAAGCCTACTTGATCATGGTGAATTAACTTTTTGATGTGCTATTGGATTTGGTTGCTAGTATTTTGTTGAGGATTTTTGCATCTATGTTTATTAGAAATACTGGCCCGTAGTTTTCTTGTTCCCTTTAGTTTTTGCCAGGTTTTGGTATCAAGGTGGTGCTGTTTTCATAGAATGTGTTAGGAGGGAGTCTCTCCTCCTCACTTATTTGGAATACTTTCAGTAGAATTCATAACAAGCCCTTCTTTGTACATCTGGAGAATTCAGCTGTGAATCCATCTGGTCCTGGGCTTTTTTTTTGATTGGTAGATTTTTTATTACTGTTTCAATATTGAAACTCAGTATTGGTCTGTTTGGGGCTTCAATTTCTTCCTGATTCAATCTTGGGAGGTTGTATGTTCCAAGAATTTATCAATTTCTTCTAGATTTTCTAGTTTATGTGAGTAGAGCTGTTCGCAGGAGTCTCTGAGAATCTTTTGTATTTCTTTGGGATCAGTTGTAACGGCACCTTTATAGTTTCTGATTACACTTATTCTAAACTTACTTCTAAACAGGCCTGAAAGGAGGCAATATTAGCCCCAACTGCTAATACGGTTCAGTAAAAAGCATTTTATTCTTTAATCAGTAGGTGCTTACTTTAAAAAGTAAATACCTAGCCGGGCGCGGTGGCTCAAGCCTGTAATCCCAGCACTTTGGGAGGCTGAGGCGGGTGGATCACGAGGTCAAGAGATCGAGACCATCCTGGTCAACATGGTGAAACCCCGTCTCTACTAAAAATACAAAACATTAGCTGGGCATGGTGGCGCATGCCTATAATCCCAGCTACTCAGGAGGCTGAGGCAGGAGAATTGCTGGAACCCAGGAGGCGGAGGTTGTGGTGGGCCGAGATCGCGCCATTGCACTCCAGGCTGGGTAACAAGAGTGAAACTCCGTCTCAAAAAAAAAAAAAAAAAAGTAAATACTTGAGAAAAAAGTCTTTTTAAAATTATTCATACTTAAATGAAAAATATTTAATTAGATAATCACTTTTCTCCACTCTTAATAGCTAATAAGTAGTTATATTGATGAGAAATGTGAGGAAAAGGGATAAACTGGAAGTACTAAAATTTCCAGGAGTGGACAGGCTGAGCTGGGCATCAGAGTGGGATTACTGTCACTTAAAGGGCATGGAAGGCACATTATAGTTTGTTCTGGCACTTCACATGGCAGTAGCCATTCCCTTGACAGTTTGGTAAGGCTCCCTAGTAACTGAATTTTGTCTAGCTTGTCCCAGTGGCACAGCAGGCAGAGCCAGGAGAAATATAGTAGGATTACATGTGGTAAATGCAGAGATGAACTTCTTGATTATAAGGATGAGAAACACTGAAACCAGCTCCTTACAGAGAGGGAGTTTGTGGAATCTGCAACCTGAAAGAGGCTCTCTCATAGGAAAAGTTCTCTGATAGAAGGCAGCTCTGTGGAGTGTGTACACTTAACTGGACATGGCTGAAGACAGTAGGGGGGGATGAGCTTTGCTTTGAATGAGAGGCAAAGGAGTTGTCTTTTTAAAAATTAAATACCATGAGTAAAGTATTCATTTCTGTCCAAAGCAAAAAAAGACTCTATGACATTACAAATGGTTTTATTCTGCAAGAGATCTAGTAAACAGATCATCTAGAGAACCTTACCGTTCAGGCTTACAGATCTATAGATATTTCCTTTTAATGAGCAACTTCTTGTAATTGTTTTACATAACAAAAGTACTTCCAAATGGAAACTGGTAAAGAATGGGCTAATTCTGGGGAACTTCATACTCCTAAGATATACCTTTATGATTTCTCTAAACTCCCAGGGTGCCCTCAACAGTTTTTAAGTATATCAAAATAGGGGAACAGAGAGAGAGTGGGGAGCCCAGGAAAGCACAAACACCTGGATCTTGTTTACTTCGTTCACTGATGATTAGCTCACTGCCAGCAACATCCTTCTCTCCAGGTATTATCACAGCATCCTCTCCTTTACTTACTAAAATGTGAATGCCTACAACACACTCAGCAAAAAATTCAATTCAACTAATAATTTCACATCTTATCCTCATTTGAAAGCACATTAATATTATTGTACTTCACCATCAAGGCATGCATATACCTATCTAACAATCCTGCACAATCTGCACATGTACCCCAGAACTTAAAGTATAATAAAAAAATATTATTGTACTTCAGTTTCTAGATCTGTAAAATTGGTGTGCTGGAGTAGTTGAACAAACTAGATGATCTGTGAAATCTCTTTCAATTCTAAAATTATAAGTTTCTGTGGTCTCTCCAGGCTGACAGTGCTGCTTTTGGACTATGGAGTTAGATCCCGGCTCTGCCACTTTCCTAGTGAGCAACTTTGGGGAGGTTGCCTAACCCCCTTTGGAAACAGCTTCCTCATGTCATTGCTATCATTACCACACTCACTTGGTGCACTTTGTTGGCCAAGTTACTTGAGTCTGTTTCCTCATATATGAGGTACTGTGAATGGGATTAAGAACACATAAAGATTAAGTGTCCCTAATTTGAAATCCAAAATGCTCCAAAGTTTGAAGCACCTGACCCCAAGTGATGAACCGCAGTAAAAATTCAGGCATACAAGGCAGAGTTTATTCAGCATCTCCAGGGGCAAAAAAGGCCCTTCCACCCCCGTTCAGCTGCAATATATATTTTCTGTGCATGCCCAAATTCCTCCATGAAAGCACATCCATAAAATGTAATAAAATGACATGTGTAGGCTGGATGTGCCAATAGCAGTTTCCCCAAAATGCCCTACATGAGGTAAAGATCTATATGCATTACTCCCTGTGTTTTCTTGCTTATTCTCTACTCTGTGGTGTAAAGATATTGTTGAAAAGTGTTCAAAAGGCCTGCAGATACCAGAAAAAGAGGAAGCATTTATGTTCACAGTATAGCACAGAAAGTGAAGCTGTTGGAGAAACTGGACAGTGGTGCAGATGTGAAACATCTTGATAGAAGAGTATGGTGTTAGAATGACCACTATATATGACCTGAAACAACAGAAGGATAAACTGTTGGAGTTCTATGTTAAAAATGATGATTAAAAATTAGTGAAAAACAGAAAACCACTGCATAAAACTAATGATTTTGATCATGTATTAAAAGATTGGATCCATCAGCAATGCAGTGAACATTTGCCACTTAAAATGTCATGTGATCATGTAAAATTGAAGGGAACTGTGAATATTCAATATATCTGGCTGCAGTCACTTAAGAAAAGATACAACATTAATTTTTTTACGATTCGAGGTGATAAAGCATCTGCTGATCATAAGCAGCAATGATTGATGAGTGTGCCAAAGTTATCTGGTGTCAGATTTTCTGACACCAGAACAAGTCTATAATGTTTCTAAAACATCACTGTTTTGTGTTACTGCCCCAGGAAGACACTGACTACAGCTGATGAGATGACCCCTGTAGGAATTAAGGATGCCAAAGACAGAATAACTGTGCTGGGATGTGCTAATGCAGCATGCACACACATTGTAAACTTGCTGTGACAGACAAAAGTTTGTGTCCCTCCTACTTTAAAGTTGTGGATTTCCTACCAGACCATTATGCTAACTAAAGTGCACAGATCACCAGGGACATATTTTCTGATTGGTTTCCCAACGTTTTGTACCAGAGGTTCATGCTTTCTGCAGGGAAGCTGAACTGGATGATGACCACAAGATTTTGTTATTCATGACAACTGTTCTTTTCATCCTCCTGCTGAAATTCTCATCAAAAATGTTTATGCCCTCTACTATCCCCAACATGTGATTATTAATTCAGCCATGTGGCCAGGGTATCCTTAGATCAACAAAGGGTAAATATAAAAACACTTTCCTGAACAGTATTCTAGCAGCAGTAAAGACAGAGATGTTAGGGTGTGGAAGGTTTGCAAAACGAGTTTAGCATGAAAGATGCCATATATGCTGTTGCCAATGCTTGGAAGACAGTGACTAAAGATACAGTTTTGCATGCCTGCAGTCTCTAGCCTGTGACTATGTGCAGTGATGATGACGAACAAAGCAGTGATTTTGAGGGATTTCATGTGTCAAGTTAAGACAAAATGGATGTCTGATCTCCTTATGTATACAAAATAATATACCTTCGGAATTCATCAGCAAGCTGGGAGACGTAGATATCAAAGAGGATTTTAACATTGACAATGAGCCTCCAGTTGTTCATTGACCAATGCTGAAATAGCTGAAATGGTTCTGGATCAAGATGATCACAGTAATAGTGATGATGAAGATGATGTCATTAACCCAAAGAAAAGGTGCCTATAGAAGGCATAGTTAAAATGTATGGATTATTGAAGGACTAGAGCAGTATACATTCATAATTGAACAAGAAATCATGTCAGTTTATAAAATGAAAGAGAAAATTCTACGACAAAAACCATTGTTTATGAGGCAGATAACTCTGGAGGAAAGTTTTTAAAAAGCCATTTAGCAGATTACCTAATCATCCCTAGAGCACCCACTTCCTGGTCCTTCAGGAAGAAACTGCAGTGTTTCTTCTTACCTAAAAAAATGAAATGAAATAGAGTGTACAGTGACCTTTTAATCAAAACACAGCATCATAGGTGGAGACAGCAAGCCTGCTGTTGCTTGTGGTTGCTGTTATTTTGCAGCCAGTACAGGTATTCTGGTGCTACTACTGTGCTGCTTAGTTATTCTGAACACATTATTTTACTGTATTAATGGCAGGTCATATATTTTTACTGTTAATTATTTACATGTGGATAAGTGTAAGAAAATGATGGCTCTTTGGTAGCAAATAAATGCAGAGTCAGGAATGCTGGTGATGCCAAACAACCACATATTTCCACATGAGTGACTGAGATAGTGACACCTTTACTTTCTTGTGGTTCAATGTATACTAACTTTGTTCATGCACAAAACTATTTAAAATACTGTATAAAATTACCTTTAGGCTATATATATATATGAGGTGTATATGAAACATAAATGAATTTCGTGTTTACACTGGGTCCTATCCCCAAAATATACCAAATATGTATATGCAAGTATTTAGAAATCTGAAAAAATTCGAAATCTGAAACACTTCTGGTCCTAAGCATTTTGGATAAGGAATATTCAACATGTAAAATCTATTACAAATGTCCACATAATGCCTCATACTGTCTCTCATAGGAGAGCCTCTATAAAGTTAATGTCATCCTTTTTGCTTACTGTCTTTGGAAAGGTTCCTTATGTATTTCAAACTAATATCACACAAAGTTTCCCACTAAAACATGGGACAGGAGTTGAGAAAATAGTTAGGTTTATGCTTTCGAGTTAAATATAGGTCTTGCATTTCAACATTTTACTTTTCATTTTTTATTACCCATTATGATTAAAACCATCTGGCACATATGTTAGCTGTCTGGGCTCCCAAAGCCAATGTTCAAAATAAATACATATTAACTTGACCAGAAACACCTGCTTTTATCAGAAATACAAACGGCTGGTTTAAAATAGCCAGATAAATTTTATAAGAGTCTGAAACTTTTTCTAGATATTTTAAATCCCTTGCCTATTAGCAATATAAAATGTTTGTATTACTAGCAATATAAAATGTTCTTCTAAAACTAGACTCATGTAGTTTTCCTTTATTTAGACAACAAATATTTATTGAACAACTATAATATGAAAACAATGACAATTAACATGCACATGAACACCTCATTATGAACAAGCATGCAAAAAAAAGAAAGATCATTTTGTGACCAATTATTGTGGTCACAAAATAACTGTGACCAATTATTGTAGGTACAAAATAATTGTAACCAGTTATTGTGATCAATTATTTTGGAATTAGGATGTGTGTTTAAAGAAATAAAATGTGTGTGAATAATTCTGAGATGAGCAGTTAGGGAAAATGTGACTATAATTCATACCTATAACTACAAACTGCATTTATTCCTGTTGCATCTTAAAATGAATGCTGTGCAGTTATTTCTATCTGACAGGCATGGATGGATACTGGCCAAACATGCATTTACTCCAAGTATGGCTTGTTAGTTACAAAAATAATTTTAAAGAATAATTTAGAAAACATACAAGTTAGTAATATACTTCACAAAAAATCATTCTCAATGAGTATTTGAATAAATAGTAAAAAAAAAAAATCTGCCCCAAAGTTAATTATGTTTTCAAAACAGAATAATAATGTTTTAAAATGCTAGAGCAAAGAGGAAAAGAAGGGCCTTCATGGAGCTCTCAAGCTCTCTATTAGAGTCTCTCTGCAGGAAGAGCCATTCTACTAAAATGGCAACCTAAACCATCCCATAAAATTCTCATTTTCACTACCATGTTTTAATTTTCTCCATAAAATTTATCACAGCTGGCATAATATATATGGTAGATGATATGGTTTGGCTGTGGACCCACCCAAATCTCATCCTGAACTGTAATTCCCACAATTCCAATGTGTTCGGACAGGAAGCTGGTGGGAAGTAATTGAACTATAGGGTGGGTCTTCCCTGTGCTGTTCTCGTGATAGTGAATAAGTCTCACAAGATCTGATGGCTTTAAAAACAAAACTTTGCTTACACAAGTTCTCTCTTTGCCTGCTGCCATCCATGTAAGATGTGACTTGCTCCTCCTTGCCTTCCACTATGGTTGAGAGGCAGCCCCAGCCATGTGGAACTCTAAGTCCAATAAACCTCTTTCTTTGGTAAATTGCCCAGTCTCATTATCAGGAGCGTGAAAACAGAGTAATAAGGTAAATTGATACCGGTAGAGTGGGGTGCTACTGAAAAGATACCTGAAAATGTGGAAGCAACTTTGGAACTGGGTAATAGGCAGAGGTTGGAACAGCTTGGAGGGCTCAGAAGAAGACAGGAAAATGTGGGAAAGTTTGGAACTCCCTAGAGACTTGTTGAATGGCTTTGACCAAAATGCTGATAATGATATGGACAATGAAATCCAGGCTGTGGTGGTCTTAGATGGGGGTGAGGAACTTGTTGGGTACTGGAGCAAAGGTGACTCTTGATGTTTTGGCAAAGAGACTGGCAGCATTTTGCCCCTGCCCTAGAGATTTGTGGAGCTTTGAACTTGAGAGAGATGATTTAGGGTATCTGGCAGAAGAAATTTCTAAGCAGCAAAGCATTCATGATGTGACTTGGGTGTTGTTAAAGGCATTCAGTTTTATAAGGGAAGCAGAGCATAAAAGTTTGGAAAATTTGTAGGCTGACAATATGATAGAAAGGAAAATCCCATTTTCGGAGGAGAAATTCAAGCCAGCTACAGAAATTAGAGGGTTCGAGCAGATAAATGAAGTTATGTGACTTATAAAAGGATCATTGGATGCTTTGTGGAGAATAGACAGTATTGAGGCAAAGGCAGAACAAGAAGACCAAGCAAAAAATGGTATAGTCAAGAGGTGATGATTATTTGAAGCTGGCAGTGGAAGTGGAAGTAGCAGGCAGTGGACTTCAATCTTTAGCATCTGAGGCAAAGACAACAAACAGCATTATAGACAATGTTCAACCAGCTCCCACAATTACAGAAGGTCAGATCCCTGTAACAAATCCCTTTCTTAATAAATAGAAGGAGAGGAGTGTGGGGGGACAGGAATAGAAGATGGGGAGGGAGAGGGAATATTTATGTGTATATTTATAATACATATTATATGTATGTATCTCTCCTCATAGTTCTACTCTCTGATTGGATCCTGAATGATACAAGAAGTGAGGTAATAAAATAAAGATAATCTAATCACTGACTTGCTGGGAGTAGAGAAGTCTAGGAGATGGAAGAACTAAGCATGATTGGATTGGATGAGTGGATGGATGACGGTGGCATTCATGACTCATGTAGTTTTGTTGAAGCTTTTTACTTTTTAACTGCATATCTTCACCTTGCTATAGGTAAAAATTATCTATAGATTTCATGAAAATTTTAGTTGAATATAGAATTTAATATGTATACACTCAGAGTGAATTAATAGTAAGTATAACCCTTCCTTAGGTGGTTATTCACATTATATATAAATACTTAAGGATCATCTAAAGATGCAATAAATTCATGAAAATTCTAGGGCATGTACAGAATAGGCATATATGTCATAACATCAGTAAATACTTGCTGAATAAATGAAAATCAGAGATTTCAGAAGGTTTGTGAGTCTTAAAAAGGTGTTGAAATCAATATTTTTGCTTGTTTACTATGTGGGATACTTTAAGAGGCACAGAAATTACTATGTCTATTACTAGTCACAGTACCATTACCACAAAATGACAAAGTCCATTTACATTTCTTCAGCTTTCATAGAAATCTATTGAACATTATGTTCTCAAACTTTTGCCAAAAGCCTATGTGGAAATGACCATGTGAGGAATGTTTTGGTATTTTTTATTAAATTGCAATTTGATAATTGTGTTTGTTCAATGTCCTTAACAAGATCTATGTGGTAAATTCTTCTTAAAGTTCAATGCTAGGCAATATTTATTTCTTCTTATCAATCAGTATGTTTCATTTTAGTAGTTGATAAGAACTATGCAATTTAAATTTCTCTTTTTACCAGAAGTCAAGAGTTAAGTATTCTACAATTTTTTTTTTAGCTGGAGTCTCGCTTTGTCACGCAGGCTGGAGTACAATGGTGCAATCTCGGCTGACTGCAACCTCCGCCTCCTGGATTCAAGTGATTCTTCCTGCCTCAGCCTCCAAAGTAGATGGGATTACAGGCACCTGCCACCACGCCTGGCTAATTTTTGGTACAGATGGGGTTTCACCATGTTGGCCAGGCTGGTCTCGAACTCCTGACCTCAGGTGATCCACCCGCCTCAGCCTCTCAAGGTTTTCTACTAAATTTTAACAGCTATTCATGCTTAAGTTTTCAGGTTAGTAATTCACTATCCCTACACCTTCCAGTTCCACCATTCTATTCATAAACTAAATGTTGTTCTTTTCCCATTTTTTTTTAAAACCTACATCTCTATACTTCATTATAAATTACTTCAAATCTTTTTAGAATGAATACAGATAAATAATTATAGATTGTGAAACAATCTAAATTAAAATTTTCTTAATTTATCAATTTAGTAATAAAAGCTAAAATTATGTCTGGGTACATAATGTTAAAGCTTAAATATGAAGAAAAATATTGCTCAACAATACTCTAACAGAAGAGGTAAATGCTAGGAATGTGTGTTTATTTAATAATCTACTATCACACTGTAGTGGCAGCATAATGGTTATTAACTTCAAACATGTCAAACAACTCCAAATGGAAATATGTACACCATTAATAGGATGCCATGTATTCCAAATACTCAAGAAAATTTCTTTAGTTATTACTATGAATCATTTTATTTTACACCAAACTTTTCAAAAATCTTATTTTTTCCCTGGATTTATAATAGAAAAAAAAATCTGATGTATTTCTGGGTGTGGTCTCTGAAATTTTTATCTGGATGTAGTCTTGTGAGTTTGATTTTGATTAACTGAATATTTGAAGCCATCTTGAAATATGATCTTTGTCCAAGACCTATATAACTTTTTGTTGTCCTTGAGAAAACACTAATGATCACTTTATTGGAGCATTCTCCCCAACTCAGCCTTAGTGCCATGCATGTGTCAGAAGGGCTTTAGGTATGGAAGACACTGTGTAAGAATCAGAGCACCTTTGTAACTACACATAGACATTTCCATGATACTCTTTGGCTCTAATAAAGTTAGAAGCCAAATCTTCTAATCACATCATCTGTGAACTCTGAACTGGCTACATATGAGTAAGAGAATATCAAGCATTAATATCAATGGTGGGAAGTATAAATGCAAGAAGAAAAATGAGAAGACAGTGCCCTCTGAGTGCTGACCCCAGATCATTTTTGGCCTCTCTTAAATTAGCTAAGCCTCTTCCCAATCAGTTCCAAGTACACTATGAAAGAAGGCCAATGAATACTCTGCTGATCATTTAATCATTTCATAAAAATTGAATCATCAAGTGATTGAAAATAAATAAATTACCTTCTTTTTCTCTTTGGCTTTCTGTTCAGGAACCCATGTTATTTAAGTAACTCTATTCTTGCAAAAGGAAGTCAATCATACCCCTGACGTAGAAAATAATTTAAATACGTATGTGTGCTGAGAGAAGCATGCTGGTGAGGAATATCTGAAGGACATGACATCAATTCATTCCTTTAGATAAGCAGACACAGACATGGATCAGTTTAGCCCATGGAATTATTTTGTTTGACCCACAGAGTATTTAAAAAAATTTTAGCCAACACTGAAAAATTGAGATGTCAGATGTAGAAGATCTGGCAACACTGCACTGGTATCCCCACATGGCAACATCTGCTGGGGGTGAAAAATGGCTGCTGCTCCATTTAGCTAGGGCTGGGGTTTTCCAGTGGTCATAGTCCACACACACACACACACACACACACACACACACACACACGCACACACACACTCTCTCTCTCACTAGCATATGTACACCATCATCTCATAGTCATCAGGCTTTGCTCATTAAATCACCTGCATTTATGATTCCTACAAATATCCTAGTCAGTCAGACCAGCAGAGGACTTCATGCTAGGATCATATCATGCTGCTATCATTTGTGTCAGTATTTTTACCAATTTCACCCTGGTGGTTTTCATCAGCCTATATTTAGGTATATCAGAAAACCTTAAAAACCCTGTATTCAGCTATAGACAGCGTAGATGGCATGTTCTTTACAAAGCAGTATCTTCTGTGGGAACCTTTCTGTGAGAACCTTTAGAATAAATTTTCTTCTGGCTTTATTAAGAGTACTAGTTACCCTTGTCCAAAGCAATTTGTTTGCTTTTCTCTCATAAAATGTGTATCTTATGTATCTCAACAGCTTAGTTTCTTCTAACAGACTACTACAAAGTCCAGAGGCAAATGTGCAGCCCATTCTTAGCAAGTGTATAGTGCTCAATGGTATATGTGCACTCTTGGCTGCATTTTATAATAACTGTTGTTCTTTGCTTTGGTCTTTTCTCTTGCTATATTTAGAAAGTAACATCAAATTTTAATAAAGGAAAATACAAAGAAAAAAGAGAAAAACTTAGGTAATTCCTTTTACTATTTAGTTTTTAAAGAAAAGTAATACATAGCAATAGTTAGAAGATTCAACTAGCATAGAGAATAAATTTAAAATCTTTCCCCTCCCCTCTGTTCCTTTTTCACAAAGGTAACCACTTGCAGACACACACACACACACACACACACACACTCTTATATTTACATATCAAAGTATAGATACATCATCAAGGGAGCAAAAGAAGTTCCCTTTCACATTTTTAGCATTATACGAGAAATAGTTTAGGTATATTTTTAGAAATACTGTTTTCTTGCTGTGAATACTATATTTACTAATAATTCACAGTACTAGATTTTTTTCCTAGTGAAAGAAAGATTTCACAAAAATACTATTTATAGGACAATTAGGAAAATAAGAATATTTGATAATACTAAAAAGTTACTCTTGTTTTTTGGATCTGCAAAATGACACTATGATTATGTTTCAATAGCAGAGTCCTTATCTTTTAGATAAATGTAATAAATACTTTCAGATAAAATATGCTACTTAGGACTTCAAATAATCTGAAGTACCGCAAAAAAAAAATTTGATAATTGTTGAAGCAGAACAATATATGTATGGGCTTTATTATACTGTTGTATCAGAGTATATGTTTGAAATCTTCCACAATAAAAAGCTTAAAAACTTCACAGGTATATTACATTTATTTGAAATGTGATAAAATTGAGTTCTTAAAATATCATCTATAACTTCTCTGAATATATATTTTTCACACTACCCAAGAAAAAAAGTTTTTCAAATTATAGAAGGTACTAGTTTACAATCCCAGAATGCATTTTTTAAATAACTGTTTTGTTGAACTATAACTCACATACCATGAAAAATGCATCCTTTCAAAGTGTATCTCCAGTGGTTTTTGGTATTTACAGAGTTATGCAACCATCACCACAATCTAATTTTAGAATATTTTCATCAACTCAGAAAGAAACCCCATGCCCATTAGTAGCCAGCACTGCAATTTAATTGCAATGTCACCGTACTGTCATCTTTTTTTTTTTTTTCAAGTGGCAATACAAATAAAGCCTCTACTCTTCTGCACCGATATCTAATTATCTTTAAAGCACTTGTCCCATCAGAAAAGTAAGATCTCAACTGTGGCAATTCCTTTCTTCTTATCTCCTCATCACACCCACAACATAAGAAATACAGTCACCTATAGTAGGCTACAGTGACTGCTTCCAAGTATAGGCTTCCTAAAATAGGATTATGCAGGGTGTGGCCCTATGTCATGCACTGGCCAATAGAGTGTGAGCAGACATGATACACGTCTGAACAGTAATTTTATAAGACATTGTGAGTTTTTACTAGCCCTCTTGCTTTCATTTGGTTAAAATGTCAACCTTAATTTCACTTGTGAATGTGGTTATCCATTGGTGGCAGCCTGGTTATTCAGTTGCTTGATTTTTGGGGTGGGAAGGGAATAGGAGTGTGAGGTGAGGGTGTCTGCTATGCTTTTCTCATTGAAAAAATAAAGGAAGTCATGCTTTTATCCTGGTTCCACTTTCTGTTTATAGGCTAAAGATGAAATTGTCATTATGCTGTGGAAATGCTTATATATTCTTTTCCTTCCACTCTTTCATGAACAGCATATGGCATAGAGGGATTTTTGCTTAGTTCTGGGATGTCAGAATGTTTACATATGAACAACTATAATCAAAAGTGAATTTCAGGGTAAGCTGGTATGGCTTTTGTGGAAGGCAATGTGGTAGTATTTAAAAAAAATTTAAGTTATTCTTTAACATAAATTATAGAAATTTATTCTATAGAAATTTTACATTTATTCAAACATCTATAAGTAACAATATTCACCCAAATGAAAAGATTTAAATGTCTTTCAATAAGGGTATGGTTGAATAAGTTATGGTACATTCATATTGTGAAATACTGTACGGTCTATTATTTTGAAAAAGGCATAGATTTATATATGCTGAAACACTTTTAAAACCCTGTATCATTTTCATATATTTACACAAATATATGTGTTCACATATATATACATATGTGTGCATGTGCATATATATGTATAGAAAGACATATATATAACATTCATAAATGTCATTTTGAAAACAGATTAAAAAGTATCTGGAAAAATCATATTAAAGCAGAATTGGGCTAGGCATGGTGGCTCACACCTGTAATCCCAGAACTCTGGAGGCTGAGGCGGGCAGATCACCTGAGGCGGGCAGATCACCTGAGGCGGGCAGATCACCTGAGGTCAGCAGTTCAAGACCAGCCTGGCCAACATGGTGAAAACCTGTCAGTACTAAAAATACAAAAATTAGTCAGGTGTGGTGGCAGGCGCCTATAATCCCAGCTAGTTGGGAGGCTGAAGCAGAAGAATTGCTTGAATCTCGGAGGCAAAGTTTGCAGTGAGCCAAGATAACACCACTGCACTCTAGCCTAGGATACAGAGTAAGACTCCGTCTGAAATACAAAACAAAACAAAACAAAATTGAAGGAGAGGTTGAGAGATTTTCACTTTTATGTATTTTATGTTGTTTTTATTTTATTTATGTATTTTTGAGACAGGGTCTCGCTCTGTTGCCCAGGCTGGAGTGCAGTAGTCCGAACACACCTCACTGCAGCCTCAACCTCCCAGGCTCAAGCAATCCTCCCACCTTAGCCTCTCAAGTAGCTGGCACTATAGGTGTGTGCCACCATGCCTGGCTACTTTTTTAAAAAATTATTTTTTGTAGAGGCAGGGTTTTCCTATTTTGCCCAGGATGGTTTCAAATTCCTGGACTCACGCGATCCTCCTTCCTTAGCCTTCCAAAGTGTTGGCATTACAGGCATTAATCACCATGCTCAGCCTTTACATTCTCTAAAAAACTATTTATGGCCGGGCGCGGTGGCTCACACCTGTAATCCCAGCACTTTGGGAGGCTGAGGTGGGCAGACCACGAGGTCAAGAGATGGAGACCAACCTAGCCAACACGGTGAAACCCTGTCTCTACGAAAAACATAAAAAAAATTAGCCGGGCGTGGTGGCACGCGCCTGTGGTCCCAGCTATTTGGGAGGCTGAGGCAGAAGAATCACTTGAACCCAGGAGGCGGAGGTTGCAGTGAGCCGAGACTGCGCCACTGCACTCCAGCCTGGTGACAGAGCAAGACTCCGTCTCAAAAAAAAACCAAAACAAACAAAATAAAACTATAATGAGTATATTTTACTTAATTTTGTTCATTGAAAATATATGTAGAAAGTGAATGACCACTAGCCTGATCTGAGGGGGCTAAAAGTGCTAAAGAAGAATTCTTCTGTCTAAAGCAAAAGAGTTAATTATAAATCAATAAGCTATATAGAATGCAAGAAATTCTGAGGACAGAGTCTTAAGATTTTTTTTCTGGAAAGAACTATGAATGTTACATTGTAAGAGGCATTTGTATGGAGGTTAAGAGCACCAGTTGTGAACCGCGACTGCCTGTTTGTATTTCCAGCTTTGCCACTTAAAACATATATTATCGGCCAGGCTTGGTTGCTCATGCCTGTAATCTCAGCACTTCAAGAGGCTGAGGCGGGCAGATCACAATGTCAGGAGATAGAGTCCATCCTGGCCAACATGGTGAAAACCTGTCTCTACTAAAAATACAATACTTAGCTGGGTGTGGTGGCGTCCACCTGTAGTCCTGGTTACTCGGGAGGCTGAGGCAGGAGAATTACTTAAACCCGGGAGGCACAGGTTGCAGTAAGCCGAGATGGCACCACGGCATTCCAGCCTGGCAATGGAGCCAGACTCTGCCTCAGAAAACAAACAGAACAAAACAAAACAAAACCAAAAAACATGTATTATCTTGACTTCTCTGTGCCTCAGACATGGAGATGATAATAGTAGTACCTATCTCATAGAGTTCTTGGGAAGATTAAATAAATTAACACAATAAAGTACTTAACACAGCCCTTGGTCAAGCTGTGTTTTGCATATAATGTATATACATATGTGTGTTATACATTGTAAGTAGTATTTATAATATTTATAATTATATATTATAGAATAATATACATATTATAATAAGTATGTTGTGAGTGGACTCAGTACAAACACTGTAAGGAGATTGTACCCAAAGTCAGCTGGCTCTGACATAGTGATGACTTCAGAATTTACATAGAAGAGAGAGACATAAAAAGGGCAATATGGAGGCCGGGCGCGGTGGCTCAAGCCTGTAATCCCAGCACTTTGGGAGGCCGAGGCGGGTGGATCACGAGGTCAAGAGATCGAGACCATCCTGGTCAACATGGTGAAACCCCGTCTCTACTAAA
>NW_016107341.1:9631547-9634930 GCF_001604975.1 Cebus imitator | reverse complement strand
AGAGCAATATGGGCTAGGCATGATGGCTCACCCCTGTAATCCCAGCACTTTGGGAGGCCAAAATCGGTGCATCACCTGAAGTCAGGGGTTTGAGACCAGCCTGACCAATACGGAGAAACCCTGTCTCAACTAAAATCACAAAAATTAGCCAGGCATTGTGGTATGTGACTGTAGTCCCTGCTACTCGGGAGGCTGAGACAGGAGAATTGCTTGAACCCAGGAGGCGGAGGTTGCAGTGAGCTGAGGTCATTCCACTGCACTCCAGCCTGGGTGACAAAGCGAGACTCCATCTAAAAAACAACAACAACAAAAAAAACCCAGTAACATGATTCTATGATTGCACACAAACACACTATTTTTACCTAAGTAAATCTGAAGTGATTAAGCAATCTGGGGGGATTCTAATAGATTTTAGGGTCTTCAAGTTTTATTACATAGCAAGCTCATTTCTATTTAGATAGTATGTTTACTTCTTTAGACAGTATTATGTTTAATATGGCTGGGTGAGGGCTAGCAGTAGGAAGGCCTCCTCCAGCCACTCCTTGGCACTTCCTTGTCACATTGGGCAAATTATTTTAATTTCCTGAAGCCCTAGTCTCCTCATCTGTAAAACGATGTTGGACTATATAATTTTAAGAAGTTTCACCCAGCTTTCAGATTCTATAATTCTGGTATTTTGTGACATCCAAAACTCAAATGAGGAAAACATTAGTTAGAGGAGCATGGTTATTAATTGTGATTTGTAAATGCAATATATATAAATTCTGAATTTTAAAGATGCTATTAATTTTACATTTCCATTAGTAGAAGGGAATAGTATTGTGAATCATCCAGAAAAGCATAATTTAAATGTCATTTATATTTAGCTTTAGACTATCTTAAAGTATCAGATAATTTCTGAGCAAATATAATTTTTATTATCTTTTATTTCAATATTAAAATGATTCTCCATTCTCTAAGTGACATTGTAGGCAATATGATAAACCTGTAAGTGTTCTGCATAAAATAAAAAAATGTAGAAAGCAAAAGTTGACTTAACCTAGAAATTTATTACCAAAAATTGCAAATTATCTTGTTCTTTGTTGAAAAATAACCACGAATATACAGGCAGCACTTCATGGTGATTAACAGCATCAATGTTACTGTCAGGCAAACCTGAAGTTACCTTGTGTAAGTTATCTAAGCTCTTTGAATTTCAGTTGCCGTATGTATAAAATGGGACTGCAAAATCATACCTATTTCGTAGGATGTGCTTTGTAGTAGGTGATTTGGAAATTAAATGAGATAATAGTAACCCCAGTACTTTGGGAGGCCAAGGTGGGTGTATCGCCTGAGGTTGGGAGTTGGAGACCAGCGTGGCCAACATGATGGAACACTTTCTCTACTAAAACTACAGAAAGTAGCCAGGCACAGTGGCACGCACCTGCAGTCCCAGCTACTTGGGAGGCTGAGGCAGAAGAATCACTTGAACCTGGGAGGCGGAGGTTGCAGTCAACTGACATCCTATCACTTCACTCCAGCCTGGACAACAGAGCAAGACTCTGCCTCAAATAATAAATCAATGAGATAATATAAGGAAAGCACACAGCAGTGTTTGGCATATAGCGTTTGCTCAAAACAGCTACTTTCTTTCTCTTTTTTTTTGTCCTTAAACACAATATTTACTTGACGCTTCACTTATAAATAATATACTGGTATATTATTTAGTATATGTTGTAAATTGAAGGTGTCATAGGCTTATGGTTAAGAGTTCAGTTCATTGCGGCACTGTTTACAATAGCAAAGACCTGGAACCAACCCAAATGTCCATCAACGATAGACTGGATAAAGAAAATGTGGAACATATACACCATGGAATACTACGCAGCCATAAAAAACAATGAGTTTGTGTCTTTCATAGAGACATGGATGAATCTGGAAACCATCATACTCAGCAAGTTGACACAAGAAAACCAAACACCTTATGTTATCACTCATAGGTGGGTGTTGAACAATTAGAACACGTGGAGACAGGGAAGGGAACATCACATACTGTGGTCAGTTGGGGGCGGCTAGGCAAGGGGCAGCAGGGGGTGGGGAGCATGCGGAGGGATAACGAGGGGAGAAATACCAGATATAGGTGATGGGGGGATAAAGGCAGCAAACCACCTTGCCATGTGTGTACCTGCATCATCTGCACATGTACCCCAGAACCTAAAATGCAATCCAAAAAAAAAAAAGAGTTCAGATTCTAAAATTTAAATGCCTGTGTTCAAATGTCAACTCTGCCACTTACATGCTATGTGACCTTGGGTATTTGTAAATCAGAATGAATAGCTAATTCATAGAGTTGTTATATGCATTAATTCAAATGAAATAATGCATATAAAGGATCAAAAATGTTAACTACTATTATCATTCATTAACTATAAAAATCAATCATCTAACGCTCCATTTAGTGGCAGACCAACATAAAAGAGGCATTGTTCTCCTTCTACTTCTTCATCACTCCTGACTTATTTTATTTGGTCTGCAAAATATTCTAAGGTGGAGGTATATCTTCATTAGGCCATGTATATCAAATACAAAATAATCCATTCATTATTCTTTTCTTAAAACCTGTATTATGTTAGTAGATTCCTACCCATTCTTCAAAGCACAGCTAAGATATTATCCCCCCTCTGAGACTGGCACCAATATTTCTTCCATTTCCCAGAAAGAACCAGTCTCTCCCTCCATTTTTACTTAAATAGTAACTCAGAATTAGCAGTATTTATTTATACAGGACTTAACATCAACAATCATTTCCTTGTTTGTTTTCTCCTGTTGGGATGGAGCTTACAAAGGATGTCTTATTCTGCAGCATATTCTTTGTATTTAGTTTTGGTCCAACTGATTTCTATCTTGTGCTTGGCCTGCCCTCTTTTGTGGAGTCCACGCTTTTCTCATTTGGGACATCTTTCACTTTTTTGAAAGAGAGATTGAACCTACAACTTGGCTTCTTGACTCTGTCAATTATATGGCTTATTTATTCATTTTCTAAACTCATCTTGCTTCTTAGCACACACTTATTTTAGACGGTGACCTTTTTTTTTTTTTTCCTGAGACAGGGTCTTGTTCTGTTGCCCAGGCTGGAGTGCAGTGGTGTCACAGCTCACTGCAGCCCCGACCTTCCTGGGCTCAAGCAATCTTCCCACCTCAGCCTTTTTGAGTAGCTAGGACTACAGGCATATACCATCATACCTGGCTAATTTTTTAATTTTTATTTTTGTAGAGATGGGTTTTACTCTGTTGCCCAGGTTGTTCTCAAATTCCTAGGCTTAAGCAACTCACCCACCTCAGCCTCCCAAAGTTCTGGGATTACAAGTGTGAGCCACCACGTCTGGCTTGATGGTGACCTTTTT
>NW_016107341.1:9623971-9631477 GCF_001604975.1 Cebus imitator | reverse complement strand
AAGGAGTCTCATTCTGTCGCTAGGCTGGAGTGCAGTGGCGTGATCTTGGCTCGCTGCAACCTCTGGCTCCCTGGTTCAAGCGATTCTCCTACCTCAGCCTCCTGAGTAGCTGGGGATACGGATGTGGGCCACCATGCCCAACTAATTTTTTTATCTTTTTAGTAGAGTCAGGATTTCACCATGTTGGCCAGCATGGTCTCCATATCTTGACCTCGTAATTTGCCTGCTCGGCCTCCCAAAGTGCTGGGGTTCCAGACATGAGCTGCCGCACCCAGCCAGTGGTGACATTTTTAAAGGCCTCTTGGCTTTAGTTTGGAGATTGAGGAAGAAAAGGTTAATTGACTCTTATTCTCCCTCCCTTCTATGACAATAGAAACCCCAGTTTACAGTGAGCACAAGATGACCCAAATTAAAGACTACTTTTCTCAGTAACTCCTGCAAATGAGTATGACCCTATAGCTAATTTATTACCAATGATAGATGTGTGTCAGTGCCCTCCACCCAAAACCACAGGAGTATGCTAGTGGCTAAATAAGGTGGGTTTACTGCTTGGAGAGAACACATACCATGGGGAACTATGGGTGTCTCCGTAAAGAGAGTACAAGAAAGACTTTACATAACATTTGCCTTGCTTTAGATGATTTTAGGAAGGGCTGAAGGAACCACAGCTTTACTCTGGATTGGATGCCATTAGGAGGCAAGGGCAATTCCATGATTGGGCATGTTAAAATATTATCAGGGGAAATGAAACACAGTTAAAGCTATAATTGGTAACAAACCATATTAGGTAAAATAGGGAGACATTTGGTCACTTTGCAGTTTGGACAATGTTCATGTTTTTGTCTGTATGCAGGCATGATTATGATATAGTTTTGTGTTTATATTGATCCATCATGGTCACAGAATGGCTTTGTCAAATGTTGGTATTCTTTGCAATTGCATATATTTAATAGGAAAACACCAAGTTTTACTGTGACTGAGAGCTAGGGCAGCTCTCAGATGTCAGGTGCTGTTTTTCTTTCTTTTCTTTTTTTTTTTTTTTTTTTTTTTGAGATGGAGTCTTGTTCTGTTGTCCAGGCTATAGTGCAGTGGCACGATCTTGGCTCATGGCATCCTACACGGCCTAGGTTCAAGCAATTCCCCTGCCTCAGCCTTCTGAGCACCTGGGACTACAGGCAAGCACCACTATGCCTGGCTAATTATTTTGTATTTTAGTGGAGACAGAGTTTCACTATGTTGGCCAGGCTGGTCTTAAACTCCTGACCTCATGACCTACCTGCCTCAGCCTCGCAAAGTGCGGAATTATAGGTGGGATCCACCGTGCCCAGCTGAGAAATGCAAATCAAAATCCAAACCACCGTGAGATACCATCTCACACCAGTCAAAATGGCTATTTTTTTTTTTTTTTTGTGAGACGGAGTGTTACTCTATCAACAGGCTGGAATGCAGTGGTGTGATCTCAGCTCAGTGCAACCTCTGCCTCCCAAGTTCAAGCAATTCTCCTGCCTCAGCCTTCCAGGTAGCTGGGACTACAGGCACGTGCCACCACGCCTGGCTAATTTTTTGCATTTTTAGTAGAGACGGAGTTTCACTGTGTTAGCCAGGATGGTTTTGATCTGCACACCTCGTGATCTGCCTGCTCCGTCCCCCAAAAGTGCTGGGATTACAGGCATAAGCCACCATGCCTGGCCCAAAATGCCTATTTTTAAAAAGTCAAAAAAATAACATGTTGGTGAGATTGTCAAGAAAAGAGAATGCTTATACACTGCTGGTGGGAACGTAAATGAGTTCTGCCACTATGGAAAGTAGTTTGGAGATTTCTCAAAGAACTTAAAACAGAACTACCATTCAAACCAGCAATCTCATTACTGGGTATATATCCAAAGGAATATAAATTATTCTACCATAAAGACACATTCCCTATCTCAAAAAAAAACAAAAAAACTCAAAGACACATGCATTCACATATACTCTGCAGCAATTTTCACAATTGCAAAGATATGGAATCAACCTAGATGTCCATCAACAGTGGACTGGATTTAAAAAAATGTGGTATACATACACCATGGAACACTACACAGCCATAAGAAAGAATGAAATCATGTTCTTTGCAGCATGGATGCAAGTGGAGGCCATTATCCTAAGCAAATTAATGCAGGAAGAGAAAACCAAACCTCAAATGTTCTCACTTATAAGTGGGAGCTAAACAATGAGTACACATGGACACAAAGAGGGAGAAAATAAGACACTGGGGTTTACCTAAGAGTGAAGGATGGGAGGAGGGCGAGAAGTGAAAAACTACCTATCAGATACTATGTTCACTACGTGGGTGAGGAGATTATTTGTACCCCAAACCCCAGTGACACACAATTTACCCACGTAACAAACCTCCATGTGTACCCCCCTACACCTGAAAGAAAAGTCTGAAGAAAAAAAATTTACTCTTGCATTGTAAGCCTTGAAATATTTCCTTACTTATTTTTGTTCGTTTCTGTGCTTATATTTTAGAGGTCAAGCTTCTTTCGTTATATTGAAAATGCCAAGTTTTTGTGAAATTTTTTCTTGTCTCTAATAAATTCATAGATATGAAAAAATAACTGTTGTTTGACATCACATAGTAGCTTATCTTTTTCATGAATGTGCCTTATTTCCTCTATTAAGTATTAAATGCCTGAAGGAATTCATGTCTTATACATCTTTGTATTCTACATAGTATCCCACTCAATATTTTTGGGTTAATTGTGTTTCCAAAGTTTTGTGAAACTTTGTGACAATTATTTCAAGCATAAAATCAATTTATCAAGCATTGTAAAAAATATAATACATTAGTATGTATGGAATAATAGGAAGACATTGCCACGCTGTGGTTTTTCTTCTTATACGTACTCTACACTTCGAGGGTGCTAGATACTTTACAGATTGCAGAGCTGATTTTCCTGAAGCTACGATTATTCAGTGCCTAAGTATACAATTTGAAGACTACCTATATTTCTCCTGTTTCCTGTCTTTTAAATATTGTATTTCCCATTAATATCTCCAGTGAATGTCGGCTGGGAAAATGAGAGGAAACTCAAGTCCGTTGAAGGAGACTTCCTATTAACAGCTCTGTAGAAAAGTATGGTAGGGAGTTTGAAATTATTATTTAAGATGAAAATAATGAAATAACCTATAGATTGATTAGCTGTACCTGAGACATGGTACATCCTAACGATAGTATTTTTATTCAGAGAGACCTTTGATTAAAGATAACCTAGATGAGATAACAAAGTAATTTTTATATCCAGTGACCATACACTCCAGATTTTTCAGAACAGTTCCCATTTTAAGTATTACATCTTACTGTTATCATCAATGCCCAACAGGTCCTACCATGTATCCTGATTGATGACATAACTATGTCACAATATTTATAGGAACATTTAAGACACTTTTGAAGTCTCCTGCTGAACTTCATCTAGGTACTTCCAATAGACATTAAGTAGACTTTAGCAATTGCTCCACAATCCTTCCCAAGAAATTTTACAACTTCATATAAACTTATAGAATAAAATATCTTGTGTTATCCATTTTGGGTTAATGGAACCACCATTCATTCAGTGGGAAACTGAGAACCATGACTCCTCCCTCTCACTCAGCCTTCTGACCCAGTAAGCCACTGTTACTGATTCAACATTTATATCCCCCTCAAAATTCATATGCTGACGCTCCAACCCCTGATGTGATGGTATGAGGAGGTGGGGTCTTTAGCTCAGGTTTAGATGAAGTCACGAGGGTAGTCATATTGGGATCAGTGCCCTTATAAGAGGAAGGGAAACCAGAGCACCCTCTCTCTCTTTAAGGATACAGTAAGAAGGTGGCCATCTACAAGCAGGAAGCCCTCGCCAAGAACTGAATTCCCTTGTACCTTTATCTTAGACTTTCTAGCCTTCAGAATAATAAGAAATAAATATCTGTATTTAAGCCACCTAGTCTATGGTATTTTTTTATAGCAGCCCAAGCTAAGACATTTCTTTATCTTGCACCATTCCTTCACAAGTGGCCTCACCATTTAACATCCATGGTAAGCCAGAATAGTCTCTGAAAGAGCAAGTACATTCATGTTCCCTCTCCCTTAAGATAGTCTTTCATGACTCCCCAGTGCTGCAGGAGAGGGAGTAAGCTCAAACGTCTGCAGGCACAGCTAGGTAACCTAAATATGGAGGGGTGAGCCTGAGGAGACAGAAGACTAGAGAATGTATTTCTTCTTAAAGACATTCAAACTCAAGAAAAAAAAAAATCAACACCAAAGAATATTTGTGGCCAAGATTCCTCCTGTGGGGTGAGAGTTTTAATTATTTTAACTTGTTGGCATGGTAGAACAAGTGTCTTCATTATCTGGTTCCTGTAAACATACGTCGTCCTCTCCAACTATTCTCAACTGTGTACTGCTCTCCAAAATTGCCAAGCATTTTTGCCCATGTCACCACTTCTGTCCAGAATGTCCTACTGGTGAATTTCTACTCACCCTTAAAGGCTTATTACCTTTGAGAAGTTTTCCCTGACTTCCCTGAGATTAGTATGAAGAAAATTCTGCATTCCAGAACACATTCATGTGCTGTTAAGATACACAACTCATCTCATTGCTGTAATTCGTTTTTATGTTTGTTTCATCTAAATACCACACACAGAGCTCATGGTGAGTGCTGAATTCATCTTGGTATCCCCAGCATTTTACATAGTGCCTATGGAGAGGCACTTGGAAAACATGCTGGATAGACAGATGGCCTTCTTAATTAAATGAAATGACTGAACTGAACTGTATTTTAGAAGAACTGCAGTTTTCAACATTTCAAGTGTAAAGAATAGGTCCACCTGCCTACAAAGTGTTGCCAAGTGGAAGCCACTGTCAGAAGTGTTTTAAGGACAGACAAGTCTTAGGTATGATTGGTATACTAATTTATGTGAACAAACGAAGCCAACGGAAAGCACCCTTAGACCAACCTTCTTCCCTCCCCAACCACATGCAAAGAACTTGCATGCTAATAGTCAAAAGTTGGAGCTGGGAGTCAGAGATTCCTGATAGAATTTCAGCGTTACCATCTAAAAACAGTGGAACATCAGGCAAGTTACTTAATCTCTCTAAATCTGATCATCTTTTTTGTAAAATAAGCATGGTAATAGTACTTACTTCATAGGTTATTATAAGGATTAAATGAGAGAAAATATGTAAAGCATTTGGTATAGCACCTGGCACACAGTAAGAACTCAACACATATTGATAATTCTGGTAGAATAGTACTTTGAGATATTCACATTTTTCCTCCCTTCATTTTCCCCTTTCTTTCTACATCTTACAAAATTCAAAGAGCCAGCCATGTGTCCACTCTCAGGGGAGGCATTACAACATGGTAGAAAGAAGATAAGCTTGTAAGTTTTCTGCCTCTTATTTCCAAAAGTCCTGGAGAGGTTGAGAAGGTTCAAGTACAAAGGATCGTGGCCAAAAATAAGAACTTCTCCAAGACAAAACCAAAATATCCCTAGAGAGAAGATGAAGAACAGGAGGTCTACAAATAGGTCTGTATCTCTAGGAAAAGAGGAAACTTAGGCTTTACTTCCTGAGCAGAGACTGGGAAGGTGCAAGCCCAGTGAAGGAATAACTACATGGTATGTTGGAACAAACAGGGACAGAGGCAACCTCACAAGAATTTCCATGCTCAAATGCCTCATGAAACAGCAGGATTCTTTTGGGGTATCATGTAAGCAAGAGATGACATTTAGACCTAATAAAGCCATGCTGTATTCATTACATATTCTATATAACAAATTACCACTTAAACACTTAGTTAAAACAACAAACATTATCTCACATAGTTTCTATGGGTAGGAAATTCAGGAGCTGCTTAGCTAGGTTGTTTTGGTTCAGTCTCTCACTAGGTTGTAAGTCAAGATATCAGCCCCAGTTGCAGTCATATGAAGGCTTGGCTGGGGCTAGAGAACCTATTTCTAAGATGGCTCATTCACATAGCTGGCAAGTTGGTGCTGGCTCTTGGTAGGAGGCTTCAGTTTCTTACCATGTGGATCTCTCCATAGGAATGCTTGAGTACCCTCATGCAAGGTAGCTGGCTTCACCGAGAGAGAGACATCCAAGAGAACAAGTCAGACATCACCATGTCTTTTCGAATCTAGTGTCATAAGCAACACATCATCACTTCCCTGAATTTTGTCATAAAAACCAACCTTGGTATGACGTGGGAGGAGACAACACAAAGGTGTGAATATCAGGAGGTGAGAATCATTGGGGGCTATCTTGAAAGGCACCACACATGACAAATGGGGTGGCAACTGTCTCAGTTGTACTTCTTAATTAGCTGAACAAGACGCTATAACAATACCTGACAACTTGGCCATGTGTAAGAGAGCAGAACCTAGAATAACTGGGGAAGGAGAGAAGGCTTAAAGGATTGCTCTTAAGTTTTTTTGTCAGTTTGGTGGGATTATAGGCACAAAACAGAATTTAAACAATTAGAGAAAGTAAAAAAAAGTATTATTTATTGCATATTTAAGTTTATGAAATAGTAGCAATTATCATTATTATTGCAGATCAAAGAATAAATGTATTTTTGCAAGTGGTTCAGGGTGGTTCCCAAGTGGTTTTCCCAAGTGGTTCAGGGTGACTCCAGTTCTACTATGTCAATAATTCTCAATCTTGTAAATACAGTAGAATCAACTGGGAATATCTTCTGATTTAATTGATTTGGAGCAGGTCCATGGAGCTTCTGATTTAACTGATTTGGAGCAGGGCCTGGGCAATAGTAATTTTTTTTTTGAGACAGAGTCTCCCATTTTTTTTGAGACAGAAGTGCAGGGGCATGATCTCGGCTCACTGTAACTTCTGCCTCCTAGGTTCAAGCAATTCTCCTGCCTCAGCCTCCCAAGTAGCTGGGACTACAGGCATCCACCACCACACCTGGCTAATTTTTTGTATTTTTAGTAGAGATGGGGTTTCACCATGTTAGCCAGGATGGTCTAAATCTCCTGACCTCTTGATCTGCCCAGCTCAGCCTCCCAAAGTGCTGGGATTACAGGCGTGAGCCACTGCACCTGGCCAGTCATCAATATTTTTTTAAAGCCCCCTGGATGATTCTAATATGTAACCAAGATTGAGCTCCAATGCCATATGCAAATTTAAGACCTTCTTGCTACTTCGAATATCTATGATTCTATCAGGAGTTCACCATACAGGAAGCTGGCTAATTCTCCCTACTAACTGCCTGGGATTGTTTTCTTCAGAAACATTGGAAACACTTCTCAGTAACATTCCACTAGAGAGAGCAGAGCAAGGGCTAAAGTTTGCTAAAAACAAACAAACAAAAAAACAGAACCAAGGGGATCTCAGTTGCTATTGTATTCTCTAACATAATGCAACTCTGCCTCTTGTCCCTATCACCTTCAGCAACTAGTCAACATTTAAGCCTTACATATCAACCATAATCTCACAATTGCATAATCTCTCTCTCTCTCTCTCTC
>NW_016107341.1:9620985-9623091 GCF_001604975.1 Cebus imitator | reverse complement strand
ATTTTTAGTAGAGACGGGGTTTCACCATGTTGACCAGGATGGTCTCGATCTCTTGACCTCGTGATCCACCCGCCTCAGCCTCCCAAAGTGCTGGGATTACAGGCTTGAGCCACCGCACCCGGCCGAATGAGAGGTTCTTAAGTTGCCCAGGCTAGCTTCGAACACGTAGCCTCGCCTCCTCAAGCACCAGGACAACAAAATCTAATCATTAGCCTTCTCCAACCCACCTCTCGACATGCTACTCCTCCTTTAATTCTTATCTTATTGAATAGCACAATACTTCATTTTTTAACCTGATGATTTTGTTTTCCCACAGCTTTATTGAGATATAATTGACAAAAATTGTATGTATTCAAAGTGTACAATGTGACGTTTTGATATGTCTACATTGTGAAATGATTTCCACAATCAAGCTAATTAACATATCCATGTTATATATGAAGAGATCTACCTCTCTTAGCAGGCACCATGATTCTAATCATTTAAGGTAGAAAACAGGAATCATCCCAGAACAGAGGCTGCAACTTGCCTGCTTATTTACTAAAGTTGTTTTTATTTGGTCTAGGAAGTACCTTAAAAAACTTTGGGCCAACATTTAAGATTTGGGAGACTGAACATAAGATACATTCAGGCTTCTCTTTAAAAATAGGAAGATGATGAGGCAACACTACACCCTACCTGCATGGAACAAGTGCCTAGAGATGAGTTGCAGATGAGCTCCTGACTCATGTAGTCCTCATAGTGACCACAAGGGATGCTGAAACTCCTTTCATTCATTTATGTCACTTGCCTGGCTCTTGAATATATTTGAGATCGTGACTTCTCTCCTTACTCCTGCCTCTCACCATACCTCCCTCTACAGTTGATTAGGAAGCCCTACATATTCTAGCACTTCTCTAATCTGTCTTCTTCTTCTTCATTTTGATTGCTACATTCTTAGTTCAGGATCTTGATTTTGCTTATATGGAGTATGTAACAGTCTACCTCTAGCTCCATCACTAATCCAGTGCTGACAAACCATTAAAGTGAACTGATATTATTCTCAAGGCCTTCACTGGTTCTCCACTACCTGCAAGATAAAGTTCAAATTCCCCTGGTACACGGTACTTGGCCATCCATGCCCTGACCCCTGCCTACCACTCCAGCCTTATCTCACACTTTACTGCCACAACAGGTAGTCTATGCTCCACCCCTGCCAAACAATGGATTATTTCAAACCTCTGGATCATGTTGCTCTTTATACCTTAAAAAAATATCTTCATGCTACCTACCACCCACTTGGCCCACACAACCACATTCTTAACTTCAGAGATTTGGTTCAAGTGTTACTTTCTCTTTGAAGAATTTTATACCTCATTCCCAATGCCATAGGTAAAATCACTATCACACTCCTACCTCTATCCCCACCCCACCCCCATCCCCAAACCTCATAAGACTGTTATCCTGGTGACTATAACATATTATTAAATCTACTTGTTACTTATTTATATTCCTATTTAATCGAAAATTCCTTAAAATTAGTGGCTATCCCTTATATATCCTTATATTTCTAGATCTATGCTTAGTGCATATACTGTAGCTGCTTAATAAATATTGGCTGGATAAATTAAGGATTATTTCAAATGATTACCTGCAAGTCGCTTGTTCTCTTAAATATGTTGATCATCTTTATGTAATCATATTTATACTATATCACCGATCTGCTTTTATTCAGGGATTGTACAAAAGTAAACATTTAGCTCAGTTCAAGCAAATTAACTCAGTTTTTGAAACAGGAGTTCAAATCAATGACATGAATTTGTAATAACAATGTTTCCTCAGTTTTATTCTTAAGAAATATATCATATATTGCCCCTAACACCTGGGGGCAATATGATAATTTTATAATTTAGGCTATCATACCAAATGTAGGAGACATATCAGTGTGACTTATGAGTATGGCTTATAAATAACCTCTTAATGAAGAAAAGAATACAATAGAACTTGGCTGGGTGCGACGGCTCATGCCTGTAATCCTAGCACTTCGGGAGGCTGAGGCGGGCAGATCACCTGAGGCTAGTTCATAACCAGCCTAGCCAACCTGGTGAAACCCTGTCTCTACTAAAA
>NW_016107341.1:9609684-9620784 GCF_001604975.1 Cebus imitator | reverse complement strand
AAAAAAAAAAAAAAAAAGAATACAATGGAACCTTTAAATAACCAATCATGAATCAACCAACTTTTACAGCATAAGAAAGAGTAAATGGCACTTCTCCAAATAATACACTTTGTATTATTCTCTGGAAAACCACAGTAATATAAAGTAAAAGTCACTTAAATCTTCAAACTTTCAGATTAAATCACATACCAAAAAAACCGCTCTTGGGAGTTTTAAAGATACATATTCATTAATAAAAATATATTAAGTGCCTAATATGTGCTAGGCACTGTTTTAAACTCTAGGGATGCTACTGCCTTTCTAAACAGGCTGAAGAGATAAGGGAAGACAGTACAATATACCAGGCTGGAAAACATGAAAGGGAGACCAGGGTTGATTATGTAGCATGTCAAAATAAATGTCACGGCCAGGTGCTGTGGCTCACACCTGTAATCCCAGCCCTTTGGGAGGCCAAGGTGAGTGGATCATGAGGTCAGGAGTTTGAGACCAGCCTGACCAACATGGTGAAACCCTGTCTCTACTAAAAATACAAAAATCAGCCAGGCGTGGTGGCATGTGCCTATAAACCCAGCTACTCAGGAGGCTGAGGCAGGAGAACTGCTTGAACCCAGGAGGCGGAAGTTGCAGTGAGCCAATATCCTGCCATTGCACTCCAGCCTGGGCAACAGACTAAAACTCCAACTCAAACAAACAAACAAACAAAAACAAATACAAATGTCATTTTGCTGAGGAATTGGACAATTTTTTTTTCACCAGTACCAACACATATGTGGCAGCCCTGCTCATGAAGTTTAAATTTTAGTGTGTCTGTAGGGGTGAGGTAAAGGGCAGATCAACAGGCAACCAAAAAATAAGCAGCTGTCCAGGGATCAGTGAGTTCCCTGAGAAAAATAAGACAAGGAAGAGATATGAGGAGTATTGCTGGACAGAGGTACAATTTTAAATTGGGTGGTTAGGTAAAGCCTCACTGAGCAGGTGGCATTTAAGCAAAGAGCTGAAGTAGGACAGGGAGTGAGCATGTGGACACCTCATGGAAGAGTGTTCCACAGAGAAAACAAGCAGCAGATGCAAACAGAGGTCGTGGGATGGGCTCCAGCAAAGGGAGAATCTCAAGAAGGAATGGTATTCACTGAAGAGGGTCAAATGCTGCAGAAGGGTTAAAGAACGATATAAACTAGGAGGTCATGAGATCTGGGAAGTAGGAGGTCCTTTAGGAGAAATATGCCAATAGTCAGGCTGTTGTGGGTTGCATGAGACGGGCAGTAGTTTGTGGGAGTCGAGCATTTTGTAGGATAAGGAGAGTCACTGAAGGGGAAAAGGCTGATGATAAAGTAGAGGAGATATTTATAAATCAAGAGCAGGAAGAGACAGAAAAGGGTAGGGAATCCCAATAGTGCAAAGAAATCAGTAAGTTATAGGGGTAAATTTGTGATTTCCCAATTTCACTTGGAAAGAAGAAACTGAGTTAAAACTTGATAACTCCTACTTTTTCTAAGAATAAAGAAGCAGGGTGTAGGCCTTGAAGAGAGTGGTAAAGTCATGGGAGTAGACCAAAAATGAATAAAAGGGCTGTCTGAGCAGCTTTGAGGGCTTTACTGGAAACCATAAATATCTCCCTCACACACACAAACCCACAATTAAAAAGTTCAACTGTTAAAGGTATTGCATGATTAATAGTATGTCTCACAAATTGCTCATTAAAAAAAAAACAAACCACTGCCTAGACTCATCTGTATGACACATGATACTGGATTTGTGAAATATTAACATACTTAAAATAGTATTTATGTAACACATCACAGAAAGATCAGTCAGTGAGAACTACAGAAAGAGAGCAAATTGGAATCTACTGAAGAAACCTTAAATACAAAACATTCAGCTAGAAAAAGGAATGAAAAATCTCTAGGAGACAAGTTACTACCGAAGAAAGATAGAAGTAAATATTTCACCAGAATTTTGAAATAATGGTATTTAAAAATTGCCAAAGAGGGCAGTTAATGATTGCCTTGATAAATTACATAGCTAATTACTTTGGGAAAAAAAGGATATATCTAAAGTTTTAAATTAACTATTTTAAAAGTATATTTTGAAAAAGCAACTGGTAGAGCATATTAAATGGAAATTTAAAATAAGTTTAAACCATAAAATGCTTGTGAATTGAAAACTAAGACTAATGAGTAGAACTAGCTATTAATAGTAAATATCTTTTAACAAATTTTCAACTACTGAGCCAGGTGCTGTGGCTCATGCCTGTAATCCCAGCACTTTGAGAGGCCTATGCAGGTGGATTGCTTGAGCTCAGGAGTCTGAAACCAGCCTGGGCCACATGGTGAAACTCTTTGCAAAAAATACAAAAATTAGCTGAGTGTGGTGGCGTGCACCTGTGGTCTTGGCTACCTGGGAAGCTGAGGTGGGTGGATCACTTGAGCCCGGGAGGTCAAGGCTGCAGTGAGCCATAACGGTGCCACTGCATTCCAACCTGGGTGACAGAGCGAGACACTGCCTTAAAACAAAAAACAAATTTTCAACTACTGAATGAACTTGAATATGACTAAAAAATAGGCATCTTGAAACATAATATTAACTAACAAGGTGAGGTAACCATCAAATGATTTCACTGAATAGAACATAATATGAACATTAGGAGCCTCATAGAATTCTATGGGCATTTGAAGATTTTTGCATAATATTATAGTGAATCTTGGAAATGAAATTTCCCTGTACAGATTTTAGTTTAGACTTGTATAGCTCCTAACAACACCATATTTGTTTGACTATAGGCTAAATAACAGAGTTTAAAGAAATCTCTGCTTTCTAGTTACCAGCACAGAAACATGAAGTGCAAGGTTTTCACAGAATGGTGAATATGATAAAAATATAAAATCATATTGAAACTTTAAATACAATTTTTGAACTGCAGTACAATATACCTAACATAAAATTTATCACTTTAACCCACTTTAACAATTGTTTTAAGTGGTTAAAAACAATTTTATAGTTCAGTAACATTAAGTACATTAACATTGTTGTGCAACCATTACCACTACCTTTTTTTAAAATAATTTCAAACTATATATTTTATTTATATTGTGGTGAAAAACACATAGATTTGCCATCTTAACCATTTTTAAGTGTACAGTTTAATAAAGTATACTTGTATTCACACTGTTGTGAAACAGATCTCCAGAACCTTTTCGTCTTGGCAAATCTGAAAATCTATACCCATTAAACTCCTTTTCCCTCTGGCCCCTGGCCCCTGGCCCCTGGCCACCACCATTCTATTTTGTTTCTATGAATTAACCACTTTAGATAACTCAAATAAGTGGAATCATACACATATATACATATTTTAAATCTAAAATATTAGTGGTCACTGAAGAAAAGGGATTTTTTGCTTGTTTGGTTTTGCTGATAGTTTGGCCTGACCTCAATCAATAAAGTGAATGAATTTTATATGGCACAGTCATATTTCATAAGCCTCGTTAACGATCCCTTCCTGACAGAAACCAATGTCTTCATGTTGAAAAACCACTAATTAGATACACAGGTAGTATTTGGCTTTGAAGTTATTTATACAATTTTAATTTTTCTTTGACTGTTAAATGAAACAGCACAGGAAGTATGAGACAGAAAAGTTAGAAAACAGGGTGGATTTAATAACTGTATTCTCTTGCAGTTAGCATTTATTATTACTGTATGTAGCCTTTGTTGTGTAACACACTTAAGTTTTCATTCTGGGTTTTGGTTCTAGTTCTGCCATCTATGTGACCTTGGGCAAATACTTTAATTTCTCTAAAGTTATGCATTATTATCCTTACTAGTATTCTAATGCACATATGAAGAATATAGGGTCGGGTGTGGTGGCTCATGCCTGTAATCCCAACATTTTGGGAGGCTGAGGCAGGAGACTTACTTGAACCCTGGAGGTGGAGGTTGTGGTGAGCCGAATTTATACCACTGCACTCCAGCCTGGGGGACAAAGGGAGACTCCTTCTCAAAAATAATAATAATAAAAAAAGAATATAATAATACCTGACCTACTTATGAGGAAGTGATACATGAAAAAGCTCTGAAATATTAAGCTTTGAAATCTATATCAAATATTAGAGAAATTTCATTTCTTCCAAACTTCTCTCCATTTTTATGTCTTCTGAAAATTTTGTTACCCTAGGAGACTAAAAAGTTATACTCCCTGATTGCCAGTTTCCTATTTATTAAATGACACATTTCAACAAAAAACTCAGATTAAAAAATGATCAGCATTTGCTGTGACTAGGGCTAGAAAGAAGGAAAAAGGATACCAGGATAAACAAGAATTTTCCTAACTTCTCTTTCATTCTCTCCTAACTTAAGTCCATCTTAAATATAGTTTAAGAGTATGGAGAGGACTGAGGGATGTAGAATGAAAGGACAGGTTAATATTAGAAATGCCACTGTGGGAGACTCTCAGGAAAGGTTTCAATCTTCACCTGCAGTTTCACTTAAATCACACCAGGTAAAGAATCATTGTGACTCAGTGGTTTATGCAACAATCTGGAAACTCAGGACCTGTAAGCTTTGGCCATATGTCTGACATTTGTTTTCCACAAGTGAGCTAAATCATGTTCACTTACTGTTCTTTATTTAGCTTTCATCTATTAACTAAGAAAATGACATGAAATTACTTCCCAGGCTTGTGGGAAAAAAAAAAAAAAAAAAAAAAAAGAACAGAACTCACAAAGAGCTATAAAATGCTGTGAAAGCCATAACAAAGGTAGCTTTTATGAGTATAGGTGTGAACATACCCCAAAAGTTAAAATTTCCACACATATTTAAATCATTAATTTTACCTGAGCTAAGGGGAAATAAGGTACTATGAACACGAAATAAGTAGATCACCCTGAAACCTCTTTTGGATTATTAAACTCCTTTCCACTCATATTTTCAGAAAAGTATTAAGAGAGATTTTTAAAAGAATGAAATTTAGCTTTCTTCTCATTCCTCCTGTACTTACCCAGAGTGACGTAGTTAGTAAATAGAAAAAGGGCCTAAAGAGATGAAGCAGAAGGTAAAAAAGTACAATACCCAGAAATCATTAACTCTATTTAACCAGTTAGTTTGTGTTTTGTTTTTCTTCCTTTTGAGACAGAATCTTGCTTTGTTGCCCAGGGTGGAATGCAGTGGCATCAGGTCTCATTGCAGCTTCAACCTCCCAGGTTCAAGCAATCTTCCCACCTCAGCCTCCCAAGTAGCTGGGACTAGAGGTGTGCAACACCACACCTGGGTAATTTTTAAAATTTTTTTGTAGAGATTGGGTCTGACTGTTTTGCCCAGGTTGGTCTCAAACTCCTGGTCTCAAGCAATTCTCCTGTCTCAGCTTCCCACAGTGCTGGGACTGCAGGTGTGAGCCACTGTGCCTGGGCTATTTTGTGTTTTATACGAGCAAGTATATTGTACGCCACTGCTGAAACATTATCTCATTAAGCCAGCAACAAGTGGCTTTCCTAGAAGAGGAAACTGATGCTTAAACAGGTTAAGCAACTTAACCTGAACATGAAATGGAGCAGGTTTTTGAACCTTCATTTCTCTGACTTCAAAGCCCATGCTCTTTATTACTACCGTATTCTGTTTCAAGAAAAGCAGAGTTGGCCGGGTACGGTGGCTCATGCCTATAATCCCAGCACTTTGGGACGCCAAGGTGGGCAGATCACGAGATCAAGAAATAGAGACCATCCTGGCCAACACGGTAAACCCCCGTCTCTACTAAAAATACAAAAATTAGCTGGACGTGGTGGTGCACACCTGTAGTTCCAGCTATTTGGGGGGCTGAGGCAGGAGAATCACTTGAACCTGGAAGGCAGAGGTTGCAGTGGGCCGAGATCACACCATTGCACTCCAGCCTGGTGACAGAGCAAGATTCCATCTCTAAATAAATAAATAAAAAGAAAGAAAAAGAAAGAAAGAAAGAGAAGGAAAGAAAAAGAAAGAAAGAAAGAGAGAGAGAGAGAGAGCAGAATTTACTTATGGAATAAATGTCAACTGAACCTCTCCTGAAAGTTTATATCAGAAGTCAGGTTACTCTGGAGATTCTCCCCATCTCCCCCATGGCTATATGGGTTATGTTGTGACATATCCACATATTGCTGCCTGTCTGCTTAACGTTCTTTTCTTTCCTTTAAAATAATTTTTTTTTTAATTTCATAGATATGGGGTTTTGCCATGTCAGCCAGGCTGCTCTTGAACTCCTGGCCTCAAGTGTCCCGCCCACCTCAGCCTCCTAAAGTGCTGGGCTTACAGGCATGAGCGACTGAGCCTATCCCAACGTTCCTTTCTTGACCAATCAGATCTTTATACTTTCTACTCTCTCTCAAGGCTTCAAATCGCTAATTCTACTCCATGGCATACATTCAGCTTTTGCCCTTGCTGCATAATGACTTACTATTTCTAGGTTTCCAAATTCAGATTCCTAGGGGTGCAAAATGATTGGCCCAGGCCATCTTCTTATACCAGGATATAGATTGCTGGCCACCCTCTATGGACTGATTAACTTCTCAAGTGCCCAAACACTTGGCTGTGACAGACGATGGGCAGAGCAGTAAATTTCCCTGAGCACTATGGTGTAGGTAGGTGAGCTTTCTATAGTTTGACCTACAATGTGCCATTTAAAAAAAATCTCCCAAACAAGATCAGCCTCCTTCCCCCTAGCTTTTTTTTTTTTTTTTTTCCCCGAGATAGGGTCTTGCTCTGTTGCCCAAGGTAGAGTGCAGTGGTACAATCATGGCTCACTGCAGCTTGGAACTCCTGGGCTTAAGCAATCCTCCCCACTCAACCTCCTGAGTAGCTGGGACTACAGGTGCATCTCACCACACCTGGCTAATTATTTTATTTCGTAGAAATGGGGTCTCACTATGTTGCCCAGTCTGGTCTTGAACTCCCATGCTCAAGTAATCCTCCAGCCCTGGCCTCCAAAAGTGCTGGAATTACAGGTGTGAGCCACTGTACCCAGCCTCCTTTTCCTTTGATTTGCCTGTTTCTATTAAAGATATTGCCATTCTTCCCACAACCTCAGTTGAAATTCTAAAATAATTTTTAAATTCAGTAGATTTAATTTTGAGGAAAAAGTAATGCATGCACATGGTAAAATATTCATAATATAAGAGTATACAGGTTAGAAATTGTTTCCTTTCGACCAAAGATTCTGAACACTCTCCTGGAGGCAACCATAGCTAAGTTTTTAAAGTACTCTTCAGAAAAATTCTATGTATGTTCAATTTATTCTCATTTAAATATTATATAACTGGAAGAATAAAATAAACACAATGTGTGCCTTGCTTTTCTCATATACAATATCTTTGGTCCTAGTCCATGTTAGCATACATAGATTTTTTCCTCCTTTTTTTTTTTTTTTGAGACAGGGTCTCCCTCTGTCACCCAGGCTGGAATGTAGTGGTGTGACCATGGGTCACTGCAGCCTTGAACTCCTTGGCTCAAGTGATCCTCCCATCCCAACCTCCCAAGCTGCTGGGACCACAGGCACATGCCACCATGCCCAGCTATTTTCTTTTTATTTTTGTAGAGATGAGGTCTCGCTATGTTGCCCAGGCTGGTTTCAAACTCCTGGGCTCAAGTGATCCTCCTGCTTCAGCTTCCCAAAGTGTTGGGTTTACAGGTATGAACCATGGTGTCTGGCCTTCAACCTTCTTTCCTGTTCTTTAATAAAGTCACCCTCCAGTTCTATGAGTTTTTTCAAAGTCTCACTCACCTCCACCTATGTCTTCGTATTTGCATTTTACTTTTTTTTTTTTTTTTTTTTTTTTTTTTTTTTTTTTTTTTTTTTTTTTTTTTTTTTTTTTTTTGGAGACAGAGTCTTGCTCTGATGCCTAGGCTGGAGTGCAGTGGTGCAATCTCGGCTCACTGCAACCTCTGCCTCCCAGGTTAAAGTGATTCTCCTGCCTCAGCCTCCCAAGTAGCTGGGATTACAGGCACCTGTCACCACTCCTGGATAATTTTTGTGTTTTTAGTAGAGACGGGGTTTCACCATACTGGCCAGGATTGGGCTTGAACCTCAAGTGATCTGCCTGCCTCGGCCTCCCAAAGTGTTGGGATTACAGGTGTGAGCCAGGGCACCTGGCCTGCACTTCTTTTATTTTTGTTGCTCCATGTATTGGCTCCTGATATCTCTCATTCCCTTCTCTCTCCTTATTAATTTTCAATTTATCAAAAAAGCACCAGATTAGTATTTTCCTCATTTCCATAATTTTGCTCCTATCCTCAGAAGCCTCTTGTGGCTCCCATGCCTACAGTCTCAACATTCTCCAGACCCTAGTCTACTTTGGAGCTTGCACATCTATACAAATGTTCTACTTCAAACTTCTCCTTTGCCAACTTCATGTTTTTTTATCAATTCTCTTGCCTGGGCATTCGACTTCCTGTTCAAACCTCTGTGACCACCTCATGCTGACAGCCCAGTTCACAATTCTCTCTCCTCAGAATTGTTAAACTACTCATCATCTGTATCACTCTTTGACATTTATTAACTTAAAGTAACTAAGAATTTATTGTTTATCCTGTCTCCTGAACTAGATGTTCATTCCTTAGGAGAAAGACCTATCTCTAAAACATTTTTGTATCTAACACACATAGCATAAACCCTCATATACTGATATGTTCAAAAACCATCTCTAGATTGAAACAAGACCTAAATGTAAGAAAAAGAAGAAAAAGCTAGCCAGATGCCAAGGAAAGCACTGCTAACCCTTTCCAAAGAGTTGAAAACCTGGCCGGGGGCAGTGTCTCACCCCTGTAATCCCAGAACTTTGGGAGGCCGAGGTGGGTGAATCATTTGAGGTCAGGGGTTCAAGACTAGCCTGGCCAACATGGTGAAACCCCTTCTCTACTAAAAATTCAAAAAAATCAGCTGGGCGTAGTGGTGGGGGCCTGTAATCCCAGCTACTGGGAGGCTGAGGCAGGAGAATTGCTTGAGCGCAAGAGGTGGAGACTGCAGTGAACCAAGGTCAAGCCACTGCACTGCAGCCTGGGCAACTAAGCGAGATTCTGTCTCAAAAAAAAAAAAAAAAAAAAAAAATTCCTGGAGATACTTTACATAAATTTTCCCAAACCTAGTAGCAGATGCCAAAGGTAGCTGGTGATAACTCAAGAAACTCTCAAATGTTGCAAGAAAGAGACAGGAGCTTGCCAATAAGAGAAAACATTTTAAAAAAGACTAAAAACACCAACCAAAATAGGACTCAATACCTTAAACAAGTAATGCTTCACATCCAACATTATAGCACACCGTACTAGACTATTACACAACTTGTCCAGCATGTAATCTTTACTGATCACTGTCTGGTTGGTACATTCTTTTGACCTATCAAAAGTGGAGGCACTCCTGATCATCTATTCATATATCTTCCTACAGTCGAATTTCTCTTCCATTTCTGAGGGTCATCTACAGTAAGCATGATTAAGCCCTGGTTCTGGCTTTTTCTCACATCCCATGAAACTTGAGTCTCAGTATTTAGTTAAATACACAGACCCTTTTTTCAAATAAAGTTTACCTTAGAAATTAAACTATTCCCCTAAGTGAATTTTTGAAATACAGAGCAAAGCTGTATCTCTTTGCATGCACACACATATATTAAAGCATAGGAAAAAGATTTGGAAAGGCATAACTTGAAGTGCTTCTTTTCTTTCTCTTTCTTTCTTTCACTTGAAGTGCTTATTTCTTTTTTTCACTTTTTTTTTTTTTTTTTTTTTTTTTTTTTGAGATGGAGTTTTGCTCTTGTTGCCCAGGCTGGAGGGCAATGGTGCGATCTCGGCTCAATGCTACCTCAGTCTCCCGAGTTTAAGCAATTCTCCTTGCTTTAGCCTCCCGAGTAGCTGGGATTACAGGCATGCACCACCATGCCAGGCTAATTTTTTGTATTTTTAGTTGAAACGTGTTCACCATCATGGTCAGGCTGGTCTCGAACTCCTGACCTCAGGTGATCTGCCCGCCTCAGCCTCCCAAAGTGCTGGGATTAACAGGCGTGAGCCATAGTGCCCAGCCTTTTTAAACGGAGTCTCACTCCATTGCCCAGGCTGGAGTGCAGTGGCGTGATCTCAGCTCACTGAAATCTCCATTTCCATTTCCCTGGTTCAAGCAATCCTGCCTCAGCCTCCCGAGTAGCTGGGACTACGGGCATGTCCCATCACACCCACCTAATTTTTGTATTTTTAGTAGAGACAGGGTCTGAAGTGCATAGTTCTAGGGTGGATATATTAGTTGGATTACTTTAAGAGAAATATTTTTCTTTTTTTTTAGAAGTAAATAAATTGTATCCTGTTACTCACACCTATTTTCTTACTTTTTTTTTGAGACAGGCCTCACTCCCGTCTCCCAGGTTGGATCACCATCACGGCTCACTGCAGCCTCTGCCTCCTGGGTTCAGGTGATCCTCACATCTCAGCCTTCCAGAGTCCTGGAATCACAGGTGTGAGCCACCATGCCTGGCCTACGCCTATTTTCTTCAACGAGTTTTTCACTAAATTCCATGGTGTTCCTAACTTTCATCTGAGAAAGTATTCTACCACTGATATTTCATATTATAACCAAATTCCCTGACCATTGTGCTCTGTAAAAAAATTTGTGGGTATAAATGACCCAAGTTAGTTCACAGATCAAATCTTTCAGTTCTGTCACACTGTGAGAGGTCACTGTTGTTAAAGGAAAATAACTTGTGTTCTAGTTATGGCTCTGCTAAGAATATGCTGGGGGATGTCAGGAAGCCATTTTATTTGTAAAATGATGAGTTAGACCAGAATATATTCTCTGACAGAAGTTTACAAGGATGAATAAAGATTTACAGGCCTGGCGCAGTGGCTCACGCCTATAATCCCAACAATTTCGGAAGTCGAGGGGTGAGGATCCCTTGAGCACAGGAGTTCGACATCATTCTGGGCAACCTAGTGAGACCCCCTTCTCTACCAAAAATAAAAATATAAATTAAAAAAATGTATTAGCTGGGCTTGGTGATGTACTAAGGCAGGAGGATCCCTTGAGCCCAGGTGTTCAAGGATGCAGGGAGCCGTGATCACAGCACTGCACTTCAGCCTGGGCGGTAGAGCAAGACCTTGGCT
>NW_016107341.1:9532638-9609554 GCF_001604975.1 Cebus imitator | reverse complement strand
AAAGAGAAAGAAAAGAAAAAAAGATTTATAAAGATTTAATATATTTACAAAGTCTATTCTACGGGGTGAAGTTTCCCATTCACTTCTAAACTGCTGTGAACCTAAAGGCAGGAAGGCAAATTCCCTTCAGTTCGGCAAACACGGAGTTCCCACTACCACATCGTCTGTGAAGAAGGCACTCCGAACCTCAGGCGCTCAGTCGCCAGGTTTTAGACAATGAAGAATAAAAGTCTTTCACCCAGAAAGCCTTTCGCTTCCCTTCGTGGAGCCACGCTCAAGGTGCCAATGCCTAATTGTTGTCCACTCTCAGCAATCTGTTAGCAAAATGACCATCTACCTGCTGCGAACGTGGCGGCAACACTATTACAGTTCCCAGCCTGCCTCCCGCCCGCTCCCCGCCCGTCCCCGCTCCTGGACTCCACAGGCCGCGACTTAGAGTCCCAGCCTGCGGCTGGCGGCGGCGCGGGACTCTTGAAAACTGCTTTTCCTCCTTAGTAGGCTGTGAGACCGCAAATTCCAGCAGAATCCTACTCTGACCGACTAGGGCTTGCCCCGCTCAGAGTTGCATTCCCTTTTCTAGGGAAACCATCTCACCTACCAACGCTACTCCGACTTCTAAGCACCCAGGACGGGGCCACGCCCCGGAAATGGAGTCAGGTCTCCAGGCCGCCCGCAGAAGCGTCTTCCAGCCACTCCAAGCGGGGCTGGGGCCCGCGGGGCGGGGTTGGGGGCGTGGCCGTGAGGCGGGCGGGGGTGGATCGGCGGGCGCAGCGCTTGGGGCGGAGCCGCAGCGCGAGCCCGCGCAACTGGGTGGCGGCGGGGACGCGCCCGTGGGGAGAGGCGGCCCGGGTTGCGGCTGCTGGCGGGGGGTGGGGGGGGAGGAAGAACCGGGAAGGGGGGGCAGGGCGAGCGGGGGGGGGGGGGGGGGGGAAGAACCGGGAAGGGGGGGCAGGGCGAGCGGAGAGCTGTGTTCCTGAGGTGGCGGCGGCGGCGGCGGCGTCTCCGACGGAGGAGGAGGAGGGCGGGGAAGGAGGATGGAGCAAGCTGGGGGTTGGGGTTGGCGCTAGCCGCAGCGGCTTGTCTTGTACTGTGGGAGAGCGGCGGCTGCTTCTGGAAGTTGTGGTGTCGGGAGCCCAGCCGGTGCCGCCGCAGCCGCCGCCTAGGGCGGTGGGAAGGAGGAGGGAGCTGCGGGGCTTGGCGGGGGTCGGGAGGGAGGGACGTGCTGGGGGAACGAGCTGGGGAAGACGGAGCGGGCTCTGCGCCGGGCGGGCGGGCGGCGGGGGGGCCAGCGACCGCAACCGGGGGGACGCGGGAGGATGGAGCAAGTGGAGATCCTGAGGAAATTCATCCAGAGGGTCCAGGCCATGAAGAGTCCCGACCACAATGGGGAGGACAACTTCGCCCGGGACTTCATGGTGAGTCTCTCCCCTCGCTGTCGCCTTGTCTCGCCGGAGCCCATCGCCGCCTCTCTCGGCCGGGCCGCCAGTGCTTTGTGTACCTCTGTGAGGAGAGGGGCGGAGGGGGCGCTCACCAACCCGGCGGTACGGGTGGACTCGGAAGCCGGCGGGAGGCGAGACCTCCTCCTTCCCTCGGCCTCCTTTCTTCTCCCGTGTTCGCGACCCACGCGCGGGCGCCCGGGACGCGAAGGGAGCGGCCGCGCTGCCGAGCCCGCAGCCTGCACCGCGGCTCGCGACCACCTATTGTTTACCGGGTCGGGAGCTGGAGGCTAGTGAGGTGCAGGCCGGCGGGGCGGAGGGGGCTCGCGTTTCCACACCTCCCCGCCCAGTCCGCTCCTCCTTGGAGGGTCGAGGTAGGATATCTGGCTGTGACCTGGAGGAGTGCAGATCGCGGCTGACAGAAGAACGGGGGACAGGGGGGATTGAGGTTAGCACTAACTCCTGGGATCTCTTTGCTCCAGCTGGTCTCAAAGCGGGCGAGGAAGGACTTCTGCCGTTTCTGGGGGTGCAGTCAGGATCTCCAACGCTTGGGAAAGGATTGTCCATAAGGAATCTCATGGGTTTACCTAATTTGCATTTACCCGCGTCTCCTCTCCTGAGACCCAGGTTTGAAGTGGTCTTGGGGTCCGTGTGACTATAGGTTCAGGGGGTAAGTGTGGGTGGGGGGATTATCCTGAAGGAAGCTGACTTCGGACTCCCCAGGGGATGTTGCCGAAGGCGGAGGGGATGTGACTATCACTTCCTATCCGGGGTGGGGGTGGGGAACTTGGGAACAATAGTCCTGGTGGGGCGGAGGCAACGCTACGGGCCGAAGCCCTGAACTGGGAGATAACCTTCCTGGCGCTCCCCCCCGCTCCCCGCCCCCCACTTTCCGCCCTCTGCTTGTGCAAGCAGGCTTGAGAGGAGGTGAAGGTTAAAAGTCTTATTCGTGAAATTGGTCTAGATAACGCTGTTGCTCCAGCTCACTATGAGGGGGTTAGATCCGAAGGCGTGGGACCAGAAGTCGACTTCCTACATTACCGACCTCCCACCCCCGCCTTTTTTATTTTTCTGCTGGACAATGTTCCCTCTAGGGTTGTTTCCCGGCTTAGGAGGCGGTGGTTGCGGCTGCTGCTCCTACGGATATTGCGCAAGATTGGGGCGTTGGAAACCCTGTAGGTCTGGGGAATGGAAAAGGAAGTGGGACTTTGGGAAGTGGTTGCTCCTTAGCCTTGGTGGGGGTTGGGAATGGGAGAATAGCTAGGGAAAATTTTTATTCTGGGTGAGGTAAACCTCCAAGAATAATGACTTAACTCTGAAATTTGATTATGAAAAGGATACACGGTTAATATCTATAAAATGAATGGGCAGCAAACATTGGGGTAGTTTTTATTTAAAAGTACAGTAGTTTTTATGGTGCAGGTGATATACCTTAGTAGTGAAATACTTTTTCACATTTTAAAGAGATTTCGGTCTAGTAAATCTTTAGCGTTAAATTTTTAACAGCTTATAAAATAGGTCCTTGACCTTACACTGTATTGTCGTAGTATCGTTGAGCTTTGTGATTCCTGCCTCCCCAGACCAATAATAGAGGATGGAAGTAAGTTCTCTCAGTTCTTTTGAAGATTGAAAATATAAGTTAAATAATCTAACTTATTCCTCATTAAAAATAAAAATATTCCTTATATTTAAACATTTGCTGTTGATATTTACCGTATTTTTGAAAAATTACTTTTTGATCTGAAAGCGTTCAGAGGGCATTTTCCCTTTTTACTATTGAGAGTTTTTATTGCGTTGACAACTTTTGAATGGTGTCATTTGTGGTAATTGGATGGCGTCCCCTTTTTACCACTTTCTAGCAAAAGTAGAAGAAAATAGTTTGAGCATTTAAGACTTTTAAAACTAGTTTTTTTGTTTGTTTTTTTGAGAGGCGGCCTCATTCTGCACTCTGCCCCCTCAGGCTGGTGTGCCGTAGTACAATCTCAGCTCACTGCAACCTCTGCCTCCCAGGTTCAAGCATTCTCCTGCCTCAGCCTCCCAAGTAGCTGGGATTACAGGTGGCAAATCACCACGCCTCGCTAATTTTTGTATTTTTAGTAGAGATGGGGTTTTGCCATATTGGCCAGGCTGGTCTGGAACTCCTGATCTCAAGTGATCCACCTGCCTTGGCCATCCAGAGTGCTTGGATTACAGGCATGAGCTACCACACCTGGCCTAAAACTAGTTTTTTATCTTATTTTGGTTATGGAAGAAGAGATGATGTGGTCCCTGGTCATTTCTTGTTTGCATGCTAGTTATCTTGTTATCCCTAGGCATATCCTATCAGGAAGGAGCCTTGTTTGGTGATGCAGGCCATCAGGACAGGTGCCCAGCCTCTGAACTCCTGTACTGGGGAGGTAGCCTTAGGGTTCATGCCTTGTGGATGAGTCAGGGATTCCTATTGGAGAGTTCATTTCTTTCTTTTTTTTTTCTTTTTTTTTTTTTTGAGAAGGAGTCTCACACTGTGTCACCCAGACTGGAGTGCAGTCCGCCTTCTGGGTTCAAGAGATTCTCTTGTCTCAGCTTCCTGAGTAGCTGAGATTATGCACTTGCCACCATGCCTGGCTAATTTTTGTATTTTTAGGGGAGATGGGATTTCACCATATTGGCTAGGCTGGTCTCGAACTCCTGAACTCGTGATCCGCCCTCCTTGGCCTCCCAAATTGCTAGGATTACAGGCCACTACTCCCGGCTGAGAGTTCATTTCTCAAAGACTAAATGAGTTTCTTTTTTTTTCCCATAATACCTAGGTATAGCTAGATGATTCTACATTGGAGATTTGACGACTAAAGCTATTCTTTTATAAGGCTTGTTTTTTTTTTTTTTGTTTTGTTTTTTAATTTTCTGGCTTGATAAGCAATAGCTGTAATCAAGGCTGCCGGTAGTTGGTGCTGCTTTTTCCCCTGACTAGAAGGAACTATGTTCCTCTGGCATGGAAAGAGAAAAAAAGGATCAGCCGATAGATTGTAACTACTCTTAAAATTCTGATGTGGATTAGAAATGTATTTTAAAATCTTGACATTTTATGACTGAGCTTTAGAGACAATGTAGCTGTGATATAACTGTTCCATTTATAAAGTAATAATGTTTATTCCAAATTTAGAAATTAATAGAATACTAATAATGCCTATGCTTAGCCCACAGTTCTAATGAACAGTCTACTTTCCTGACTCCAGTACCATGCTCTTTACTGTCTATCTAGCTGTCCTATGGTGTCATCATTCAAAGGCTACCTCTTAATTTTTTGTTGTTGTTGTTTTGTTTTGGAGATGGGATCTCACTCTGTTACCCAGGCTGGAGTGCGTTACTGCGGTCCTGGCTGACCGCAGCGTTAGCCTCCCTGGGCTCAGGTGATTCTCTCACCTCAGTCTCCAGAGTAGCTGGGACTACAGGCCCGCATCACCAAGCCCACCTAATTTTTGTGTTTTTTGTTGAGACAGGGTTTCCCTATGTTGCCCATGCTGGTCTTGAACTCCTGGGCTCAAGCAATCCATCTGCCTTAGCCTCAAAGTGCTGGAGTTACAGGCGTGAGCCACCATGGCCGGCCTACTACCTGGTGACTATTTTATATCTTAATTCTGTTTCTTTATGGTTGAGTATTTAGGCCATTCTACTTTCTGTTGTTACATATAATAATTCTGTGATTAACATTTATGCTGAAACTTTTACGTTTTTCACTGTTGTGTAAAATAGCTTCCCAGTATTACTAGGTGGAAGTATATAAACATTTAATACATGTTCATAAACTTGAAAAAGTTTTGTCAATTTATACAAGTCAGTAATGTATGAATGATCATATAATTATCTTGATCTTTAGTTGATGGTTGAAAACTGGTATCTTGTTTTAATTTGAATTTCTTGATTACTATTGAGGATAGAAATTTTCCACTTGCCATTAACTACTCTATGAGTGTCTACTCCTGGCCTTGGTTGTGCCCCATACTTTGAAAGAGGAGACAACTAAGGTACCCAGATTGTGTAAAACTCTGTTGGCCAGATGGTTGTTTGCATGTTGAAAACATGCTAATTTGTGGCTGATCCAGAACTTGATTTTAATTATCTCTACTTTTAGTATTTGCAGAAGGAGAGATAAATGTATAAAGTAGGGTGGTGCACATTCATGTTTGACAGACATCTAGGTTTTATTCCACCAGACTCCCTCTCATGGCTGGGGGTTGGGGAGGTGGTCCTGGACCATATTTTGAGAACCAGTGGGCTAATACATGGTAAATCATAAAGGTGATACTGGGAAAGTTAGGTAGAGGTCTTTTTGTGAATGTTCTTACATCTATGCTATATGTAGATTTTATTCTACAGACTGATCGGCATTGTAACTCCTACAGTCATCGAGAAACTAAGGTGGTGTTAAGAAAATAGACACGCTGGCCCACTCCAGAGTCGTTCCCCTACTCTTACCTTCCCCAGCCTGCTCCTTGAGTTGTACTCTGAACCTTCACTTAATCACAAACGTTCTGGTAGAAAATGTAAGAATCATTGGTCTGGGTTTCTGGAGCACTACTGATTAAGAAAGGTAAACAGTCATTTGTGTTTTACAAAGTTGATTCTGATGGCAGTATGAAGGGTGGCATTTTGGAAGCTGTTGAAATACAGGAAATGAGATGGGGAAATAGAGTATACAACATATCTGATAAGAATTAAGAAAGGAGTTTTAATGATTCATTAGATGTGGGTAGTAAAGAAGAAAAGAATATAGTATTATGACTCCCAAAATGTCTAGTTTGGTCTCTATCACCCAAGCTAAATAATACCATTTGGTAGAGTAAGGAGTGAGGGAGGGGAAAAAAGTAGAGGAGACCAAACAATGTTGTAGGAGGAAGTTTCAAGGGAGAAGAGGATAAATTTAATTTTCTACATGTTAAAACTGAGGTGCCTGTGAGACATCCAGTAGAAATGTAGAGCTCAAGATTTCTCACAGGTTGGTGTTAAAGATGTAGGCATCATCATATAAGCATGTAAGAAGAAAGAGTTGACAGCATGGGAGTGAATGAGCTTATTCCAACAAACTTGTAGAGCGACCAGCTGTAGGTTAAAGAACATCAGTCTGAAAAGAACAGCCAAAAGAAGGATGTACTAGTGTTCGTTTCTGAGAAGATGTGGTCAAGGAGGAGGGAGGAGAACCAAAGATGTCAGAAAAGCCAAGGAGAGTTTCAAGAAAGGAGTTAGTACCAGAGTCAAATAATTCTGGGAGGACCGGTAAGGTGAGGTTGAGAAAGTACCCTTTCCATTTGGCACATAGGAGTGCTTTGGTGACTAGAAAAAGTAGTTTGAGTTGGGGTATGGGAAGAAGCCAGATTACAGTGGCTTCAGAAGACAACAGGTGAAGGGTGGGTTTAGTGTCTTTCTGTTTCTTTTAACATTTTGAAATTAGATGGTGGGAGCTGGAGGAAGACTGAAGGAGAGTGCCCCTCCCACTGCCTTTTTTTTTTTTAGTTTTAAAGAGAGAAATAGAGAATATTTTTAATATTATTTCTTATCTATGTGTATATCCTCTTTTTTTTTTTTTTTTTGAGGCAGAGTCTTGTTGTATCACCAGGCACCAGGCTGGAGTGCAGTGGCATGATCTCGGCTCACTGTAACCTCCACCTCCTGGGTTCAAGAAGTTCTGCTGCCTCAGCCTCCAGGGTAGCTGGGACTGCAGGTGCGCACCACCACACCCAGCTAATAGTAGAGATGGGGTTTCACCATGTTTGCCAGGATGGTCTTGATCTCTTGACTTCGTGATCCCCCCGCCTCGGCCTCCCAAAGTGCTGGGATTACAGGCTTGAGCCACTGCGCCCAGCGATGTGTATACCCTCTTGAGCCCGAAAAGATCTTATGCTACAGTCTGGATAAGTATAAACATTTTTTTCATTGTTTATTCAGTCTTGTGGCTTGTAGTTTTAAAAAAATTATTAACAGCTTTACTGAGATATAAGTACCTACCATAAGATTTGTTCATTTAAAGTATATTATTCATTAGTTTTTTTATTATGTTGATGAAGTTATGTAACAATCACCACAATCAATTTTAGGACATTTTCTTCACTTTCTGTACCCATTAACAATCACTCCCCACCTTCCCACCAGCCCCAGGCAACCACAAATCTACCTTCTGTTTCCATAGATTTAAGTATTTTGGACATTTTATATAAATGGAATCATACAATATGTGGTATTTTGTGACTGACTCCATTTAACATGATGATTTCAAGTTTCATTTATGTAATAGTATTCATCAGTAGTACTTTTGGCCTTGTTATGGCTGAATAATATTCTGTGGTATAGATACCACATTTTGTTTATCCATTCATCATGTTGATGGGCATTTGAGTTGTTTCCACTTTTTGGCTAATATGAATAATGCTACTGTGAACATTTGTGTACGAGTTTCTGTGTGGACATGTTTTCAGTTATCTTGGGTATATATCTTAAGTGTGGAATTGCTGAGTTACGTGATAACTCTATGTTTAACATTTTGAGGAACTACCAGACTGTTATCCAAAGCTGCTGCACATTTTACATTCCAATCAGGAGTGTATGAGGGTTCCAGTTTCTCTACATCTTCACCAAAACTTGTTACTTTATATTATAGGCATCCTACTGGGAGTGAAGTGGTATGTTCTTGTGATTAGCTTATAAGATTTTGTATGTGTTAATTTGTCTTTCAAAGCTAGAGCGATAGGAAATATTTTCCAGTCCTTGCATTTGAGCTGATCTTATTGCTTTCCCAGTGCCGCTGGTTTAGTTATGGTTTTCTTATCCGTCCTTTGATGAGTATTCACCTAAACATATTTATATTTTAACTAACATCAGAAGTGGAAGTGAACTTTTAAGTAACACTCCAGATATGGTTCACTGAGACAGTAAACTAAAAATTTACTTTGAGCGTTCTCAAGACTGTTTTTCTGTGTTTACTTTCAAAATATATTAGCTTTTTTCCATCAATATTTGACATTTAGCTTGGAAAAAGGATTTTTAAAGGATGAAACTGAAAGTAAGACATTGACATTTAGATAGATGTAGGTTTTTTGTTCATATGTTAAATACTTCTGTGTTTTTATAGTGCTCAGTTCGATAGATTCATAAACATTTACATTTCTGTCTTCCCCAGACTGAAAACCTCCAAGGCTAGAGAGTGGGACTTAATTATTTCTGTATCCCCATTGCTTAATATAGTGCTTGGCATTTAATAGGCACTAATGTCCATTGCATGTACAGAAATTGTAGATGAGCTTAATGCTGTAAGACAGATTTATTATTCAGGTGAATTCTTCAGTGGTCCAAGGATTTGTCTTTTAGACCAGCATGAGAGCTGCTTCTCCCCCTCCTACACAGATGTGTTCACGTAATTCTAGTTGTATTTTCAGTATCCACTGAAAAAGAAAATATAAGAGCTACATTAAATTAAATTTTATTAGCTGCAGTTTCTTAAGGTAGCTTCTCTACTTAAGCATCCCACACCCCATGAATCATACTTCGTTGACATTATCTTAGGGTATTAATTTCAACACAATGTCTAATTTTAAACTTTTGGCTTTGGACTTAATAAAATCAGATATTGTGTCATTGGTATCTCTTCAAAAATAGTGAATTTGTGAGTATTTAGAGAGTGACTACAAGTGATACCTATTTTCTCTCCTTGCCTCTGGTTTCTTTCCTCATCCAGTCCGTTCCACATATCATACTCACTTTCCTAAAATACTGCTTTCAAGTAGTGGCATCAGGAGATGTGGGCTGCACTGGAAGCATTATTTAATTTTTATTATAAAAAATAAAAGTTAAAAAAACGCATTGCTCCCTTTGATGACCATTACAATTATTGGACATTTTAAATGCGTATTTTGAAAGTCAATTCAAAGCATCTGATCCAAGTGCTGCTTTTTTTTTTTTTTCAAACTGTAATTATATGTCTCTCTTTCTAATTTTAATTCCCTGATTTTTCCCTTCTCAGCTCCTCCCAGTTATATATTTTTATATATATATATATATATATATATATATATGTGACATATATTTTTAATAATAATAAAAAAAAGACTTCACCTGGAAACTTCCCCTAATTTTGTAATTTTGCTCCTACTTGAGAATCACCAGGCCTGTAGGATAAAGTCTTTACTTTTTAGTCTGGCATTGCAGAGCCTTCTTTTTTGTTGTTGTTGTTTATTTTTATTTTATTTTTTCTTCCAGAGCCTTCTTAACATGTCACATTACCTTCCCAGTGTTAAACTCCTATGCTCTGTGGTATGTATCCTCTCTTCCCTTTGAAGTAAGCTATTTTTGGTCCTTGAGCATACCTACCTAGTGAATGAAATCTTGCTTATCTTTGGTTATACTATTGAACATACTTTTTCCCTTAGAAAGCTTCCTTTTTATTTTATAAACCAGTACTTGGAAGATGAGAAAGCTAAAAACTTAAAATGACTTTACTATGTTCACCAAAAACTAAGAAGCAAAAATGTGATTCTTACTTTCTAGTATAAATGTTTTAGTGCGGTTTATCTTAAAGCACTTGTTCTCCTTTGTAAAATTTTATCTTTAATACCATAAGAAAAAAGGCCTTTCATTAGATTTTAATTGAAAACTTGAAAAGGTAAATCAGGTGATATGCAATTGCTAAACCACTAGTCTTTTCCAAATATGAGTTGAACTCCTCTTCCAGCATTTTTTATTTCCTGTAGTATTTAAGTTTTTTTAGATTCATGCAGTCAAACCTTGACAATTATCTCCTTCCTTCTGAAATCACACAAAAATCTTGTTTTTATTTGTACGGTATTGTAGGGTCTGTGGCTGGCTTATGGCAGATACAAGAAGCAAACAGTAGTTGCTCCCTAAAAATTTATTTTGGAGAAAGTGGAATGTGGACTGTATTAGTCCATTTTCACACTGCTATGAAGAACTGGCTGGAACTGGATAATTTATAAAGGAAAGAGGTTTAGTTAACTCATAGTTCATCATGGCTGGGGAGGCCTCAGGAAACTTATAATCATGGTAGAAGACGAAGGGAAAGCAAGACACCTTTCTTCACAAGGCAGCAGGAAGGAAAACGAATGCAGGGGGAATCAGATCTTGTGGGAACTCACTGTCATGAGGACAACGTGAGTGATTATAATTCAAGATGAGATGTGGTGAGGATACAGAGTCTAATCAGATCATGGACCATATTAATCTCAGAGGCTTTGGGAAGTGTGCTAATACTACTACATTTCCTGTAATAACTGTTTTTTAGATCTAATTGGCATTTAAGAAGCTATTTTAACAACATTTGAGTGACTACCCTGATAGGCTCTGAAGGAATACAAAGATTTGTGTCTGTTGTCACAGACTTGTGAGAAGCAGCAAGGACTTTTTCTGGGGGCAGAGGGTAGGCTTCAGGGGAATCCTTGAACTCTTTTAAATTATATATAATATTTTGTATATGTAAGCCCATTTTGGGGGAAGAACGTTCAGAGCTCTTAGTTTCCCAAGGGGTTTGGGTCCCAAAAGCCTTAGAACCTATAGACTCGTGGGAAGATAATAGGAGCTATACAGGCATTAATTTCTATCCTTGTCCTGCTGTGATTCTGAGTGGATTATCTAGAGAAGTTGGAGCTCTAATACGTACCTGGAAAGACCAAGATAATACATGTAAAGTTTCTAGCATAGTACATAGAAGTTAGTCGAAGGAATTGGAGATGTAATATTGCTCCATTGGAAGTATATTCAGAATTTAAACGAGAGAGACAGGAGAGCCTAAATCTGCCTGAATAGATCATGGATAATTTCCACAAAGATGCCACATTTGAGCTGGTTTTTGAAGGAAGAGTTTGTTAGGTGAACTAGGTAAGAGGCAGCAAGACTTTCAAAGACCTGGAGGTAAATGCAGATAATAACTGTGAGTTTTAGATGGGAAGAACAGGGTGAATGTGTAAAAAATAAGCAAAGCTCATATACCCAAATAATGGGATTTCCAAAGGAATATGAACTTCAATGCTGAGTTTAATATGAAATTGGCCTCTGTGTTCCTGAGAGTTTTTATGAGGAGTGTTTTGATGTTCCATTATTATGGCGTATTTAATCTTACTGTAGGACCTTTTTAAGATCAAGTCTTTGTCAAATAGTCAGTGTTCTTAAATCTGGTAATTTTACTTTATCTTAGGTATATAAAGTAGTACTCTGTTTACATAGTTCTTAGATGACTAGATTAGTGTTTTTCATTGGTGTCTATCAAATCTGTTAGAAGTGCCCTGTAGAAAGAAATTATATTTAAAAAGCACTGAGGACTAAGACAGCTTATTTATGATGGTGAGTCTCTTGCTTAGTTTGGATTCCTCAGCAAATTGAGTTTTCTGTAAGATGACTCTGAAGAGGTTTTGAGACCATGCGTTTGTGACTAGAACCAACATGAAAAGGGAGTTCTAGGTCACATGTTACAAAAACAGGAAGGATAGCTTTTCTAGATACCATCTTTCCCATTGTGTATATTAGTTTTACTCCTGACATAAAATCTTAGTATTAGAAGGAACATAAAAACTGTTTAGAAATTAAGGAGCTTGTGACTGATCTTGCCGTTAGAAAGGTGGCAGAACTGGGTTTGACCCAAGTTAGGAAAGCAGATGCTTTTTCTTTTTTTTTTTTTTTTTTTTTTTTTTTTTGAGACGGAGTTTCGCTCTTGTTACCCAGGCTGGAGTGCAATGGCGTGATCTCGGCTCACCGCAACCTCCGCCTCCTGGGTTCAGGCAATTCTCCTGTCTCAGCCTCCTGAGTAGCTGGGATTACAGGCACGTGCCACCATGCCCAGCTGAATTTTTGTATTTGTAGTAGAGACGGGGTTTCACCATGTTGACCAGGATGGTCTCGATCTCTTGACCTCGTGATCCACCCACCTCGGCCTCCCAAAGTGCTGGGATTACAGGCTTGAGCCACCGCGCCCGGCCAGCAGATGCTTTTTCTATGACATCGTGCTGCTTAGGCCAACATTTGGATTCATAGTTAGGGAAAAAGTCAATAAAGCCCCACCCCTGCCCTCCTAGAGTAGAGCATAAATATCCTGAAAATTTTTAGAAGTTTTCAGTTAGTATAGATTTTTTGTTGCAGCTTACTTCCAAAGTAGCTTAAGTGAAGAAAGAATTTATTGCAATGGAATACTGCCCTTGAGCAGGTTGAAGTGTAAGAACCAAGAAGTAGAGAGCCTGGGTGATTCTTCTCTCCATGCCAGCCTCTGTGTCTTTCTGTGGTTTTCTAGTTTCTCTCCCTGGGCTGCTTGTATACTTCTCTTTGCTTCTCTGCTGCACACCTGCTTTACTTTTACTTCTCTCTGCATTTTGACTTTCACTGTTTTGGTGTTTTGGCCTTCACGTGCTGAATAAAGGCACCCCTTATGGTAATCTAACCTGTCCCATTCACTTTTATCTGAGTTACGGGAAGAGCTCAGAATGACTAGAATTGCTACATCTTGTTTTCAACTTCCTGAAGAAAATAACCAATTTGCCAGTGAGATTGGTGTTGTATAAGGTTGTGAGCTTATTCATCTGTGTATAAAAGGAAGGAACTTTTTTTAGAGAAAGGAAGGGATGGCTTGATAACTAGGCAGACAGCCCAAAGAGTGTCTAGTAGACAATCCTTGAAGCAAAATTGAAAAAAAATTTACTATTTTAAGGTTTCAGCTCCATATGAACTCCACCCACCTTTCAGAGAAGGAAAAAGAGGCACAAAGAGTCCTTGTGACTTGAGAGAACATTTTGTTGGCTCTGGCAGAGCATTATTTCACATTTACAGTTAGACATCAAACAGGCAAAATTTTAAGGTTTCTGCATATCAAACTAAAGTTAAGATTATCTGTAAGCTGCTTATTTATGGTACCTAAGATTTAAATAATAATTTTTCCAACATTAAAATATGAAACCTTCTTGCAAAGCAATACTGTTTTAAAGTTTGGGGTTTTGTTTTTGTTTTTATCTTAAAAGATAGGGTCCTGCTTTGTCACATAGGCTGGAGTGCAGTAGTGTAATCATAGCTCACTGTAGCCTTGACCTCCTGGGCTCAAGTGGTCCTCTTGCCCAACTCCTGAGTAGCTAGGACTACAGGCATGTGCCACCATATCCTACTAATTTTTTTTTTAACCTCTTTTGCAGAGACGAGGTCTTACTGTGTTGCCCCGGTCTCAAACTCATGGCCTAAAGTGATTGTTCCATCTTGGCTCCCAAAGTGCTGGGATTATAGGTGTGAGCCACTGCTCCTGGCCCTAAAGATGGTTTTTATCAAAGTAGTCACTATGATTTACTCTCTGAACATATGTCAGAAATATATCACTATCTGAAAAACTAACATATTTTCTTCACTATAGATTTTGCATTATTAAAATTAGCCTAACTATAGTTCTTTTAGTTCATGAATTATCTAAAATTTATGTGTTATAATATTCATTGTGTTTGCCTGGCTATTAGTGTGCCTGTCCTTGTGCCTGTGTATCTGCCTGCCTGCCTGCCTGCCTTTGTGCCTCCCTTTGAAATTTTATTTGCCTACTCACCTTTCTGTACGTACTCTGTCAGTTGGTTGTCTGTGCCTAAGATTTATTAACGTGTGTTAAAAATGGATAGTAGAGTTAGACTGGAAGGTACTTTGTAGTTTAGAAATGTCCTGTAATTTACACCTACTTGTTTGTAATTCATCTAATACAGTAAATAGATTACACAAGGGGACTTCAAAAAGCTCATGGAAAACTGGAATTAAATAAATGTTATTTCTAAATAAGTTTATAAATAGATAAAAATTAAAAATATGAAATTTACTTCTCAGCATAAACTCCACCAAGATACTTTTATAAGTCATGATAGACCAACCATTTAGTTTATCCCTAAGAACTAACGGTCCTTTGTAAAAAACTCCCATGTCATTGCAGTTTTTTACATCATTAACTGAAGAGTAATGAGTGCCCTTTAAAGGCTTTTTGAGATTAGGAAACAAAAAGAAAGCAGAAGAAGCCAAATCAGGACTATAAGGTGGATACCTGATGGTTTCCCATCTGAACTGTCACAAAATTGCCCTTGTTTGATCAGAGGAATGAGCAAGAGGCATTGTTGTGGGTAGAGGAGGACTCTGGTGATGCTTTCTGAGGTGTTTTTCTGCTAAAGCTTTGTCTGACTTTCTTGAAACACTCTCATAATAAGCAGATGTTATCATTCCTTGGCCCTCCAGAAAATCAACGTGCAAAATACCTTGAGCATCCCCAAAAATTTGCCATGACCTTTGCTCTTGACGAGTCCACTTTTGCTTTGACTGCACCACTGCAATCTCTTGGTAGTCATTGCTTTGATTGAATTTGTCTTCAGGGTCATACTGGTAAAGCCATGTTTCATCTTCTGTTACAGTCCGTTTTGTAAATGCTTCAGGATCTTGATCCCACTTGTTTATTTATTTTTTATCATTCATGCTGGAGTGCAGTGGCACGATCTCGGCTCACTGCAACTTCCGCTTCCTGGGTTCAGGTGATTCTCCTGCCTCAGCCTCCCGAGTAGCTGGGATTGTAGGTGCACACCACCACTCCTGGCTAATTTTTCTATTTTTAGTAGAGACAGGCTTTCGCCATCTTGGCCAGGCTGGTCTTGGACTCCTGACCTCAGGTAATCCACCCACCTTGGCCTCCCAAAGTTCTGGGATTATAGGTGTGATTGTTTAAAACTTCTGTTGAAAGCTCTGCTCTTGCCTGTAGCTGATCTGGGTGCAGTGGTTTTGGCACGGATTAAGTGGAAAGTTTGTTCAACTTTAATTTTTCAGTCAGAATTGTGTAAGCTGAACAACTGAAGATGTCTATGGTGTTGGCTATTGTTTGTGTTATTAATTGCAGGTTCTCTTCAATTAGGGCACAAACAAGGTGAATTTTTCCTCAAAAATCGGTGTGGATGGTCTGCTGCTACAGGCTTTGTCTTCAGTATCACCTTGTTCTTTCTTAAAAAGAGGCATCCATTTGTGAACTGCTGATATTTGGGGCATTCTCCCCATAAACTTTATTTCACCATTCTTCCATTGAAGCTTCACCATAAATTTGATGTTTTCTTGTTGAGTCAGTTTTTTAGCAAAATTCATGTTGCTCTGATAGGGGCCCTTTTCAGACTGATATCTTATACTTTCTTAGTTCAAATGAGATCCTGTTCATCAGACATGTTATAACAAGTTAGTATGAGTTTATGTTGGTGCAAAAAAATTGAAATCCATGCATATTTTTTTCATGATACATATTGTTCATTAACTTTTTGAAGACCCGTTATATGAATGTCCAGGAGTAACATAGGGTAGGTGGATATCAGTAATAGTATTTTGCAACTGGAATCATTAAACATGTTCAAATATTTATCTCCACACCCATTTACTGACATTATTAGATGGTGCATAAAAGTAAAAAGTTTAGATTTTAAAATTACTTTATAATTTAGATAGAAGATTATTAAAATTTATTTTTAAGAGATGGAGCCACACTCCATCTCTTAAAAATAAATTTTTTAAAGAGAGTGCAGTGGCACAGTCACAACTCACTGTAGCCTCAAACTCCTGAGTTCAATGGATCCTCCTGCCTTAGCCTCCTAAGTAGATAGGACTACAAGCATGTGCCACCATGTCTGGCTTTTTTCTTTTTATTTTTTGGTAGAGACAGGGTCTTGCCATGTTTTCCCACCTGGTCCTGAATTCCTGGACTCAACTGATTCTCCTGCCTCAGCTTCTCAAAGTGCTTGGGATTGCTGGCATGAGCCACTGCTCCCTGGTAGATTACCTTTAAAGTTTTTTTTTCTTTTTTTGAAAATGGAACTTAATCTAAACTAGAAGTACAAGATGAATATTTAACCAATACATTTAAATTCTTGCCATTTCTTTATTATATACTGTTTTTGTATTGTTTACAAGGTCTCAGCATCATGTATATATTTCCAAATATGTTCTAAAATGATCTCATTATTTATTTCTCTAGTTGTTAGAGAAGGCATAGAGGTTTTATTTTTTTTTTTTAAATTGGGTGTAGGTTGAATTAGATCTATAAATTATTATTTTACCTTTAAAAAAGGTTGTAGATAGAAGAGGGAAAGGTAATCTAGTGATAATACTGGGCAGGAGTCTTAATTATTTGTAGAGGGTGTAAAGGAAGAAATGTATAGATAGGCAGGAAAGAAAAGACTTGATGGAAGTAACATGTCTTTGTCATATGTTTGATTTTAGGAATTCGAGTGCCTAGCATTATAGTGGACAGTCTAATGGCATGGGTCACAACAGTTAGATATGTGTTAGACCTGGCCATTACTTTACTTTAACGTTGAGTAAGTATAAGTGATTTGAACCACTCTCAATCTTAGCTCCTTATCTTTAAAACAGAAGCAGTTTGTAATATTAGAATTCATAATAGTAGGAATAAAGGACACAGTGTCAGATGTTGTTGTAAATAAATGATAGGAAGGAAGCATGATTAGGGCATTAAGTCAGAGGTTAAATAAATGGGAGGGGAAAAAAGCAACCCCTTCCTCTTTTTGTGTTTTGGACCTTTTTGGTGACAGAGACAAAAAGAATGTGTATAGTGTATTTAATTATTTGAAAATACAGAGTTGAGCATCCCTAATCTGAAGTTTGAAATGCCCCTAAATCCAAATTTTTTTGAGTGCCAACATAACACTACAAGTAGAAAATTTCACTCCTGATTTCATGTGATAGGTAACAATCAAAGCTTTGTTTCATGCACAAAATTTAAAAAAATATCTTATTACGTTCAGGCTATATATGTATAAGGTATATATGAAACATATGAATTTTGTGTTTAGACGTGGGTCCCATCCCCAAGATACCTCATGTATGTGTAAATATTTGAAAATCCGAAATGTGAAACACTTCTGATTGGTTCCAAGCATTTTGGATAAGGGATACTCAACTTGTATAATTGGCGGTAGGTATGTATGCCCAAGCAAGTTTTGTTTTTGACTTTAACCCTATTTAAGAAATACATTGTGTATGGTGATTAGAAATACACATAGTGAAACAAAACCTTCATCTAACAGTTCTTACCTTAACTCCTTGCAATGTGCTCCTATTTTCTATTCTCCTTAATTTAAAGAAGATGTTTATTGCAGTATCCTGCATTAATTTCACTGCCCACTAATGGATCACACGGTTTGAAAACATTGCTTTAACTTACCATGTTGCTCTGATAGCAACATAAGAAGATTTGTGTGGCACTATTAGGAGAGCGGTAGTAACGGGATTGTTATTTTAATATTTAGGAAGCTTTGACTAATAAATTATTAAAGCGACAATCAATTTAATCAAATACCCTAGCAGCTTCAGTTTTCTATGGTATATGCAGAGATAACTTAAAAGATCTAGGCTGACCTTAAGTGGTTTCTCATTGGGTTTTGAGGATTGAATGAGGTAATGTTCATGATACTGATGTTAAATGGAAATATGATATAAACCCAAATATGTAATGTTAGTAAATGGCAACACTAGTAATTATTTATAACTGTAACAAACAGTTCCAGTTAGTGCCTTAAAATGACAGTGATTTGTTATTTCTCACAATTCTGTGGGTTGACTGGATGGGTGTTTATGCTTGTCTTGCCCTGGACTCTGGCATCATGCAACTACTTTTAGTTCAAGGCTAATTATTCTGTAATGACTTTGCTCATGTATTTGGGGCTTCCGCTAGAATGGCTAGGACCTCTAGCCTCTAGTCCTTTCTGTATTTGTTCTTCCACATCAGATTTTTCATAGCTTGGTAGTCTCAGACATCGAAGAAATTGCCGGGTCTCTTAGAGGCCTACACTCTATACCCACATGGTGTCACTTCTGTAGCATTCTGCTGGACAAAGCATGTCACAAGTCTAGCCCAGATTCAAGAGCTTCCTAGCACTTTCATAATTTGTAATTACATATACTTTATTTTACTTCTAGTGCTTGTCTCTCACACAGTTGCTTCCTTGAACAAGTAAATTAATATTTTAAAATACTGGCTGGACACAGTGGCTTATACCTGTAATACTAGCAGTTTGGGAGGCCAAGGTGGGCCTGAGGTCAGGGGTTCGAGACCAGCCTGGCCAACATGGTAAAACCCCATCTCTACTAAAAATAAAAAATTAGTCGGGTGTGATGGTACATGCCTATAATTCAGCTACTCAGGAGGATGAGGGAGGAGAATCCAGGAGGCAGAGGTTGTAATGAGCCAAGATTGCATCATTGCACTCCAGCATGGGCAACAAGAATAAGACTCTGTCTCTAAAAATAAAATAAAAGACTAGAAATAAACTTAAATATCTTGTGGTATAATGATTACCTTTTTTCCCCCTTGAGGCAGGGTCTTAGTCTTAATGCCCAGTCTGGAGTATGGTGGTACAATCAGTCATGGATCACTGCATCCTTGAACTCCTGGGCTCAGGTGATCATCCTGCCTCAGCCTCCCAGAAGCTGGGACTACAGATGCATACCTCTACACTCACCTACTTTTTAATTTTTTGTAGAGACAGAGTCTCACTTTGTTGCCCAGGCTGGTCTTGAACTATTGGTTTCAAGCAATGCTCCCACCTCAGCCTCCTACAGCACAAAGATTACAGGAGTGAGCCACTGTGTCTGGCCATATTGACCTTTTAATGTTGGACTTCTAGATAATTTTTCTGTACAGTTTTTTTTTTGTTTGGTATAGTGAACATGCTTTGTTTTAGAAATTGGGAGGAAATTTTCAGTGAATCTTTCCTTTTCAAAAAAGATGTAAAAATGCCTAGTTCAGAGTAGAGACATAGCAATGTAGTTTGCCCTCCTCCATCTTGTTAACTTGGCTGTTCTTTGAAATAGAATAACTTGAAAATAATTATCGATAATATGTTTCTTATACCAAATATTTTCAGTACCCTCAACCATTTCTCATATGACAGATCAAATACTTTCTAATTTTTTATTGTCCCTCAAACTATTTCATCTAAAAATTTAGAGTACTAGTTGAGATCTTACATCTGAAGAAGAATACTGGTTGTGATCTGAAAAAAAGAATATGTCTTCTTTTTTTTTTTTTTTTTTTTTTTTTTTTTTTTTTTTTTTTTTTTTTTTTTTTTTTTTTTTTTTTTTTTTTTNTTTTTTTTTTTTTTTTGAGATGGAGTTTCGCTCTTGTTGCCCAGGCTGGAGTGTGATGGTGCAATCTCGGCTCACCCCAACCCGTGTCCCGGGTTCAGGCAATTCTCCTGCCTCAGCCTTCCTGGTAGCAGGGACTACAGGTGTGTGCCACCATGCCCAGCTAATTTTTGTATTTTTAGTAGAGACGTGATTTTACCATGTTGACCGGGATGGTCTCAATCTCTTGACCTTGTGATACGCCCGTCTCAGCCTCCCAAAGTGCTGGGTTTACACGCATGAGCCACCGTGCCCGGTCTGATATTTTTTAAAATAATATTTTTGCTTTTGGCTCACAATAAGTTTACTATTCTGTAATAGCTTGAAATTTTAGAGTTCTGACATTTGAAATTAATTTTATTAGCAAGTAACCCTGTGAAGAATAAATGCTATTGATTTTATTTTACAATTTGGAAACATGCTGAAAGAGGATCCCATCAGGTAGTGAAGTTGGGGCTTGATCCTCAAACCCATGCTTTTTCATCTACTGTGCTTAGAAACTTATCAAGTTACTTTTTATGAAGGAAAGTTATTGTTAGTTTCAGAGGGCAGAATGGGATCAGGGTTAAAAGAAGAAAGCAGAGCAAGGCTCGGTGGCTAATGCCTATAATCCCAGCACTTTGAGAGGCTGAGGTGGGAGGATGACTTGAGCACAGGAGTTCAAGACTAGCATGAGCAACATAGGGACACTCCACCTCGACAAAAAAATTTCTTTAAAAATTAAGCAGGCATGGTGATATACTCCTGTTGTCCCAGCCACTTGGGAGGCTGAGATGGGAGGATTGCTGGATCCCAGGAGGTCAAGGCTGTAGTGAGCTGTGATCGTGCCAGTGCACTCTAGTCTCGACAACTGAGTGACACCATGTCTTTAAAAAAAATTAAAAAGAAGAAAGCAGATTCACTATGAGGAATAATTTGCTGAGGAGACTAGAGAAAAGGAGAGAAGAAAGCTCACATTTATTAAGCATGTAGTATGTGTTTTACATAGTTCTTAATGTTTTCTCTTTTACCCTTCCAAATTTTTTTATTAGAAAGCACAAGAAATTATCTGACTTTTTCCAGCTCCCCCCTGAAATTCCTCTAGCATATTTAAAGTAATTTATAAACGTTATTTTCAGAAGGTCCCATCGGTAACATGAAGCAGGACATAACTGTTCCTTTTGGATTTATTCAAAGTCACCATTAAAAAACAATTGTTGCCTGGTTCAGTGGCTCATGCCTGTAATCCCAGCACTTTGGGAGACCGAGGCAAGCAGATCACTTGAGGCCAGAGGATCCCTTTAACCCGGGAGGTGGAGCTTGCAATGAGCTGAGATCACAGGACCCAGCCTAAAAAAAAAAATAAACTTTGGAGAGGTACAAGAGAAAGGGAATAAAGATGCTAACTATGTAAAACACCTACATACTATGTGCTTAATAAATGTGAGCTTTCTTCTTTCCTTTTCTTTATTCTTTTCAGCAAGTTCTTCCTCATGACGCATCATAAACTGCTTTCATCTTTTAACTCTTGATCCCATTCTGCCCTCTGAAACTAATAGTAGGTGTTTTCTGGGCAGTCAGTACTTTTTTAAAATTCTAAGCAATTATTGTGGTTGCAGTATTCTTGTTGTCATTCTGTCACAAGTATTTAAGTGCCTCTTATATGCTAGATATTCTAGAATACTGAGAATATTTTAGTGCACTAAATAGAGTATTGCACTCATGGTGTAGTTGATTTAGTAGGAGTTTGGGAGGAGAGACAAATGGATTTATGCAAACATTTATGATAAGTGACATTGGAAATACTAAGGTAATACTTGTTGGCCACTTATGTACTAGATGCTATACTGAACACTTTGCTTTAATTATGTCAGACAGTCCTCACAAAGACTGCATAAAATATTCTTGTTATTTTACTAGTAAAAGACAGGGAGAAAAGTGCATGCTAGACCAAAAAACTTGGCAAATACATCCCTTTTGATTGGGGCCCATGCTCTTTTAAAACATGGAAAGTACAAGCAATGTATAAAAAATACTGTTTTATTAGGGGAAAGATTGTGTGCTTTGACTATAGTGTATGTAATATGATCTGCATAGCATGTTTAAAAGAAAAGTTTTCCCTCATTATTACCCTCAAGTATTGGCTTTGCATAAAGTTACAGTGTTCATTCCAAATCCATGATTTCTATCTCCCACCCATTAGAGAGTGGTAAGTTCAGAATGTCAGATACATTCTTCTGCCTCTTGGCTTTGAGATTATTAGTTTCTTTTCTCTCCCAGCTTTCCCTTTTATTAATTACTAATAGAAGTCCTGACAGAGAAAGTATGTCATTGAGAGTTATTATAAACACTGTGTTGTTTAGTTAGTTTTTGTTTTTTGGTTTTTTTTAAAGACAGGGTCTCACTCTGTTGCTGAGGCTGGCATGCAGTGGCATGATCTTAGCTCACTGCAGCCTCCACCTCCCACGCTCAAGTGATTCTCCTGTCTCAGCCTCGTGAGTAGCTGGGACTGCAAGTGCATGCCACCATGCCTGGCTAAATTTATTTTATTTATTTATTTATTTATTTATTTATTTATTTATTTATTTATTTTTGTAGAGACGGGGTTTTTCTGTATTGCCCAGGCTGGTCTCAAGCGCCTGGGCTCAAGCAATCTGCCTGCCTCAGCCTCCCAAACTGCTGAGATTACAGGCGTGAGCCATTGCGCCCAGCCATCATGCTCATTTTTATTCAGTCAATTGAATGCCTTCTGTGTGTTAGGTACCATCGTAGACCTTGAATAATACAACTCCTTATGGAGCTTACATTCTATTGACAAGAGTCATAATCTAAGAAACAAGTAAATATGTGTATGGTAGGTCAGCTGTTAAAGTGCTGTGGAGAACAATAAAGCAGAATAGGGCGGAAAGTGAGTACAATGTATCAGTTATCTATTGTCACAATAATGTTACAATAGTCACAAAACCTAAGTGGCATATAGTAACAAATACTTTTACATATTGTGGATAGTCAGCTAGGTAGCTTTGCCTATATTGACTGGGTTCATTCACTTTTCTGGGGACTGCCTAGCCATCAGCAGATCTAGCCCAGCTGCGACTGGGATGACTGGAGTTACTTGGCAGTCCCTGCTTCACATGTTTCTCATTCCCCATTAAACTAGCCCAGGAACTCTCATGGCTGTAGCAGAAGTGCAAAATCAAGTGACGGGAAATACATAAGGCCTGTCTAGGCTTGGTACTGGCATATTGTCACTTCTGTTGCATTCTGTTCGTCAAAGCAAGTTACAATGCCAGCCCAACTTCAAGGGCTAGGGAAATAGTTCCTACCTTTTAAGTCAGAAGAACTGCAGAGGCACATGTGGCTTTCATATAAGGAGGATTGAAAAATAGGCTATTACTATGATTAATCTACCATATGTCAGGTGTAGGAGATATTATTACATTGGGTGGTTAGAACACTGAACCTAGACTTGAGAGAGTGAGGCATGCGTTTATTATGTATAGAAAGAGCATTCCAAGAAAAGAATAATGATTACCCAAGAACGCGAGGTTCTGAAGGAGTATCAGGGAAGCCAGTGTGCTTGAGCAGAATGAGCAAGGAAGAGAACAGTAGATTTGTGGTGTGGTTTGTTGTCATGGCAGATATTCTAGGTTCTTGTAGGCCATCCTAAGGGCTTAAGTGACATGAGGACATTTTGGTTTTATTCTGAGCTATGACGTTGTCGTACATTTTAATTTAACAGGAACACCCTGGCTGCCCTGTAGAGAATAGACTGGAGGGATATGGACAGAAGCACAGACCGCTTAGAAACCTATTCCAATAGTTTCATCAGGAGGGTCTAAAGGCAATGACAAGCGGATATTAAGAAAAGGGGTGAATTTGGAAAGCATTTCTGAGATAGCATTAACAAGACTTGGTGATAATTGAGTGTGAGGACAAACTTATCCAAGCTGACTTGGACACTGAATGTTAATTATAAGATGGGGATATAGGAGGAAAGATGAGTTTGAGAAATTAAGTAATTAATTATAGATGTCTTGAGTTTGAGTTCTCTGGAAGAGAGTGAGAAGGAGATATTGAGGTGGTAGTAATGAATTTAGATCTCCGATGAATTTAGTGTCAGGATTGTCCCTATAGTTCTAGAATTTGTGATCATTAGACTCATGGACGGTGAGATTTGTGAGATAAAGAACATATACTGAGAATAACAGAGAGAAACACAGAACCTATCAGGGACATTTAAGGTTCTGGTTGAGGATGATACTGCTCTCAGTGCTGAAGAGTTAGGAGAAGAACCTGGAGGTAGTATAGAGGCCAAGTGGATTGAGTTGGAAAGAGAATTTGGATTAAACCAGGATTTGACAACTAGAAGTTGTCAAAAGCACTGAGAAATGGGTAGGGCAATTGTTCTGGTTTTGTTTTCAGAAAAAAAAAAAAAAGTCTTTTTTTGAAAATAGGAAGATATTAATAAGACAACTTGGAGTGGTTTGGTGGTGAGAATGAGTTTTTGAAATTTATTTATGTATTTAAAAGTAGTGGGAGAATTGCCCTTCTCATGAAATCCTGTCACATATATGAGTTGTCCTGAAAGGTAACCTGCTGTAATAGTTTTAGGGAATAGAGAAGCTGGAAAGCGGCAAGAGGACTGGTCAAAAAGCTGGTCTGTTTTAGTTTATTGTGTAAACCAAAAGGTATCTGAGATAGGTCTCAACAATTTAGAAAGTTTATTTTGCCCGGGTTAAAGATGCTCCTGTGACACAGCCTCAGGAGGTCCTGATAACATGTGCCCAAGGTGGTCGTGGTACAGCTTTATTTTATACATTTTGGTGAGACCAGAGACATAAGTTGGGCCAACCTTAGGTGGGGCTTCTAGGTCATAAGTAGGTAAGAGACGAAAAGTTGCTTACTTTGTTTTGATAGCCTTCCACTGAATACACAATTTAGAGTGGCTCTGTGAATCTGCATTTTTACATAAACAATAGGACAGGAAATAATCAGATACACATTTGTCTCAGTTGAGCCTTAGAGAGATGGCTTTGAGTTCTGTCTGTCCTTTGTCCACAAGGAATTTCCTGGTGGGCAAATTGTGAGGGAGGTATGTAGCTTTTTGTCTTTGTAGCTATCTTATTAAGAAAAAATGGGAGGCAGGTTTGCCTGACATAGTTCCCAGCTTGACTTTTCTCTCGGCTTAGTGATTTGGGGGTCCTGAGATTTATTTTCTTTCACAATTGTCATTCTCTCCTTTTCTTTTGGCCCTAGATCTCTTCTCTCATTTCTCTACTTTCTGTGCTGCCACCCTTATGCTACTGGTGTATCATAAGCATATGCTATTGGGCAGGGTGAGTGTGGAATCATTAAATGATAATGTATGATATGGCAGAAAACTGTTGATTAAGTAAATTGGGATTGACAGAGTAAAGATACTACCTATCTTTTCTCCTTTTTTGAAAGCTGTCTCTATTATATTTACCATACCATATTGCAGTTATATATTTTTCTGTGTCTTGTACTAGGTTGTGAGGTTTTTAGTGGCCAGGACCAGGTCTTACTTGTCTTTATAAATTGAGTGCCTATCCAGTGGTCACATGATAGGTGCTTTGTGAATTTTTTTTTTTTTGAGACAGGATCACACCCTGTTGCCCAGACTGTAGTGCAATGGTGCAATCTCGACTTACTGCAGCCTCAGCCTCCCAGGCTCAAGTAGTTTTCCCACCACAACCTCCTGAGTAACAGGGAATATAGGCATGTTCCACCTCACCTGGCTAATTTTTGTATTTTTTTGTAGAGACAGGGTTCTGCCATGTTGCCCAGGCTGGTCTTGAACTCCTGGGCTCAAGTGATCACCCTGCCTCAATTTCCCAAAGTGCTGAGACTGTGAACGTGAGCCACCACACCAAGATCTTATTTTATAATGTATATATTCAGTACTGTTAATTTCCTTTTAAGCAGTGCTTTCCCACACATTTTGGAAAGTTGTAGTTTGGAATTTTCCAGCTTTCTGTTACTGATGGCGAGTTTAATTCTATCACCATCTTAGAGCAGATACTTTGTATGGTTGTTGTTTTAAATTTGTTGAAATGTGTTTTATGGCCCAGAATTTAGTCTCTCTTGGTGAATGTTTCATGTAAACTTGAGAAGAATATATATTCTGTGATTGTTTTAGTCTGTAGATGTGCATTATATATCCAGTTGATTAATGGTACTGGTAAGTTCAGCTGTGTCCTTCCTTACTCATTTCCTGCTTGCCTCATCTGTCCCTTTCTGATAGAGGGGTATAGAAGTCTCCAACTATAATAGTGGATTCAAATGTTTCTCTTTGCAGTCCTGTCGGTTTTGCCCCACATATTTTTATGCACAGTTGTTAGACACATACAAATTAAGGATTATATAATGTCTTCTTGAAGAATTGACCCCTTTATCATGACGTAAAGCCACCCTATTCCTGATAACTTTACTTGCCATGAAATCTGCTTTATCTGAAATTAATAATATAACTACTCTCACTTTCTTTTTGTGTTATATATATTTTTTCCATCCATTTTCTTTTAATCTATATATGTCTGTACATTTAAAGCGGATCTCTTGTAGACAACATATAGAGTTGGGTCTTGGTTTTTAATCTGTTCTGATAGTCTTTTAATTGGTACATTTAGACCATTGACATTCAAAGTGATTACTGTTAGCACTGGATTAATGTCTACCATATTTGCTACTATTTTGTTTTTTTTTTTTCTTTTCTTTTTTTGATCTTCCACTCTTTTTCTGTCTTTTACAGTTTTAATTCAACATATTATATGACTGTCCTTTCTTAGCATATCAGTTTTACTTTTGTTGTTGTTTTTTCAAAAGAGACAAGGTGTTGCTTAGTTGCCTAGGCTGGAGTGCAATGGCATGATCATAGCTCACTGCAACCTCAAACTCCTGGGCTCACGTGGTCTTCCTGCCTCAGCCTCCCAAGTAGCCAGTATTTACAAGTGTGTGCCACCAACCCTCAACTAATGTTTTTTATTTTTCGTGAAGGCAAGGTCTTACCGTGTTGCCCAGGCTGTCTCAACTCCTGGCCTCAAGCAATCCTCCTGCCTTGGCTTCCCAAAATATTGGGATTGTAGGTGTGAGCCACTGTGCCCAGCTACTTTTTTTTACTTTTTAAAATGGTTGCTCTGGCATTTGCAGTCTATGTTTCCAGCAAATCCAAGTCCATTTCAGATAACACTGTACCACTTTATGGATGATGAGATTATTTTACAGAACTAGTTACTGAACTGTGTCTCAGTACCTCACCAGGATTCAAGCCAGAAAGGCTTCAGTGACCTATATTTGGGTATTTCACTTACCTCCATTCAGTAAGGCTCTGCTAAAACCCTAGCAGGTTAGGTTCAGGTTAAATTGTTTCGTCATAGGGCAACCCTGTTAAGAAGAATGGAGTATTCTGGTTTGTTGCATAATGGCTCCCTTTTCTCCCCCACTGCTGGAAGCATGAAGGGATTTTTCTCTGATACTTACTGTGAGGACCTGGTAGAGTTCCTGGAAGTAAAACTCACGGAAGTGTGGGGGCCCCCCTCTGATTGGGTCCACTTGGAGGTTTTTTTGTTTGTTTTTTAAGAGAGGTCTTGCTGTTGTCTAGGTTGGAGTACAGTGGCACAAACTTGGCACACTGCAGCTTCAACCTCCTTGGCTCATGCGATCATTCCACTTCAGCCTCCCTCATAGCTTGGACTGCAGATGTACGCCACCACACCTAGCTAATTTTTAAACTTTTTATAGAAGTGAGGTCTCACTGTGTTTGCCTAGACTGGCCGTGAACTCCTGGGCTCAAGAGTTCCTCCCGCTTCCACCTCCCAAAGTACTTGGATTACAAGTATGAGCCATTGCACCCAGCCTCCTCTGTAGATTTTAACCCTCACTGTTGTTCACATGGAGCCTCTAGCAATTCATCATTTACAGTTCAGGTCTCTTATGGAGGTTTGCTGTGTGAGTGTTTCTGCTCTGATTAGTTGTGATTCTCTGTATTCACTTTCTGTCTCTCCAGTTTGGGGGCAGCTGTTTCATCTGTGACTTAACTTGTCTTATGCATCTGAGAAAAGTTGTTGACTTTTCAGTTTGTTTAGCTTCTTACTTGTTCTTAAGATGGAGTGACAAATTTTTTTGCACCTTTGTTTTATTTTGATAAAATGTATTAATACAAAACATTTATCACTTAAGTGTACAGTTCTGTGGCATTAGGTACATTTACACTGGGCAATTAGGAATCTTAAAAGGGAAAAGTCACATACTGTTAGAAGGTTCATGCAAGGCTTTATAGAAAGGATTTTTAAGATGAGCTTCTATATAGCAATTAAAACAGCATTTCAGTAGAAACATGGGCGTATGATACGATAATTAGTAGAAGAAAAAAGCAAATAAGTGCTGAACACAGGCAAAAAAATCACCAACTTCTCCAATAATGAGAAAAATTGAAGTTAATCAACATTAACTTTTGGGGGAGTATCTACCAGATTTGCTAAAAACTCAAAAATTACATTAATTCAGAAGCTGAGAATAGCGGCCAGGCACAGTGGCTCACACCTGTAATCCCAGCAAAGGAGGCTAAGGGAAGTAGATCACCTGAGCCTCAGGAGTTTGAGACCAGCCTGGCCAACATGGTGAAACCCCATCTTTACTAAAAATGAAAAAAATTAGCCAGGACTGGTGGTGGATGCCTGTAATTCCAGCTACTTGGGAAGCTGAGGTAGGAGAATAGCTTGAACCCGTGAGGTGGAGGTTGTAGCACAGCCGAGATCACGCCACTGCATTCCAGCCTGGGCAGCAGAGCAAGACTCCATCTCAGGAAAACAAACAAACAAAAAAGAAATAGAGAATAGCAAATGTTGGTAAGGATATAGAAGACTAGGGTTTCTAGGTCTGTTAAGGGGAGGGTAAACTGGTGAAGCCAATTTGGAAGGCAGTTTGGCCACTTGTAATAGAAGTGATAATGTACATACTCTTTGACCCAGCATGTCAACTTAAAGGATCTTTCCTTAAAAATACTTGCATATGTGCATAAAATAGTTATGTCCAAGTATGCAAAAATTTTTGTGAGACAATCTAAAATAGCTATTAGTAAGAGGAATTAACATAACTGGCTACCTAAAAGGAAATGGATGTGAATGGAGGGGAGGAGAGAGAAGTTTTGCTTTTTCTTCTGATACCTGTATGCAGAAAGAGAGTAACATAGCAGGCTTAAGACTGCTATCCTTAAAAAGGTCTGGTTACAAGGTTATCTCTTGGCTGGTGTTTGGGAACTTAGACTTTTGGGAGGATTTATCATTTATCACTCTCATCAGGGGATAATCCTGATAAGAGTGGTTCACTGTTACTGAATTGTACAAACAATGTGGTTTATAGGCTGGGCCTGTGGCTCAATCATGTAATCTCAGTGCTTTGGGAGGCCAAGGCAGGAGGATTCCTTTAACCTAGGAGTTTGAGACTAGCTTGTGCCACATAGTGAGACCTCGTCTCTACAAATGTTTTGTTGCAATGAGCTGTGATCATGCCATTGCACTCCAGCATAGGTAACAGAACAAGACTCTTTCTCTGAAACACAAAAATAAAAAAAAATATGGTTTATGTTGCTTGAACACCTACTTTTTTTCTGGGAGCCTGGAATTTTAGTATATCGTTAGGCAGAGTGCCTGTGTAACCAGCTTCCAATGAAAGCCCTAGGCACTTTTGTCCTAATGCACTTCCCTTGTGGACAGTGTTTCACACATGTTGTCAGAACTTATTTCTGCAGGAATTAAGTGGTTCCTGTGTAATTTCATCAGGAGAGGATTTTTGAAAGCTTATGCCTAGTTTCTTCTGGACTTTACCTCTTGTGCCTTTCTCTTTGCTTTCACTTTGTATCCTTTAGCTGTAATAAGTCATAGCTCTGAGTATGGTTATATGCAATACGTTGGATCACTTGATATGTTGAGTTTTTTATAGGTGTGTATTATCTAACCCCTTTATTGTGCACATTTTGCCTTGATGGTAAAAGACTGAAAGCATTCCTTGATAACATTGTAGGTGATATAATAAATAAGTGAATCAAAAAGTTAGTGTCTTTAGGTATGTTATTTAGGACAAGGAGATACTACTTTAGGTAAATTATTTTAAGTTACGCTTCTGTTTTTTATTACCTTCATATATCAATATGATTGTTAACTACAGATATTAAATTTCAAATAGCGTTTTAAGTTTATTTTCTCTAGTTTTACAAATTATATTACATAAACTTATTGAACTGAATGTGAAAATAGGGTGCCAATTCCCTATGTGAGGTTCTGAATGGGTTATCAATGCCTATTGTGTCTAACAGACTTGCCCTGCTTTATTGAATATATATTTGGAAGACACGAGGCTCTGTGGGGGAAGAAAAAGAAATCGATTGTCTGTGAGGCAGTGAATTATAATCTTGGGCAGTAGCAGCATTAGCAGTGATGGGATAAAATGTGTAAATTTGATGGATATAAAAGGCAAGAATAACAAGTACTATATGACTAGAATTTATTTTTGGAATATATACCACATTAGAGCAGGGATTTTGTCCCATTCACCTCTGTATCAGTAGCACCTAAAACAGTCCCTGGGCATAGGATAGGTTAGGTGAAGTTGATGTCAAACCAGTCATCATCATAAAAGTGATCATTGAGTCTGAAGAGGAAGCTTTTTTTATTATAAATTTCTGAATCCAATATGTCAGCAAATTTTAAAGTATTTTTTGGGAAAATCATAAGTTAATTCATGAGTCGGTCAGAGCTTACTAATGTTGTATGAATATTACGTGACCTGGTCATCTGAGATATTTTAATGGCACTTGCCTGCAACTAGCTGTTCTTTTTGATACTGGATAGGACATTTAATTCCATACCAACAACTACAAAGGATTTCTTTCCCTTTCAAAAAATCTTTTATTTAAAATTGTGGTAAAATACATGTAACATAAAGCCTATCATCTAAGCCATTTTTAAGTGTACAGTTCAGTAGTGTTAAGTACATTCACATTGTTATATAACCAATCTCTAGAACTCTTCTCATCTTGTAGAGCTAAAACTCTATTCCATTAAACCAACCTCTTTATTCCAAACTTATTCTTCTCCTTCCCCCATCCCTTAGCACCATTCTATTACACTTTCTGTCTATATGGATTTGACAATTAAAGATACCTCATATAATTAGGATTGTATAATACTATCTTTTGTGACTGGTGTACATCAGTTAGCATAATGTCCTTGTGGCTCATCCAGGTTGTAGTATGTGTCAAAATCTTCCTTTTTAAAGGGTTGAATAATACTGCATTGTATGTATATACTACATTTTGTTTATCCATTTGCTCAATGCATGACACTTGCGTTGCTTCTACCTTTTGGCTATTGTGAATGATGCTGCTATGAACATGGGTGTACAAATACCTGTTCGAGACCCTGCTTTCTGTTATTTGAGGTATGTGCCCAAAAGTGGAATTGCTGAATCATCTGGTAATTCTACCTTTACTTTTTGAGGAGCCACCATACTATTTCCTATAGTAACTGCATCATTTTACATTTTACAACAGAGCACAAGGGTTCCCGTTTCTCCACATCCTTGCCAGTACCCATTATTCTGGCTTGTTTTTTGTTTGTTTTGTTTTTATAGAGATGAGGTTTTACTATGTTGCCCAGGCTGGTCTTGAACTCCCCAAGTGGCTCCTTAAGCTGATCAAATGATCCTTCCTGCCACGGCCTCCCAAAGTGCTTGGGTTATAGGTGTGAGCCACTGTGCCCAGCCTCTTCTGGTTTATTGATAGTAGTCATCATAGTGGTTCAATTAGATAAAGTCATATAGGAATATAAAACTGTGTGCTGTTGGTGGGACTGTTGAATCATCTATATGAAATACTCCCTAGGAATTGAAGCTATTAAGATTTTGATGCCTGTTAGAGATGATTGTTGATTCCCTAAAAGTAATTTTAGTAGAGCAATAAAGGAAAAAATGAAATTCTCAGAGGGTTCAGGAGTTAGAGGTTCAACAGGAAGTGTCGTTTCTTTTTAGAAAGTTTGGTCAGCTGACCACAGCTTTCCGGCAGTTTCTGGCCTTGCAAAAAATAACTTTTTTTCCATATATTGGTTGAACTGTCTTAAACTAAAAGACTCTTTTCCTCTACTGTATTTGTTTTTGCAGAAGAAAGTGTGAATTCTGCACCTCTGTTACTAATTTGAGAGTCTTTGTTTTATTTTTGTAATTGGAGGTAAAGAGAATTGATGTTATTCTGGCTTAATATGTTAACACTGGAACTTAATATTCTCAGTTTTACTGTATGTTTTTATTTTGTTTATTTATTTATTTTGAGACTGAGTCTCGTTCTGTCATGCAATGGCATGATCTCGGCCCACTGCAACCTCCACCTCCTGGGTTCAAGTGATTCTCCTGCCTTAGACTCCCAAGTAGCTGGGATTATAAATTCATGCCACTGCATCCAGCTAATTTTTGTATTTTTAGTAGAGATGGGTTTCACCACTTTGAACAGGCTGGTCTCGAATTCCTGATCTCAGGTGATCCTTCCATCTGGGCCTTCCAGAGTGCTGAGATTACAGGTGTCAGCCACTGTGCCTGGCTTACTGTATGTTTTTATTATATATTATGGGATAATGAGATTAGTGATGGATTGCTTTGTAATACTTTGGAAGTCTGGGTTTGGCAGAGTTTGCCCCTATGAAGATTAAGTGGGACTGTGGTGATTGTGTTTTCTTAAATCATAACCAGATGAAGGGAAGACATAGTTGGGAGCTATGGTTTTAATATCTAGGTTTTGGAATTTTAGGGTAATTTGCTGTAGGGACCAAGTGTTTGAAATTGGGATTGATGGAATCGCAATGGAACCAGTGACTGCCTAAGTTAAATGTGTAGAGGGACATTAGATAACATATGATGAGGAAATGGGTAAAAGAAGGTTAGGGCCTTGTGAGTTGAAACAAAAATAATCAAACCTGGAACACTTTCCATTTACTGTATTAGATATTTTCTTTTCAATAAAATTAGTATATATGACAAAATTTTATTGTCCTCCTAATTCAAGTGGGATTCTACTTTTATTTCCGTAAAAATACACTTTCAGGGTACGTAAGGGGTAGACTTGCTTTATAAGTTTGGATTTTCTCACCAAGGGACAAGAGAAAAGAAAAAAAAAATCATTTGCATATTATCTAGGCTATGCCAAAAAAATGAACAGGCTTTTTAAATTATTTTTTTTCATTTAATTTATTATTTACCATATTTATTATTTTAAAACATAAAGTCTGTAGTACAAGGTTTTATTTTTAAACCTTCTCAAAATTAAAGACTGTTGCACTCATTCAGGGAAGATTATCTAGCTGTATTGGAGAGATCTCCTTTGCTAGTAGTTGATGGAACCTAGGAATTGAACCTCAGCTTCTCTGATTTAAAGCTGCCCTGTTGTGAAGTAGAAATGAAATGTAAGCAATATATTGTTAAGTGTACTGTTCAATTCTGATTTACATAGAAGATCTAAACAGTTTATTTACTCCGTACTGTTTGTTATGGGACTATGCTGATAGTAGCTAGTACTAACAGAATAAGAAGATACCATCTAAATCTGGGAATTCATGTTCTTCCTGGGATAGTGTATGTGCATATCTAAATAATTACTGTATATTGGGATATATTCTAGATAAGAGGGGTATATAAAGTGGATAGAGATGAGGAAGTAGATGATGGGCCTGTATGCCAGTACTACTATCAGGAAAAATTTCACGAAGATGATTTCTGTATTGGCCTAGTAGAAAGCAGGGAGTTTGCTTGGCAGACAAATAGGGGAATAAGTGAAGCATAGATTTTGACATGAGCAAAGCACAGAATCATTTTATAACCCCAAGATTCGTAAGACTGGCCCTATTAACTTCAAAGTTATTTTCTTTGTTATCAATCCTGAGTTAGCTTCAAATGAGGAGGCATAGCTGTGCATTTCTGAAAAAGAATGAGAGAGAATTAGTCTGGTATGCAGCAGTGGGTGAACAGTAAGCAAGATGGGAAGATAAATTTTGAAAGGCAAAGTTGCATATTTTGCAACTAAAGGTACACATTGCAATTGTGTAGTTGAAAGACCGTTTGGTTATTTTAGCTTCTTGGAATCATTATTGTTAGTGATATGCATGTTTTTCTTTTCATTAGTGTTTTGTTTTGTTTTTTTTTTTGAGACAGAGCTCTTGTCTCCCAGCCTGGAGTGCAGTGGCATGAGCTCCACTCACTGCATGAAAAGACTACTCAGCCCCTGAATAGCTGGGACTACAGGCTCATGCCACCAGGCTTGGCTAATTTTTGCATTTTTAGTAGAGTTGGAGTTTCACCATGTTGGCCAGGCTGGTCTTGAGCTCCTGACCTCAAGTGATCTGCCCACCTCTGCCTCCTAAAGTGCTAGGATTACAGGCATGAGCCACCATGCCTGGCCAATATGAACATTTTTATATATTAGTAAAGTTAGAGATAAAATAGTGATAAGGTAGTATTACTTTGAGATAGTATAGTGTGGAAATTATACTCGAGTTTATACTGCAGTTAATTTGTATTTGGGGTTTTAAGAATTATTTTGGTTTAGTTATCATGCAACTTGTAGGGTTAAATTAATACTATTAAGATGGTATAGTTTTTCTGACTGAGAACAGTTAAATTTTTCAAATATAAAGCCAGATTAATTTATTTACTTAACAATGGTTATTGAATGCCATCTATGTCCCAAACCTGCTACCTTTGAAAATTTAGGTGAATTCTCCAGTAATTGCCTCAGAAATTTTTCAGAGCAATTAGGTAAAAGGAGTATGATTTTATGGTTTAGGTAGTCTTAATATTTTGCTACAATATAACTCTTAAGTATAAAGTAATTACATTTTTATTTATGTAAGGTATAGTTTTAATATTTGTATATTCTTATGTGAATATTTACTAAAAGTTGTGTCTTAAGAAATTGATGTTGTTTTAAGTGTTACAACATTGAGGAATTTGGGGCAGGGATGTGTGGTCTAATAACAGAATGAGAGATCTTCAGCTTTGATATTTAATTTCTTTATATCCCATCTTATCCCAAAAGGAATTTCAGTTAGCTTAATTTCCATTTTAGTTCTGGGTTTTTTTGGTGCTAATTTATTGTTTTCTTAATTGTCCTGATTTAAAATCCAGCCAAAAAATTAAATTTGATACTTGTCTGTCTAAATGTATTTTTACTTCAAAGTCTGTTGAGTAAATATGAAGAGAATTAGCTATATTTTAGAAATGATGGTAACAAGACTTGCTCATGAGGAGAAGAGTGAGATAAAGGAACAAATCAAGGATGAGTGTTAGGTTTTTGGCTTGAGCTACTGTTGAATGGTGGTGCTGTGCATGTTTGTGATGCCCATTACACATCCAGTGGACAGACAAGTAGATGGCTCTTTGAATCTGGAGAGATTTAACAAATTTTAAACATTCTTGGGAGCTTAGATGAACAATGAACTGTTCTACCCTTTTAAGAACTTGAATCTTGACACACAAATGGATATCTTAAAGTCACATTGCATGTGATTTTTGGAGACTTTTGAGAATCCATTTATTGATTTAGGATTAGGGGAATACAAGTTTAATGTTTTAAGAAATAAAATAAAAACTGTTTAAAACAAAATGAATGTTAAACTTGAATTTTGTTTGCATCAAAAATTCTAAGTATTAAAAATGTTTCTCTGACTTGTCTGAGAGGCTTAATAAATCTTCAATGCAATTTTTAGTGAGAGTTTTGCCTTGCATTAGATATTAGTCTATAAAGTCCAATAAGATAGTCTAATCTCTGCCTTCAGTTTTATAGATTAAAGGATGAGACAGACAAATACTGAAATACTTATGAAATACTTTTCACAAGTGGCAATAGAACAATGTATTACAGACTCATTGCAGAGGGCAGCAGTAAAGGAGGGAAGGTTCAAGAAAGCCTTTACAAAGGAAATAACACTTCGGCCAGAGCCCTACTCACCAGTGAAAGGAAAAATTGTGCAACTTTGATGTTTAAGAAGTGGAGGGTTGCTGCTAGTAGTCGTGGGGGTAATTCTATATGACTGAAGCATCACACTCTAGTAAGATTATAAGAAGAGGCTAGAAAATTGGACAGGCAACATTCAACATATTTTATAATCAAAGATTTGGTAGTTTTTGTTAGAGATGATAGACATAGAGAAGAATTTTTAAATGGGACTAAAATGGTCAGACTTGCCATTGTAGAACAGTAATAAAGGAATACAGTTATTTTTGGAATTCATTTATTTGACTTTTTTTTTTTTTTTTTTGAGATGGAGTCTTGCTCTGTCGCCCAGGCTAGAGTGCAGTGGTGCAATCTTGGCTCACTGCAACCTCTGCCACCCAGGTTCAAGCAATTCTCCTGTCTCAGTCTTCCGAGTAGCTGGGATTACAGGCGCCCACCATCACGCCTGGCTAATTTTTGTTGTTTTAGTAGAGACGGGGCTTCACCATCTTGGCCAGGCCAAAAGTTTAGAGCAGTAATAAAGAAGTACAGTTATTTTTGGAATTCATATTTGAAGTCCTGACCTCGTGACCCATCAGCTGGGCTTCTCAAAGTGCTGGGATTACAGGCGTGAGCCACTGCACCCATTAGTATGACTTTTTAAAGATCTCTGGGATAGACTGGCATGGTGGCTTATGCCTGTAATCCTAGCTCTTTGGGAGGCTAAGGTGGGCAGATTGCTTCTGTCCAGGAGTTTGAGACCAGTCTGGACAACATGGCAAAACCCCATCTCTACAAAAAATACAAAAAGTTCGCCAGGGTGTGGTGTGTGCCTGTAGTCCCAGCTACTCTCTGAGGGATGCTAAGGTGGGAGAATTACCTGAGCCCAGGAAGTTTAAGGCTGCAGTGAGCTGTGATCACACCATTGCACTCCAGCCAGGGCAGCAGAGTTGAGACCCTGTTTCAGTAAAGATCTTCAGGAGTAGATTTAATTGCAAATATCTTTTTTAAAGGACTTATTTGCTTACCTTTTTTTTAAAAGTCACACATGATAAAGGATGTGGTGGGTACCTATAACTTAATATATATACCATTTAGCTATATTTTTGCCCATTTAAGACAGTAAATGATTAAAAATTCTGTCTTGCTTTAGGATTTTATTAATTGTATTACATAATAAATGAATTATTTTATTAGTGTTTAGTGCTGTTCTCATAGTATATGAATAAGGTTTCTTAGTATATTATGTCACATTTCTCAATAATATAGAATTTTTTTCTGTTTCTTTCCTTGTAACAGCTTCATCAGAGACAGTAGAATGGTGGTCAGGAAGTTAAAATGAAATTATATGTGTAGATATTTGTTTCATAGAGTTTAAATGAACTTTGGTGCTACTTCTATTCAAGAACTATTTGGACATTAATGTTGAGGTGGTGTTTAAAAAAAAAAAACTGCTCTAGGCCAAATAAGATCTTAATCTGGCGGTATTTTGTACTCACAGAGTTTATAGTTTAACGGTATATAAAATGTATCTTTATATATTTATCATAAGAGTAAGAAATGTTAAGTGTTCTGAGAGTACATATAAAGGTAAAAGAACTCAGAGGGGAAGATTACGTCTGGATGAAGGGCATCAGAAACTGTAGGAGCTAGGGCTTAAAATTAAAAGAGGTAAGATTTGAAGGTTGTGCAAGTGGGGAGACCACCAAGAAGCAAAGAAGCAGCATACACAAAGACAGAGAAAGATGATTATCACGGGAGTTTTTTTAAGTAGAATCTTAGAGAGCAATTTTAAAAAATGCAAATTATCAGGTTCTACCTCAGACCTACTGAATCAGAAACTGTAGGGGTGAGGCCTAGCAAATGTGGTCCTCCAGGTGATTCTGAAGCACACCCAAATTTGACAGGCGGATACATTGGCCTGGAATATGCAACTCTTTTTGATCTTTGATCTAGGAAACATTTTAAAGAAACAAATCTGAAGTAACAACATTTAAAGAGTTCTAGTAATTAGCTCAATAATAATAGTTAACATTTATTGAGCCATTTTATTTTTTTGAGTGGAGGTTATTATCTCCATTACTAGGCTTTTTGTTGAGTGGAGGTTATTATCTCCATTTTATAGATGAGCTAGCTGGGGGGTTAAATATGTTAATTGTCACAAAGCTAGAAAGTACCAGATCCAGAATTTTAATTTATGTAGCTTACTATAAAGCTGACATTTTTTTGGTATGAAATAAGCTCCAACTTGAAGATATCTTTTAAAAGTACAAATAAGTATTTGGACACTAAAGTTCTCAAGGTTCATTATATGAGAAATGTAAAGTTATTTTACATATAAGCTTTGTTTTGCACATTTCTCAATAACATCATTTGTCATGTAAAAGAAGAAAAGTTTGGAGTGGGCCGGGCGTGGTGGCTCACACTAGTATTCCCAGCACTTTGGGATGTTGAGACAGGAGGATTGCTGGAGCCCAGGAGTTCAAGACCGGCCTCTGCAATATATATGAGGAGACTCCCAACCCTACAAAAAAAAAATAATATATTAGCTGGGCGTGGTGACGTGAGCCTGTGGTTTCAGCTACTTTGGAGGCTGAGGCAGGAGGATCATTTGAACATGGGAGTTTGAAGCTGTGGTGAGCCATAATCATGGCACTGCGCTCCAGTTTGGACAACAGAGTGAGTCCCCATCTGTGAATGAATGAATGAATGAATGAATGAAAAAGAACAGCTTAGAGTGATTGTACCAGGTATTCCTGAGGTACATTCACATTTTATAATAAAACTCAGCCACTCTTTGTACTTAATATTTTTTTCTCATTGACAGTGACCTAAGATGTATTCCTTTCCCCTCTGTTTCTACTATTTAAGTTGATATCCTTCTGTATGTCAGATTCAAATATAATATTTTGAAATGCACTAATACTATAAATATCGAAAAATACATCTTTTCAGATACTTGATTTTGGAGCAGAGAAAATACAAAAGTTCTAATTAAATATGCAAGATATGTAACCATAAGGATCTTTGTTAATATGGAATAATGACATCATAAACAGTCTTTTCTACTTTCCTTTTTTATTTATGTACAGTCTTTTTGAACAGGCAGTATAGTCATACAACCCAAAAGGTATGAAAAGACAAATAGTAATGCCTCCTTCCCATCTGTTTCCAGATGGGTAGGTACCCGTTTTCCTTCCCCACAGACACATACTTTGTTAATAGTTTTTCTTCCAGAGATGATATGTGCATATGTACAAGCAAATGCAAATAGGTTTTTATTTCCCTTTAATACCAGTAGTAGTATATTACATATATTCATACTACCCTGTGTATATAATGTACACTATTGTTTCCTGCTTTTTACACATAATGTGTATTTTTCAGATGTTGTCATCTCACTGTATATAAAAAGCTTACTCATTTGTTTTTCAGCTCTCTCATATTTGGTGGTATGAATAAAACAAATTATGCCAGTCCTAGAGGTTTCTTTGTTTGTAGTTTTTTGCTATTATTATTAGCAATGCTGCAGTGGTTGGGTGGGTGGATCACCTAAGGCCAGGAGTTTGAGACCAGCCTGGCCAACATGGTGAAACCCTTTCTCTACCAAAAATATAAAAATAGCCAGGTACAGTGGCATGTGCCTATAGTCCCAGCTACTCAGGAGGCTGAGACACAAGAATTGCTTGAACCCAGGAGGCAGAGGTTGCAGTGAGCTGAGATAGAGCCACTGCACTCCAGCCTGGGTGACAGAGCAAGATCCTGTCTCAAAAAAAAAAAAAAAAAACCACATACACACACACAAAACAAAAACAGTGCTGTGGTATATAACTTTGTATATAAGTCATGTCATGTATGTCCCATTTTTATCTGGAAGACAAAGTTGTGGAAGTACTTTGGATTCTTGGATTGAGGAGTTATGTGCATTTGTAATTGCCCAATTACCCCCCTTAGGGATTGGTTGGAGTTGGGTTTAATGTTCCTTTCCACCAACATTGTATTGAAGTTCTGATCCCATTTACTTTATTTTTTTAGTTTTTGTAAAGACAGGGTCTTGCCTTGTTAACCATGTTGGTCTTGAACAACTCCAGGCTTCAGGCAGTCCTCCCACTCTGGCCTCCCAAAGTGGTTAGGATTACAAGTGTGAGCCACCATGCTCGGCCCCCACTTACTTTTGAATACAGTTTTTCCCCTCACATGTATATATTTGGAGAACTCTATTACCACAGAAAATGACAAGAAATAGCGTCATAAATGTGGGGAATTTTACTTTGACATTGTGCCAGTGCAGAATAAGATTCTAGTATAATCATCGTCATTAAGAAAAAAATGTATTCCTGTTGTAGGTCACTAGTATTGTGATGATAAAATTTTTAGTAGTTTTTCAAAGAAAAAAGCTTAACATTCTTAATGTAAGTGCCTTTTTGTAATTTTAAGTGCTTTATGTCTAAGAAGATTATAACAGTAAGGCAAGAATCTTATATTACAGCTCTATCTAGGATTTCTTGAAAAGTGGGAAAGAGGTAAGAGGGAAGATGTGCTTTAAAAGAGTTATCATGGAAGAAGAAAATTTCAAAAATATTTCTTAAAATATAGTCAGTTTTAGTTCCTTAAATATCAGCATCACAAATAGCAAAAATAATATAGTGAGAAAGTTAAATTTTACCAGACTTACTTTTCATTTTACTTCTATTTAATAATTTGTTGAATAGTAAAACTAGAATGCTTTCAATATGTCTTGAAAGAAAGTAGGTTCCTTTGAAATTAAATTTCAGCAATGTAGTTGTGTAGAATTTAAACAATTCACAATACTGACTTTCAGTGCTTCTGAAAGCAGGAAGTGTATTACTGGCACACAGAAATATTCTAGCCCAAAGAACATCTCCACTGCCATATGTGGTAAGAATTTGTCACTAACCCACAAACTACTTCTGTAATGCAGTGAATAAGCAGAATTGGTCTTTGTTGGACATTTCCAATTCAATATGAAAGAACTTTGTTTTGCAGTTTCTTATAAGTAATTATTAGCTTACGCCTTGGGAGAAAGCCTGGCATATCATGGGTGCGTGCTCATGGTTTATTGAGACAAGAAATAAAGAAACCTGTACATAATTCTTTTAGGCATGATTTTAAAACTTGGCTATTGTGACCCTTAGTTAAAACACTGAGATTACTCGAGTGTGTTAAAGACTGAGTTAAATATTCTGACTTAGCTATTGTATCTTACTTTTATTCTGTTTGTCCTTTTTGCTGCTCATGTGAAGTAAATATGAATCTTACGTTTGCATTTAGGCTATGAAAGAAATTATCCTTTGGGTTAATTATTAAGGGATGGGGAAATTAAGAGCTCAGAGACAGGAAAATGAGTTGTGAGGAATTGAGTTCAGCAAATTTTATTAAAAATTTTAAAATATCAACTGTTTCTCTAAACTTTAATTTTTATTTTTTGTATTTTAAGCGGTTAAGAAGATTGTCTACCAAATATAGAACAGAAAAGATATATCCCACAGCCACTGGAGAAAAAGAAGAAAATGTTAAAAAGAACAGATATAAGGACATACTGCCATGTAAGTTTGAAATGCCCTTGATAGAACACATAGAAATGCTAATTAGCCTTTTGTAACCTACCTAGCTTCATTCTTCCTGAGTTTGATTGTTAAGGAAGTACTAATTAGCCTATCTTTCAAAGTACACTAAAAGATAATAATTCGTAATTGTGCTTTTTGTTTTTTCTTCTGATTGTAATTTTTAATTTTTTTCCTTTAAGTATCATAGCTGCTCTAATACTAAATTACTTTTAAATAGTGTAAATCTGAGCGAAAATATCTTTTGTGAACTCTCTGTTCAAAGACATAATTTCATTAAAATAATAGACAAATAATATATTTTCTAAAATGCTAACAATATTCTTTTTTGTATATCCAGAAGAGCCTTAACTGATTAATGATGCATGAAAAAATGAACTATAGGATGACTCAAATATCTGCGTGTCTACTATTTTCAGCAGTCTGAATATGTATCTCTAAGCATATGTCTTAGATTGATAGCATTACATTCTAATAATAATATTATAATTAGTTTATTTATTTATGTATTTAAATAGAAGTGAGGGAGTCTCACTGTGTTGCCCAGGCTGGTCTCAAATTTCTAAGCTCATGTGATCCTCCCACCTCATCCTCCCAAAGTGTTGAGATTACAGGTATAAGCCACTGCACCTGGCCTGTATTCTTAAATAGCATATTTTTCTGGCAAAATAACTTTAACTCTGAAAGTATACTTAAAGTATGCCCTCACTTATCCAATAAAAGCTATACATCATACTTGCTATCTTTTAAACCTGCTGGTAGTCTTTCTTTCTTCGAGTATCTTGAAATACCTACATTCTATTACATTATTTCCTCAGTTCTCATACATTCTTAAAGCTTGTTCTCTCTAAAATGTCCTTAAAGTTCTGAGCAAATTTTTTTTTTTTTTTTTTTTTTTTTTTTTTTTTGGGTTTTTTTTTTTTTTTTTTTTTTTTTTTTGGAGACTGAGTCTTGCTCTGTCACCCAGGCCAGAGTACAGTGGCACGATCTTGGCTCATGGCAACCTCTGCCTCCCAGGTTCAAGCAATTCTTGTGCTTCAGCCTCCTGAATAGCTAGGTCTACAGGCACCTGGCACTACATCCGGCTAATGTTTTGTATTTTAGTAGAGACAGGGTTTCACCATGTTGCCCAGGGCCCAGTGACTTTTTAATTGCCAGATTCGGTGGTCTTTTTTTATTCTTTACTCTAACAGGAAGAATATTGATTATTCAAGAATATTAAACTATTTTGATGCCACTGATAAATCCCTATTTTTGAAATCTTCTTCCATGATAACTCTTTTAAAGCACCCCTTCTCTTATCTCTTTCCTTCTTTTCTCCACTAACTTCTGTGCCTCAATTTAATCCTTCATCTTTTTGTTGTTCTACATTATTATCAGCTGTGGGATGTATGGATAGCTTGTGTTGGCAGAATTAACAAGTGGCAACATAGCATAATGGTAAAGCATTCTGATTCTGGAAGTTGAAATCCTGACTTCACCACTTGATAGCTCTATGACCTTGGACTTATCCTCTCTGTGCCGTGGTTTTGTCATCCTTAAAGTGAAGATTATATTAATACTATTTAGGACTATTTGCGCAATAGGTTAATATTAATGTTTAAAAGTGTACCTAGCATACAGTAACCTCTCATTAAGCTTTTGCAAAGTACACTCCACGTTTCTCACCCATTGTCTTAGTCCATTCAGGCTGCTATTACAGAAATACCATGAACAGGGTGGCTTATTAATAACAGACATTTATTTCTTAACGTTCTGGAGACTGAGAAGTCCAAGATGAAGGCACTAGCAGATTTGCTGTCTGGTGAAGGTTCACTCTGGTTCATAGGTGGTGCCTTCTCACTGCACCTCACAAGGTAGAAGGGGCATACAAGCTCCCTCGGGCCTCTTCAGTAAAGGCCGGTAATCCTATTCACAAGACATGACCTAATCATCTCCTAAAGGCCCCGTTAATACTGTTGCATTGGAATTTAGGTTTTAACATACGAATTTGGGAGGGACACAAACATTGACACCATAGTACCAGTCTGCTTCAGAATAGGGGATGACATGGCTTTCTGGATACTTTGTATTAAACAAAATAATCTTAAGATGATTTTACATTGCTCTGGAATTATTAATGCACACACTCAAAGAATTAGCTTATCCAATTCCTTTTTCTGTCATCTAGGGAAATCTTAAACAGCCGTAGGTTTCTGTTTTCATATGTTGTTTCATTTCTTTTTTTGTGTTTGTTTTGTTTTGTTTTTATGAGACAGAGTCTCACTCTGTCCCCTAGGCTAGAGTGCAGTGGCGCGATGTTGGCTCACTACAACCTCCACCTCCCGGGTTCAAGCTGTTCTCCTGCCTCAGCTTCCCAAGTAGCTAGGATTACAGGCACCCACCACCACACCTGGCTAATTTTTGTATTTTTGGTAGAAATGGGATTTCCCCATGTTGGCCAGGCTAGTCTCAAACTCCTGACTTCAGGTCATCTGCCTACCTTGGCATTTACTCATTTTACATAAAGCTTTGAGCATGTACTATATGCTGGCACTGCAACAAAAAAACTGGCAAAAATCTCTGCCCTTGTGGAGCTTGTGTTAGTCAAGGTGATAGACACTACAAATTAACATATATGGTCTGCCATGTGGTAATTAGTGTTATTGAGAATATAGTTGGAATGAAGAATATTAAAATAGCCACCCAGGTCCTTCCTTGCTACTTCTAGTTCCCGGCGCTTTGCTGGGTTTTAATGGTGGCCAACATCATGGGTGCTGTGGCTTTCTCCATACAGTGTCACAGGAGCTAAGGGTGCTGCTTAAGGAACTGCAGAATATTCAGACAGGACACTCAGTCTGCTGTGGCAGTGGAATGTGACAGAAAAGCCAGCCAGGAGGGTGGGGAGCAATCCTCAAGGTCCTGGCTGACCCACCATTGAACAGGGCTTGGTGTGTCATTGCTTCTGGGCCTTTTTATTGGACAGAACTGGGATGGATATACACCTGTTTATTTGAAATTGTGCATTTGTTCCATATTCCAATTCCAGCCCACCCCTTCTTTGCCTAAGTTGCTCTACGGTCAAGTGAGCACAGGTGGCTACATTGATAGCCTTGTTGCTCACCGCTTCCGTCTTCCAGTAGTCCCATGGTGCTTCACACCTCTTCAGTACATGTATTTATTTGAACCCAGAGCCTTGGCTTTGAAATCATACAACCCCAGTTTCAAATGTGGTACTGCCACTTGAGTTTTGTGATTTGGGTATACCTATCTGTGCATAGCGATATAAAATTCTATGCTTAGAGGAAACATTGATTTCGTGATAGCTATTTCTTATTAATTATACTTTTGAATATGAGATGCTATCTATAATGCTCTGTTTTTATTTCTTTTTGATCAATTTGCAAACTTTTCATTCCCTGAGACCCAGCTTGTTCTATCTCTGAAGACTGCTGATATCCTCAAGATGTTCCTTACTCCCTTTCTTTGCTTTTATTTTACTATGGCTATATGGACAACATTATTGTGCTTATTACATGCAACAAATATTTATTGAATGAATCATATTAAAATTCACATTTAAAGTGCCAAAAAAATCAAAATATACATGATATGCTGTGTAAGTAGCATAATGTTGATTTTTAAATTCTCTTTAATATGCTATGAGTATATAAGTAGAAAGCAGTGACTACCAAATATGCCTGTGTTTTAGAATTTAATGGGAAGTTTTAAAAAGGGCATTTCTGAATTTTTAAAATTCCGTTTTGAATTTGCTAAATTGAACTTACTGCAAGATACAGTACTCCAGAAATCTTGGATTTTAATTTGCTTTTCCTAGCTGTTGAATGACTGGGGGTAGATGAAATAAGATTCGCAAAATGTTGGTGATTATTGAAGCTGGGTAATGGATATACAAAGATTCATTATACTGTTCTATTTTGGTGTATGCTTAAAATTTTCCATCTTAGAAATTTTTTTTTAAAAAGGAAATTACCAGCCTGCATGTAGCCAGCCTGGCACTAGTCTCCCAAACTATCTCCCAAACTATCATTTGGGAGCCACTATTCTCATTTGGATTTACAGTCACCAGAAACATTTACTGAGGACCCAGTGGTAAACCAGCTATTTATTCTGCCTTTGAGGTACTTTGAATAGAGGCTAATATGCCATATGAATAAGGGCAATTAGCTGAGACTCCTTATTACTGGCAAACATGGTAAGAGGAAGCTCACTGTAGTTATTCAACCATCATTATCCTAACTGAATATTCTATTCTCATTTTCCAGAAGCATAGTGGTTTTTTTTTTTTTTTTTGTATATGTATTTCCTATCACAAATGACATATAAAAGGGGGAATGGAACATGTAAGGTGGCATGACAAAGTATTGACAAACATTTGTAGATATTCTGTTTCTTAGAATATAGTGAGGAGATGAATAATTTTCACCAGAAGCCAGTATGTCTTCCTTATATGTGTCTTCCTACAAATTTCTAAAAAAAAAACTCTTTAAAAAATAAATTTGTTAATTAAATTAGCAGAACTGGGCCTTAGTGCTCTGTGTAAATTTTGAGCCTATGAAAAATAAATTAGTTATTATTATTTGTTCTTTAAAACTTTGCTAAGAAGTTTATTCATGTCTGTTAACATTTCAGTATTCCCTTTTGTATTTTAACTGCCTTTAATACTCATTCATGGATTAGAAGGGATTCTAATGTGATAACAATGCATTTTTACATATTATATGTTATGGTCCCTTCTAATCCAGAGACAAAAAATATTAAGCAATTCTACTTCTTTAGAATTTCATAATCTCAAAGCATCTAACCTAAAATATTTATTAACTACAAAAGGGTAAGGCAGTAACATTCCCTTCTGATAAACAAGGAATACTATATTAACCAAGTGGCCATGGTTAGCATCACAAGTACTAAGGCATATGCGTATCATGTATCCCCGGATGTGTTGTACTGAGAGGGACACAACATCATTTCTGTGATATTACCAAAAATCCCCAACTTCGTTCCAATCATTTTTTAAAAAATCAATTAGAGAAACTTTTAAAGATTGAAGGAGACGAAGGAAAAATAAAAATTATTATTATTTTGAGATGGAGTCTCACTGTGTCACCCAGGCTGGAGTATAGTGGTGCAATCTCAGAGCACTGCAACCTCCCACTTCCTTGGTTCAAGCAATTCTCCTGCCTCAGCCTTCCAAGTAGCTGGGATTACAGGCATGTGCCACAATGCCCTGCTAATTTTATTTGTATTTTTAGTAGAGATGGGGTTTCACCATGTTGGCCAGGCTGGTCTCAAACTCCTGACCTCATGTGATCCACCTGTCTCGGCCTCCCAAAGTGCTGGGATTACTGGTGTAAGCCACTACGTCCAGCCACTAAAAATTAAATTTGAGATCCTTGAAAGAGATAAAAGATTAGAAAACACTGGTTTTGCATAGTCTTGTTTAATTAATAGTTTTATAACTGTTAATTTTGTGGTATTGATCATTGTCTTATCGTTGTATAAGATGTTGCTATTAGAGGAAGCTCAGTGAGAGGTATATGGAAATTCTGTATACTATTTTTGCAGTTTTACTATAAATCTAAAATTAGTTCTAAACAAAAAGTTTTAAACATCAGTACAAACTGGAAAAAACTATTAGTATCTCTTGTGACAGAGGGCTGATTTTTTCTTTTTACATGGATTTTATAAAAAATCAGTAGGACAAAACAGACATGGAAAAATGGGAAAAGTATATAAACAAGTGGTTTATGGAAAAAAAAGTACACATAACAAATATATTAAAACGTACACTCTTTGCCTAATTCAAGAGATGGACATTAAAACAAGATACTTTTACTTTTTGGTTTGTCAGTGATGAAAAGTTAATACCCAGTCACCCTTATTAAATAACACTTGAATAAATTGTTACATACCTTTTAGAAGGCAAGTAGCAATTCCTCTGTTAGAAATTTATCCTACAACAACACTGGTAACAGCCATACATACACGTTAGTGTTCATTGTAGTAATGTTTTTAATAGGAAAAAAAAATGGCTCATCAGTAGAGTATCCAGTTAAATAAAGAATGAAACATTCACATGATGGAATTCTCTGTTAAACTAAAAAGAGTAAGATAGCCAAGTGCAAGCTGGGTGCAGTGGTTCACACCTGTAATTCCAACACTTTGGGAGCCTGAGGCAGGAAGAACTCTAAGTTTTAGGTTATAACGAGCTATGATTGCATCACTGTACTTCAGCCTGCGTGACAGAGTGAGACCTTGTCTCTGTATTTTAAAATAATAAGGTAAATCTTTTTGTGCTTTGGGAAGAGTTCCACCATATACGGTAAGCTGAAAACGATACAAAACAGCATGTGTAGGATGCTTGCATTTGTTTAATAGTTTTTCAAAGTATATAGCTGTATGTGTACACAAAGTATGTTTGGAAGGGGAAAAGAAACTTTAATATAGTATCTGGTTGGGAGAGAGCCCTGGAATTGAAGAGCAGGGGAGACTTACTTTTCATTTTATACCTTTCTTTAATGTCTAATTTAAAAAAATTATATATATATATATTCTTTTTAAAAAAATAAGTAAATCAGTAAAAACTGAAAAGGAAAATATTATTTATCAAATTTTTTGTAAAGATTTTTTACTCTGAGCTACATTACCTAATAATACATATTTTTAGCCAAGAGCAGTGTTGAGCACTTTTTATATAATCTCAATTCACTTAATTTGTTATAATTTAGTTTTTATGGTTTCTTGTGAAATATGAAAGTTAAATTTTCTAATAAGAATTTTAGCATATGGGCTTGTATATCACTGCAACCTGGTATGTTTAGTATTCATCAGCCACCTGGTATGTTTGTTGGAAGCTGCAGGGGCCGAAACCCTAGACTCTGCTCTAGTAAATCAGGGATGATGCCCTGGAATTTGAATTTTAAAAGAGTACCAGAGATTATTCTCATTGCAACTTTAATAGACTGCTTTACACCACTGGTGGTGGTGGTTTGTTTGTTTGTTTTGAGACAAGATCTTACTCTGTCGCCCAGGCTGGAGTGCAGTGGCTCAATCTTGGCTCACTGTAACCCCTACCTCCCAGGTTCAAGCAGTTCTGCTTCAGCCTCCCAAGTCACTAGGATTACAGGTGCCCGCCAGGTCGTGGTTGTTTTAAAATTTATTTTATTTCTCTTCAATGTAATGTTTGAAATTACCCTGCTGGTACCTAGAGTGCATTTTCATTCATTGTTTTTTAAAGTAAATGTTCTTAAGCTGTCTATTTAACCTTACTTAGACTTTGTTAGAAAATACCTGTGTGTCAACCATGCATATTTTATAAATTTTTTTTCTTGTAGTTGATCACAGCCGAGTTAAATTGACATTAAAGACTCCCTCACAAGATTCAGACTATATCAATGCAAATTTTATAAAGGTATGTACTTACTTTAAATGGTGTTTCTCTGCCGTAGTAATGTCTTTCTACATACTAGTTTTGTAAAAACTTTTTGAATTGCTCAAACATACCAACAGCAAGAGAAATAAACATAAAACCACTCTCCTGGCACATTGTTTTTATATGCTTTCCTTCTAGCCTCCTTATTCATATAGATAAATAGTTTGTGCTTAGTTGTGTGATAGCAGAGATAACATTTTCTTTTTTATTTCTTCTTTCCCATGGAAGTCTTACATATTACTAAATAATCTTCTCAGTCATCCCATTGGGTTTGTGTGCACAAATGAACATGATCATTCCCTGTTGTTGACCCATATAGGTTGTTTCCAATTTTTTAAAATAATAGTATTGCAGTAAACATGTTTGTTCTTTTGAATAATTTCTTGGGATAAATTACTAGGGGTGGAATTGCTGGATAATATTGATTTAAAATTCTGGAACATAGCCTTAAATATAAAACTTTTGGCAATTGTCACTGTTTCAGGTGGCAACCCAAAATCCAAGATTAAATTGTCTCTTTTATATAACCTTTGTTTGGATACCCTTTGATGGAAAGCAGTCAAGTTCTTTAGGTTATCAATAGCGATAGTTGCAAACTGCCACTTGATTCAGTTTAAATAAAAGGCTTTTTTTCCATCAGCTAATCTGTGTTTTTAAATCTTTCAGATGATATGATAGTATAATTTTCACTTATATATGGTGTTTATACATATTTGCATATGATGTTTTTGTTAATAAAAATGTTAACTGATAAAAGTTTATGTGAGGCTGGGCACAGTGGCTCATGCCTATAATACCAGCACTTTGGGAGACAGAGGCAGGTGGGTCGCCTGAGGTCAGGAGTTTGAGACCAGCCTGGCCAACATGGTGAAACTCCATCTGTACTAAAAATATAAAAATTAGGCTGGGCGCGGTGGCTCAAGCCTGTAATCCCAGCACTTTGGGAGACCGAGGCGGGTGGATCATGAGGTCAAGAGATCGAGACCATCCTGGTCAACATGGTGAAACCACGTCTCTACTAAAAATACAAAACATTAGCTGGGCATGGTGGTGCGTGCCTGTAATCCCAGCTACTGAGGAGGCTGAGGCAGGAGAATTGCCTGAACCCAGGAGGCGGAGATTGCGGTGAGCTGAGATCGCGCCATTGCACTCCAGCCTGGGTAACAAGAGTGAAACTCCGTCTCTAATTTATATATATATAAATTAGCCAGGTGTGGTGGCGCATGCCTGTAATCCCAGCTACTTGGGAGGCTGAGGCAGGAGAATCACCGGAACCTGGGAGGTGGAGGTTGCAGTGAGCCAGGATCACCCCACTGCACTCCAGCCTGGGCTACAGAGTGAGACTCTTGTCTCAAAAAAAAAAAAAGTTGATGTGGTAAAATTAGTATCTGTTCCAACATTCAGCAGTCTTGGTTTTAAATAAAAATTTCTTGTTTTAAGAAAGTTATAAACCAAAATTAATACATTAATTAAAAACTAATAAATTGATGGTTTGCTATTTCAGTTGTTGTCCATGTTCATATTCTTTTATAAGGGTGTTTGTTAAAAGTTACAGTTTTTAATTATGCTTAATGACACTGATAAATTGTATGAGTCAGTTATGTGTCAGTTTAGTATTTTAGTCAATGACCCTGTTTGGTATATTCTCATGTTCATTATTAAAAACTTGTGTAATGGATGTTTGATAAACTTTTAAGCTGAATAGATAATGGAAGATAGCTATGGAAGAAACTAAGAAAGAACTGTTTACTAGTTTTGATATTGTTTTAGAATCAGAGCATGCTTTGTATTTCTCCTACACTTAGCCTTGTTGAGTAGGTATTAGGGCTTTTGTTTTTAATGCCTAGATAATTAATAATTTTAATTAGCATAAGGCAGTTCTTAATTACCTTTTCTGTGCACCATATCCAGTGAACACACAGAAGTAATAACAGTCATCAAAAGTGAATTGAATATATTTTGCCATGCTTTATTTAATGTACTATAAAAGATACATTGTTTGGAAATGGTTTAAGTTAAAACAACAATATTACTAATAAAATTTGAAATCTTATGTTTTAGATAATGAAATATTTCTGATAAAATAAATATGAAATTTGCTTTTAACCATTTTTAGGGTGTCTATGGGCCAAAAGCATATGTAGCAACTCAAGGACCTTTAGCAAATACAGTAATAGATTTTTGGAGGATGATATGGGAATACAATGTTGTGGTAAGTAATTTACTTTTTACAATAATTTTGAGAAATATATATGTAATGACGTAGGATGTTTTACTGAATAAGGAATGAGGGTTTTGTTTTAAATCCGTAATGATATGTTTACTTATTGCTGATGTTTACTAAAAAGATGGACACTGATTTTTAGGATGTCTCATTAAATTTTTACAAACTAGGCTAAATATTTTAAGAAGATATGATAATAATTTAAATGTTGTCCTAAGTCAATAATGATACAACTATCAAACAACTTATAAAAAATTAGAAAATGATCAGTGCTGTAATAGGTCAATAAAATACTTGATAGTACAGCTATACTCATTTGAGTCCCTCTTTTTAGGAAAATACATGTAAACACCTAACTATAAACAATTATATATGGTGTAAAGGAGTTTGTTTCCTCTGCCCCTGGAGTTGATTAATTGCCCTTTTGTTCTTTTGGATGAAGGGAATAATGTGCCCTTAGATTTGGAAGCAGGGAAATGAGTTGGAATACTGCAAAGAGCTACGCTGTACTGCTGTGTGTTACCCTTGAAACCTAAGCATGTGCGTTGACACTTTTCATTGTGTGGGTGTAGAAAATCAGTAATGTGGAACTTTGATTTTTTTCTTAAGGCTTTTTTTTATGGAATTGTAATGATCGAAAGCATTGACATCCTCTGGTCTTTGAAAGATTAAAGAAAGGGGGGGAATTTTCCAGTTATTTGTATTTGCTGTACTTCACTTTAAAAACTAGATGTGCTCATGGATGGACAGAGAAGAGCATGAAGAAAGTTTCTGGATGATGGGAAGATCCTGTATATTGATAAAATTTGTGTTGCACAGATGTATGTGTTTGTCTAAACTCAGAGAATGTTCACTTTAGGATTTTTACATTTCATTGTATGTAAAATTTACCTCAAGGGAAAAATACTGGAAACAATATTAAAAATTACTGTGTTTTAGATAATGATATGCATGCTGAAGTATTTTGTGGAGAGTGTACTGATGTTCAAAACTTGATTTGAAACGCAGTTTTAAGGCCGGGCATGGTGGCTCATGTCTGTAATCCTAGCACTTTGGGAGGCCAAGGCAGGCAGATCACCTCAGGTCAGGGGTTTGAGACCCTGACCTAGCCAACATGGTGAAACCCCTTCTCTACTAAAAATACAAAAAAATTGGCTGGACATGGTGGTGGGTGCCTGTAATACTAGCTACTTGGAAGGCTGAGGCAAGAGAATTACTTGGACCTGGGAGGCGGAGATCGTGCCAGTGCACTCCAGCCTGGGCAAGAGAGCTGGACCCCTTCTCAAAAAAAAAAAAAAAAAAAAAAGAAATGCATTTTCAAAATAAGATGGATTGATAGAGGGATAGCTATGTGATAAAACATGGTTAAATGTGAATGTTAGAATATAGGTGATGGCTATACAGTGTTAACTGTAAAATTCTTTCAACTATACTGTGTGTTTGAAAGTTTATAAAATGGGGAAATGCAGATGTAATCACCTTTAAAAGTGGTGTTAAATGCATTCAATATTTCAGTAATTCTAAATGTATTTTTAATTAACAGTGCTATTTATAATTAGGTAAATATCCTAAAAGTGGTATTTTAATATAATTTCAGAAGTCACAAAGTAAATTTGTAAGATTCATATAATTTAATTCAAATCAAATAAATCATGTTAACTAGAGCCAGTTTAATTTGTTGCTATATAGTTAGCCCTTGTTTGGAAAGCCTAATTTTGATAATTTCTTTAACTTACACATTTAATATTGAAACAAGTTTCTTAGGCAAGCCAGTTATAATTCTCAGGGTGCAAAGTAATTCTTGAAATTTGTATTTTATTAAAAGTAAAATTGTGTTTGACTGATACATTCTTCATCTCACTCCCCACCATCACTTTTTAGATCATTGTAATGGCGTGCCGAGAATTTGAGATGGGAAGGGTATGTATAACCTATTCCTCTTATTATTTCATTTTAGGGATAAATATTCTTGGTCTTTTATTACCATAGTCTGAACATAGGCAGTTAATGTAGATACTTCTTTTATTTTGGGGTTCTGCTGATGCTTTTATTTCATACAAGGAACAAAATAATCTCTCAAGCATGTTTTCTTTTATATTTTGTAAGTATATTTTATTATACACAGGCATACCTCAGAGATATTACAGATTCAGTTCCAACCACCACAGTAAATCAAAATTTTTGGTTCTTCAGTGAATATAAGTTACATTTGTAGGGTATTATAGTCTGTTAAATGTTCAATAGCATTATATGTATAAAACACTTCATGCCTTAATTTTTTTTTTTTTTTTTTTTGAGGCAGAGTCTCACTCTGTCACCCAGGATGGAGTGCAGTGGTACGATCTCAGCTCACTGCAACCTCCGCCTTGCGGGCTCAAGCGATTCCCCTGCCTCAGACCCCCGAGTAGCTGGGATTGCAGGCACCCACCACCACACACAGCTAATTTTTGTAGTTTTAGTAGAGACGGGGTTTCATCATGCTGGCCAGGCTGATCTGGAACTCCTGACCTCAGGTGATACACCTGCCTCAGCCTCCCAAACTACTAGGCTTACAGACATGAGCCACTGTGCCCAGCCTTCCATGCCTTAATTTAAAAATGCTTTGTTACTAAAGAAACATAATGATCATCTTAGCCTTCAGCTAGTTGTGATCTTTATGCTGGTGAAGGGTCTTGTTGTCGTTGATGGCTTCTGACTGATCAAGGTGGTGGTTGCTGAAGGTTGGAGTAACTGTGGCAATTTTTGATAAAATAAGACAGGGCCAGGCACAGTAGTTCACACTTGTAATCCCAGCACTTTGGGAGGCTGAGGTGGGAGGATCACTTGAGCCCAGAAGGTGGAAGTTGCCATGAGCTATGATTAGGCTGCCGTACTCCAGCCTGGGCAAAGGGAGACCCCACCTCTAAAGAAGTAAAATAAGAAAATAGCGAAGTTTGCCACATTAATTGTCTCTTCTTTCATGAAAGATTGCTCTGTAGCATGCCGTGCTGTTTAATAGCATTTTACCTATAGTAGAACTGCTTTCAAAATTGGAGCCTGTCTTTCCAAACTCTTGCACTGCTTTACCAACTAAGTTGGTGGTTATCAACTAAATCCTTTGTTGTCATTTCAACTTTGTTCACAGCATCTTCATCAAAACTAGATTCCTTCTCAAGAAACCACTTTTTTTCTCATCCGTAAGAAGCAACTCCTCATCTATTCCAGGTTTTATCATGAGATTGTGGCAATTCAGTTCCATCTTCAGGCTCCACTTCTAGCTCTCTTGCTGTTTCCACCACATTTGCAGTTACTTCCTCTTATAAGGTCTTAAACTCCCCCTCAGAGTTATCACGAGATTTGGAATCAACTTTTTCCAAACTTGTGTGAATGTTGATATTTTGACTTCCTCCCATGAATCATGAATATAATTAATAGCATCTAGAATGCTGAATCCTTTGCAGGGGGTTTTCAGTTCACTTTCTCTAGATCCATCAGAGTAATCATTATCTATGGCAGCTTTAGCTTTACAAAATATGTTTCTAAATAATAAGACTTGAAATTTGAAATTATTCCTTGATCTGGCTGCAGAATGGATGTTGTATTAGCAGGCATGAAATTATCATTAATCTCCTTGTACATGTCCATCAGAGCTTTTAGGTGCATTGTAAACAGTAATATTTTGAAAGGAATCTTTTTTTTTTTCCAAGCAGTAGTCCCCAGTAGTGAGCTTAAAATATTAAACCGTGCTGTAGGGATGGGCTGGGGTGGGGTTAAAAAAAAAGCATGCTGTAAACAGATGTGCTGACATCCAGGCCCTTATTCTATTTATAGAGCACAGACAGAGTACATTTTGCATGATTTTAGAGCCCCTAGGATTTTCAGAATGGTAAATGAGCATTGGCTTCAACTTAATGTCACCAGCTGCATTAACCCCTAGCAAGAGAGTCAGCATGTCCTTTGAAGCTTTGAAGCTACACATTGACTTCTTTTCTGTAGCTCTGAAAGTCCTAGATGGCATCTTCTTTCAATATAAGGCTGTTTCATCCACACTGAAAATATGTCATTTAGTATAGCTTGGTTCATCAGTGCTCTTAGCTTAGATCTTTGGATAACTTTCTGCAGTTTCTACGTCATAATTTGGTGCTTCATCTTGCACTTTCATGTAATGGGAGCAGCTTCTGTCCTTAAAACTCATGAACTAGTCTTTGCTAGCTTCTAACTTCCCTTCTACAGCTTCCTCATGCTTCATAGAAATTAAGGGAGTTAGTGCTTTGCTCTGGATTAGGCTTTGGCTTATAGGAATGTTGTAGCTGGTTTGATGTTCTATCTAGACTACTAAAGCTTTCTCCATGTAAGTAATAGGCTGTTTGACCTACTCAATTGTTTGAGTATTTCCCTGAGTAGCTTTTTAATATCCTTCAAGAACTTTCCCTTTGCATTCTAAACTTGGCTAATACATGAAGCCTACCTTTCTGCCTGTGTCAGTTTTTGACATGCCTTCCTCACTAAGCTTAATCATTTTTAGATTTTTTATTTAAAGTGAAAAGTATGTTACTCTTTTCACTTGAACACTTTGAGGCCATTGTGGGGTTATTAGTCTTATTTCAGTACTGTGTCTCAGGAAATAGGAAAGCTCAAGGAGAGGAAGAGAGATGGTACAAAAACTTGTCAATGGAACAGTGACAACGCTCACAACATCTGTTGATTAAGTTTGCCATTTTATATGCGAGCAATTTGTGGCACTCCAGAACAATTAGAGTAGTAGCTTCAGATGTCACTGATCAGATTACAGTAACAGATACCATCATAATGAAAAGGTTTGGAATACTGCAAGGGTTACCAACATGTGGCACAGACCTGAATGAGCACGTGCTGTTGAAAAAAGGATACCAATATACTTGCTTGGTGCAGGGTTGCCTCAAAACTTCAATTTGTAAAATATGCAATGTCTGAGAAACACAGTAAAATGAGGCATACCTGTACTTACAATAATTATTACAATTATTATTACAATAATTACAATAATAATTACAATTATGTATTATTACTTAGTAATCTTCAAATGATCAGTGGTGTTGTAAGTAGAATGCCATCTATGGACTAAAATAGAGGCCTTTTTAAATAAGAATAAGATTGAACAAGTGAAAATACATGAAATAAAATCTGGTTATCATTAATATGTAGTTTGAATTTTTGTTTGTTTTGAGATGGTGAGACAGAGTCCTGCCGTGTCGCCCAAACTAGAGTGCAGTGGTGCAATCTCTGCTCACTGCAACCTCCATCTCCCAGGTTCAGGTGATTGTCCTGCCTCAGCCTCCCAAGTAGTTGGGATTACAAGTACCTGCCACCACGGCCCAGCTAATTTTTGTAGTTTTAGTAGAGATGGGGTTTCACCATGTTGGCCAACCTGGTCTTGGACTCCTGACCTTTGGTGATCACCCGCCTCTGTCTCCCAAAGTGCTGGGATTACAGGCATGAGCCACCACACCTGGCCTGAATATTTCGATTAGTCTATTTGCTAATACCACAATGTATTTTGCTTGTTTCCTGTCTTCGAAGCTGAGAGAAGATAGTTTCTTACCCTGATTTTCTAACATTGGTATTTTTATGCTATGTAGAAGTAAAATTCATTTATTTTGTATCTTTGATTTATAAATATGTTAATTTTTTCAGTGAGCAATATATTGCAAAAGATACATCTTTCAGTTGTTACATTAATAATTGGGAAGGCTTAGTTGATTCCATTACTCCCAACTATTTCCTTTATCAGTATGAAATAATGTTGGACAGAAAGTGAATAAAATTAGAAAATATAAAAACAAATTATTATGTAATCAAATTATCTATTTAAGTGTTGTCAGTATGTACGTTAATATTGTTAATCAATTGTCTTAGAGAGTTTAAATGTCGTTCACCTAATGTTTTAAGTTGCTGTTAAGATTTAGGATTTATTTTTCTTTTCATTATATTAATAAGCTCATATTGTATATCAGTGGTAGTTACTGATGAAAAATTAAGTTGTATTGGATGCAGAATTTTTTTGAAGCTGAAGGTTTTTGTGATTCATTGTGTCTTATTAGTAATAGATTATGAGTGAGTTAGGACCTATGAAGTTATTCGATAACCTTGACTTTGATCTTGACTTTGAATGTGACCTAGTAGAAAAAGCACAGATAATTAAATCTGACAAACCTACCTTTTACAAGCATTTTGACCATGGTGCAGTAGTTTATTCTGAGCTTCAGTTTCCTCATATTCGAAAGAAAATAATACCCACTTTGTAGTGTTAGAGATTATGCATATATGATATTTAATACATAGTTTTTAATATCATTATTAGTTTTATACTAGGAATATAAATACCAATATAATCTTATTACTGCTTGTCTGAGTTGGGGGCATTGTTAGTCACACCACTTTCTGTTCTTACCTAAATTAATCTCCTGCAACTTGTTTTCTTTTTCTTCCTTTTTTTTTTTTTTTTGAGACAGAGTCTCGCATTGTCGCACAGGCTGGAGTGCAATGGCATCATCTTGGCTCACTGTAGCCTCTGCCTCCCAGGTTCATGTGATTATCCTGCCTCAGCCTCCTGAGTAGCTGGCATTACAGGAACATACCACTACACCTGGCTAATATTCTGTATGTTTAGTAGAGACGGGGTTTCACTATGTTAGCCAGACTGGTCTCAAACTCCTGACCTCGTGATCTGCCCACCTTGGCCTCTTGAAGTGCTGGGATTACAGGTGTGAGCCACCATGCCCAGCTTTACAACTTGTTTTGTATCTGTTACAAGGTATTAAAGTTTTGTCAGGTAAAAGATTTCTAAAAAACTAAATTTTTTAAAACTCTCAAAAAGAATTTAAGGTCCAGGTACAGTGGCTCATACCTGTAATCTCAGCTACTTGGGTGGCTAGGGTGGGAGAATTGCTTGAGCCCATGAGTTTGAGATCAGCTTTGGCAACATGGCAAGACCCCATCTCTATTTTTTTTTTTATCTTTTTTTGGTGGGAGAGACAGAGTCTCACTCTGATGCCCAGGCTTGAGTGCAGTGGTGTGATCTCAGCTGTTTCCAACCTCCACCTCCCAGGTTCAAACAATTTTCATACCTCAGTCTCCTGAGTAGCTGGGATTAAAGGCATGTGCCACCATACCTGGCTAATTTTTTGTATTTTTGAGTAGAGACAAGGTTTTGCCATGTTGGCCAGTCTGGTCTTTGAACTCGTTGCCTTAAATGATCCGCCCACGTTGGCCTCCCAGAATATGGGATTATAGGCATGAGCCACTGTACCTGGCCTCAATTTCTTAAAAAAAAAAAAAAAAAAAGCCAGGTGTGGTGGCACACACCTGTGGTCTCAGCTACTCAGGAGGCTAAGGTGGGAGGATCACTTGAGCCCAGAAGGTAGAGGCTGCAGTGAGCCATAATTGTACCATTGCACACTCCCATCTGGATGACAGAGCAAGACCCTATCTGAAAAAAAAGAATTTTTATCATGTTCTATAAACATCTCTTGGAAAATGAGATTTGGAAGTTACCAGTGGTTTTAAACCTCTACAATAATAGCTAACCTAACATAGCAGACAGTTTTACTTTGTTTCCCTGTGAGCATTACTGTCAACTTATAGTTCATTCAGCCTACAGGTAATAATTCCATTTAGTATATTTGCAGAAATTTGGAGACATTATACTATACTTTCTGTATTCTCAAATAAAATCAGATAGCTAAAATCCGATTTTACATGATGTTTGTGTAGGGGTTTTACCATCTATAGTGCATTTAAAATACACTCTCATTTAATAAACTTGCAACAACTCTGTAAGATTAAGAATTATTATTTCTATTTTTACAGATAAAGAAACTAAAGGTCAATAAAGCAGTAGAATTAGTACTTGCAAAATTCTTCTGATTCCAAGTACACTACTCTTTCCACTTCATTACATATTTTACATTTAATGAGAATTCAGACAGATATTTATATTGTCATGTTACAAGCAATAAAACTTGCTTAGCAACCTTTATAGTAAATGAATCTCCTTGTACCAGATACTTTTATAAAATTAATTTTTCTGTCTACAGGAGGATCTTTGGTTTACTTTGTAGACCTGGCAGATAGCAATGAACAGTTACGCACTTAAGTCAGTAGGGTTTTTATTACTATTCTTGGAGAAGACACAGTAGCCTATCTTTAAAAATAATTGGGTAAATCTAAGCCCTCTTAGCTCATTGCCTGCTAATGTGAGTTTTCCTGTTTTGGGGAATTAGAGGCAAGCAGAACCCCAGTACACAAAAATATAATTTATAACAGTTTAATAAAAACTTATATGAATTACTAATTTTTCTTTGTATGACAGAAAAAATGTGAGCGCTATTGGCCTTTGTATGGAGAAGACCCCATAACATTTGCACCATTTAAAATTTCTTGTGTAAGTATCAGTTTTTTAAAACTTTTTTTCAGAAAATTGGCAAGCTAAACTGATGAATAATTGTAATGTGGTATGAACCCAGGTTTATAGACACCAAGGACTCACAAATCTGTGCTTACATTTTAAAAAATTATTTTTTTATATACTGCTTTTAATTTGGAGACTTTTGGGATGACTTCATAAATGTATACTCTCCTTGTATCTTACTATATTAATTTTGTGTTAGTCTTTGTATATCAATTGATAGTGTTAAATGAAGCAACTGTGCTTTTAGTATTTGGAAATAGCATATTCATTTCAAATTGATTAAATGGGAAAGAGTTGATAACTAGAGTATAGTGTATCATATTAACCCTTCATATCTGTATTGTGCTCTCAAAAATTGTTATAATTATGTATAAAGATAAGTTTAAGAACTGCCATCTTGGAAGTAAAGATTGTTCCTTTTTGGCAGATTATTTGATATGAAACTTAAAATGTTTTCTTACTATGTAATGACCTTTGGAAATGAATTGAATTCAAGCTCAAAAGCTAACACAGCAAAAATCTGAGAAAATGAACCAAAAAACAAAAACAGTGAAGGAAATAAGAGGAATAGGAAAAATAGAAGACATGGACACAAAGAAGAAAAATGTCAGTGAATTTTAAAATAGAACCAACAGTTTACTTTAGGTGCCATAAAAAAACTGTAATTAAACACAACATAAAAATTAATTAATCTAGGCCAGGCACAGTGACTCCTGCCTGTAATTCCAGCACTTTGAGAGGCTGAGGCGGATGGATCACTTGAGGTCAGGAGTTTGAGACCAGCCTGGCCAACATGGCAAAACCCCATCTCTACTAAAAATACAAAAATTAAAGACCGGGCACAGTGGTTCACACCTGTAATCCCAGCACCTTGGGAGGCTGAGGCGGGCAGGTCACCTGAGGTCAGGAGTTTGAGACCAGCCTGACCAACATGGGGAAACCCCATCTCTACTAAAAATACAAAATTAGCTGGGCATGGGGACGCATGCCTGTAATCCCAGCTACTCGGGAGGCTGAGGCAGGAGAATCACTTGAACCCGGAGGCAGAGGTTGCGATGAGCTGAGATTGCACCATTGCACTCCAGCCTGGGCAACAAGAGCAAAACTCCAATCTCAAAAAAAAAAAAAAAAAAAAATACAACACTTAGCCAGGTGTGGTGGCATGCACCTGTAATCCCAGCTACTCAGGAGGCTGAGGCACGAGAATTGCTTGAACCTGGGAGGTGGAGGTTGCAGTGCGCTGAGATCATACCACTGCACTACAGCTTGGGTGACAAGAGCGAAACTCCATCTCAAACAAATTTTTTTAAAAATTAATTTGCCCATGTTAGAGTTCTCCAGAGAAACAGAACCAATAGAATAGGAGTGTGTGTGCACACATCTGTGTGCATGTGTAATACAATTAAAGAGATTTATCTTGAGGAATTGGCTCGGGCAGTTATGGAGGCTGGCAAGTCCAAAATCTGCAGGGTAGGCTGGAGATCCAAGAGAGCCAATGCTACAGTTCCAGTCTGAATAAGCTGGAGACCCAGGACAGCTGATGTTTAGTTCTAGTTTGAAAATCTGTTATAGAACCAGGATGAGCCAATGTTGCAGATGAAGACAGCCTGCTGGAGAATTCTGTCTTGCTTCAGGAGGTTGATCCCTTTTGTTGTATTCAGGCCTTCAACAGATTAGATGAGGCTCACCAACATTATGGAGAACAGTTTGCTTTACTCAGAGACTACCAATTTAAATGTTAATCCCTCCAAAAACAATCTCACATAAATAACTAGAATAATGTTTGACCAAATATTCTGGGCACACTGTGACCCAGCCAAGTTGACAGATAAAATTATCACATTCCCTATCTCAGAGTTTCTGTTTTTGACTTTGTTTTCCATGATTAAATGAAATATAATTTCTGTGGTTTTACTTGTCATTGCTGAGTTCAAGAACTCCATAATTTTATGGCTTAGTTATACTTAAGAGATTTATCTCATACATACCCAACGTTTAGTGCTTTCTAGGTTGACATAGAAAGGGACAGAACTGAATCTGTATTATGCTGTCTACTTTATGAATCAATATTGTTTCTGTAATATTAACTGTAACTCACAATTGAACTTTCTGGATGTAATATTCAGTCAGTATTCTTAAGGTGCTGATTAGAATTAACTATTTGTGGGGGTAAGTGTAAAACTTTTAGGCCAGGCGCTGTGGCTCACGCCTGTCATCCCAGCATTTTGGGAGGCTAAGGTGGGGAGGATTGCTTTGAGTCCAGGAGTTTGAGACTAGCCTGGGCAAAACAGACATTTTTAACATTTTAAAAAATGTTAAAAATCCTACTGCATTTTATTTTATTTGGCATGAATAATATCCAATACACACCACACTGTCTACTTCAGTGAAGAAACGCCAACCCTCCTTCACCAATCCAGAAAGAATTCTGTAATTAGATTTCACGACAGTGTAGAAACCTAGTTCTGTGTAGTGTGGTTGTTTTGGACATTTGTAAATTTATTTATTTTTTAAGTTTTATTTATTTGTATATATCTTTTTGAGACAGGATTTTTCTCTGCCACCCAGGTTGGAGCGCAGTGGTGTGATCATGGCCCACTGCAGCCTCAGTCCCCCAGGCTCAAGCAATTCTCCTACCTCAGCCTCTCTAGTAGCTGGGGCTACTGGCATGAACTAAAACTAATTTTTGTATTTTTTGTAGAGACGGGGTCTCCCTATGTTGCCCAGACTGGTCTTGAACTCCTGAGCTCAAGCAGTTTTCCCGCTTTGGCCTCCCAAAGTACTAGGACTACAGGCACGAGCCACCACATCCAGCCAAACATTTGTAAATTTAGATGTAATAGGATAACTATAGTGAATATTGCAATTCAAGTGAAAATACAGTACTTAACATTCAGCAACAAACCAGCTTGAAATTTTTGAACATTTTGGAGTCAAGAATGTCCAACAATTTATAATAATGGATAGGGAAGAATGCAATAGTTTTATAACTTAGAAAATGAATTGATTCTTTAGGGGATGGTTTTTCAATTAAACTAAAAGATATATCTCTATAAATGGTTCACAAAGAAAAAAAATGGAGAAAGTTTTATTAAAAGGAAAAAAGTAGATAACTTCTAAGGCCTCTAGATAAGTGGTTCGACTTGGTTAGTAATGACTGGTTTAATTTGTCAGCCAGGGTTGACTCATACTGAAGAAATATTTTTTTGATGATTTAAAATTGGAAGGTAATTTGTTGTCTTGTAATTGTTTCAGACAACTCAGGATTTGTTATCATGGACTTAGTTGCAAACAAAAATCAAATTTATAAATAGAAAGCATGTTGGTAAAAATAATCATAGCAAGTCACTTGACTACTTGGCAGGCAGTTTGAGACTGAGAAGTGACAGTCTTTTCTGGAACTCTATTGATGTGGGATGAGGACAAGGGTAAAGTGGTATTGTAAGGGTGAAGACTGGTTAGCAGGAGTGCAATCACATGTTGCCACATGTAGCCACTTAGATTAGATATCAGCATACTACCTAAGGGTCACGTCTAGCCCACTGCCTGTTTTGTAAATAAAGTTTTATTAGAACACATTCTTTGCCCATTAATTTATGGATTTGTCTATCACAATAGCAAAGTTGGATAGACAAAGACTTTTATGGTCCAAAAAAGCCAAAAACATTTACTGTATGGTCCTTTACAGAAATATTATTTGAAAAAGTTCAAATATTATGTGAAAAGTTCAAAGTAAATTACTGTGATTTCAAAAAGTAGCTGGGCATGGTGGTGCGTGCCTGTAGTCCCAGCTACTTAGGATGCTTAGGCAGGAGAATTGATTGAACCAGGGAGTCAGAGGTTGCAGTGAGCCAAGATCGTGTGCCTGCACTCCAGCCTGGCGACAAAGTGAGAGTCTGTCTAAAAAAAAGGCAGGTGCAATAATGAGTATTATTTTTATTAATAAAACAACATACACTATTGTTCTTCATAATACCTGTTCTAAACTATCTGTGGTTTTAATCAATAAGTAACAATTTGTTTAGTGGTAGTCTGGTACAGATTAATACTTTGATTAAATTACAGTAAGAAACCTTTAAAGTGGCTATGTTATCGTCAACCACAATAATAATAATGATAATTTGGAGTATTCTTCCCCCTTCCTTCTTCAGTTGCTATCTAGTTAATTGAAACTTGAATGTTAGGGAAAATCATGCATTATGGAAAGGTGAAATGGTTGAAGATGGTATATGGTGGTTGATAATGAGGAATGACATTCTGTTTGTATTATTTTTGTGACATGATTCTGGGGGTGGTTACTACTTTGCAAATATTTTATTGGATAATAGATGCCTAATTGTTTAGACACTTTTTTTTTATAGGTATAAGTAAAACTCACATAAGCAAACTGATTTTTTTTTTTTTTTAACTGTACATACAAGTTTGTTTGTTTTGGAGACAGAGTCTCACTCTGTCGCCCAGGCTGGCACAATCTCGCCTCCCTGCAACCTCCGCCTCCTGGGTTCAAATGATTCTTCTGCCTCAGCCTCCTGAATAGCTGAATAGCCATCATGTCCAGCTAATTTTTCTATTTTTAGTAGAGATGGGGTTTCACTATGTTGCCTAGGCTGGTTTCGAACTCCTGACCTCAAATGATCCACCTGCCTTGGCCTTCCAAAGTGCTGGGATTACAGGCATGAGCCACCATGCCTGGCCTATATAAGTATTTTAACTCCATTCTCAAATTCACTTTGCTTATTTGTACATATTGTTTGGGTCTGTCTGATAGAATTTTCTGGTAGGAGACTTTGTTTTGTTTAAGGTTTTCTTTAGTTTTTTGTTTTGAAACAGTCTCACTATGTCACCCAGACTGGAATGCATTGGCGTGGTCACAGCTCACTGTAGCCTTGGCCTCACTGCTGGACTCAGTGTTCCTCCCACCTCAACCTCCCAAGTAGCTGAGCCCACAAGCCTGTGCCTCAGTCCTCAGCTAATTTTTGTGGGGTTTTTTTTTTTGTGGAGACAAATGTTTTGCCATGTTGTTTAGGCTGGTTTTGAACTCCTAGGCTAAAGCAATCCACCTACCTCAGCCTCCCAAAGTACTCGTATTACAGGCATGAGCCACCATTCCCCAGCCTTTTTTTTAGAACAGTTTTAGGTTTACAGCAAAATTGAGAGGCAGGTAGAGAGATTTTTCTATATATACCCTGCCTCCACACATATAGCCCTCTCAGGATCAACATTCCCTACCAGAGCAGTCCCTTTGTTACAGTTCACAAACCTACATTGACAAGTCATTATTAGCAAGAGTTCACAGTAACTTTAGGGTTCATTCTTGTTACACATTCTGCGTGTTGGACAAATATTTGATGACGTGTATCCACCATTGTAGTATCATACGGAATAGTGTCATTGCTCTCAAAGTCCTGTGCTCCACCTGTTCATTCATTCCTCTCACCCTTTTCCCAAACCTAGGTAGTCACTATTTTTACCGTCTCCATAGTTTTGCCTTTTCCAGAAGTCACATAGTTTGTTTTTGTTTGTTTGTTTTGAGACGGAGTCTCCCTGTGTCACCCAGGCTGGAGTACAGCGGCAATATCTCAGGTCACTGTAACCTTTGCCTCCTGGGTTCAAGTGATTCTCCTGCCTCAGCCTCCTTGAGTAGCTGGGATTACTGGTGTGTCCCACCATGTCCAGCTAATTTTTGTATTTTAGTAGAGATGGGGTTTTACCATGTTGGCCAGGCTGGTCTCAAACTCCTGACCTCAAGTGATCCACCTACTTTGGCCTCCCAAAGTGCTGGGATTATAGGTTTGAGCCATTGCTCCCAGCACAGAAGTCATATAGTTTGAATCATACAGTATGCAGTGTTTACATATTGGCTTCTTTCACTTAGTAATGTGCATTTAGGGTTCACCCATGTCTTTTCATGGCTTACTAGATCTTTTTTTCCCTTCATTATTATTTTTAATTGACTTATAATATCTATACTTATTAATGGGGTACAGTGTGATTTTGGTACATATATGTATAATTTACAATGTGGAATGATCAAATCAGGATAATTAGCATGTCTGTCACCTCAAACGTCTACAAATTGATGACTTTTAGAATTTTTTAAGTAATTGTCAGGTACATCTGGAATTTTAAAGGTTGATTTTATGTTGTGGACTTTAATACACGTATTTTATTTGTTTTGATGTGTCTTTTTGTTTTGATGTTTTCACTGACTTACAAATGTTTCTCTTTATTTAGGAGGATGAACAAGCAAGAACAGACTACTTCATTAGGACACTCTTACTTGAATTTCAAAATGTAGGTACTTTCTATTTATAGACTGTCTCTAAGAATAGTTTCCAGGCTGGGTGCAGTGGCTCATGCCTGTATTCCAAACACTTTGGGAGACTGAAGCTGAAGGGTGACTTGAGACCAGGGGTTCAAGACTAGTCTGGGCAACATAGTGAGATCTTCTCTCTACAAAAAGGAAAAAGTCAGCCAGGCATGGTGGCATGTATCCATAGTCCCACTCACTCAGAAGGCTGAGCCCAGGAGATTGAGTCTTCAGTAAGCCTTAATTGTGCCACTGCATTCCAGCCTGGGCAACAGAACAAGACTCTTTCTCAAAAGCAGTTTTGAGAATAGTTTTCAAAGAGAAGATATACAGAGGGAGGGGAGCATGGACTGAAAAACCACATACTGGGTAGTATGCCTAATACCTGGGTGATAGGATCATTTGTATCCCAGACCTCAGTGTTATACAATATACCTGTGTGACCTGCACATGTACCCTTTAATCTGAAATAAAAGTTGAGGCCAGTTGTGGTGGCTCATGCCTGAAATCCCCAGCACCTTGGGAGGCTGAGGCGGTCAGATCACTTGAGGCCAGGAGTTCAAGACTAGCCTGGCCAACATGGCAAAGCCCCATCTCTACGAAAAAAATAACAAAAATAACCGGGCGTGGTGGTGCACACCTATAATCCCAGCTACTTAGAAGGCTGAGGCAGGAGAATTGTTTGAGCCTGGGAGATGGTGCAGTGGTGCAGTCTTGGCTCACTGCAACCTGTCTCCGTGTGCCACTGCACTCCACCCTGGGCAACAGAGCAAGACTCTGTCTCAAAAAATAAAATAAATTTAAAAAAATAAAATAGAAACCATAATCCTTACTGCCTAAATGTTTTATTTGGTAAAATGGGTTTGCTAGAAAATTGTTTTGCTTTATATCTGCTTTATAGGTTTTTTTGTAAGTAAAAAAAGTATCCGGAATTTTTATTTTTAAAGCATGTTTTTGCAAACTAATAAACTTTTGGCTACCGAAAAAATAAAGAAGCTATATAAATAGCATACCATGTTATTTAACATAGTTAAGTAAATTTACTGATTTTTTAGTTACGAAGACGAAAATGGGAGTGTAATAATTTTATTTAGTATCTTGACATTTCTGCTTATCACATTACATAATAAAATAATGTTAATTATAGCATTCCCTAAATTTATTAAATTTGGACTAGTTATGCCTTCTTTGCTGCAAATATTTTTCCTCTATTACAGTAAGCAGATTATTGCATTGTTTATATAATTATTACCCTGTTTTACTGGTTTACAATTTGTTAAAGAAAAATCACCATCAAAGCTAAGTCTTCATTTAGATATATATTCTTTTTAGTTGAGGCTCACTACTCCACCCACCCCTACCTTTCTTTTTTTTTTTTTTTTTTTTTTTTTTTTTTTAAATGCAGCAAGGTCTCATTATATATTGCCCAGGCTGGACTTGAACTTCTGAACTCAAGCAGTCCTCCCACCTCAGCCTTCTGAGTATATGAGACTGCAGGCATGAGCCACCAAACCCAGTTAAATTTTTTATAGTTTATAGAAATGCAGACTTGCTGTGTTGCTTAGGCTGCTTTCAAACTCCTGGCCTTAAGTGATCTTCTTGCCTCTTGTGTTGGCCTCCCAAAGTGTTGGGATTACAGGTGTGAGCCACTGAGTCTGGCCTGGTTGCTAATTTTTTAATCTACAGTAATAATAATAAGTACCTTTTTGAATTTCTGTGGTAGATCAGACATCTCAATTCTCCTAACTGCATATTATCCAGATACTATTATGTCCATTGCACATAGATAAAGATACAGAAGCTTTTAAGTAGAATTTGAGAATGGTTTTGCTTAGATTCTGAGTGTTGCTGTTAGATTCCGAATATTGCTTTACAATAACCATTCTCAAAAAAGATTTATCGTCCATACTCCTTTACATTCTTCAGAGTTACTGAGGATCCTAAAGAGTTTTTGTTTCTGTGGGTTGTATCTTTCAGTATGTACTAGATTTGATATTAAAACTGAGAAATTTTTTTAAAACATGAATATATAAGCATATATTATATTGCCCGTTAAGGAATAAGGCAAGTAACATTTTAGTATAATACTGAAAATTATTGAAAGCTCATAGACCCCCTAAAAAGTGGGGGGGAGTTACCCAAACCATACATTGAGAACCACTAATTTGTAAGAAGACAAGTGAGCCTAGGATTGGACAGATTCATCTCTCAGTTCGTTTTGAGTTAATGTTCTATTAGTCTTCTAATTACAATGGATATTACTCTAACATAGTGGTTGTGGTATATTGTTTATCCATTTAATAGTGTGGATTAGTTAAATAGTATATATAGTGTAATGTTTAAAGTACATGCTCTGGAAGTAGAACTGCCTGGTTTAGAGCCCACATTTGTCACTTCTTACGAAACTTCGGGCAAGTTATTTTAACTGTGTGTCTCAGTTATAAAATGAGGGTAGTATTAACAGTATTTTCCTCATGGAAATTAAATGAATTGTTACATGTGAAGCCCTTAGATACTTGGCATGTGGTAAATAGTCAAGAAGTGTCGGCTATTATTTATTTGGGATTTTTTAAAAGCAGTGCTAAATGCCACACAAATTTCTTAGAAATGGCAGTTAAATGAGAGGTGCAGCTTTAAATTTTGCGAACTATTTTCCTAATTGTTGACTTTCTGTTTTTCTCGAAGGAATCTCGTAGGCTGTATCAGTTTCATTATGTGAACTGGCCAGACCATGATGTTCCTTCATCGTTTGATTCTATTCTGGACATGATAAGCTTAATGAGGAAATATCAAGAACATGAAGATGTTCCTATTTGTATTCATTGCAGGTACAGAAGAATTTCCCAAGTTTATAAATAACAATATTTTGATTTAAGTTTGATGTTACATAAGGTTTTATTTCTGCATTAATATTATAGTAATCTTGAATTTCTCCTAGCCTTGGTATAACTAGGGCCTTGTAAATTGACATGGTCTAATCTGGTTGACAGACTGTTTATTGTTGGATAAAAACAGGATCATCTATCTGAAAATAGTATTCACATGGTGGAAAGCTATGGAACATATTATTTTTGCTGTTCACTGATTAGAGCATATAATCTCAGGTGCTCATCATACTCTACTTTTTAAAGTCAATATAGTAGTATTTCCTTTTAATCATTTCCCTGAAACAATGACCAAGCAATTTCATTCCTGATAAACACTGACATGAGATTTTTAGAAACAGGATATTGCTCTGTTGCCCAAGCTGGAGTGGAATGGTACAATCATAGTTCACTGTAAACTCGAACTCTTGGCCTTAAGTGATCCTTTTGCCTCAGCTTCCCAAGTAGCTAGGACTACAGGTATGTGCTACCACACCGAACTAATTTTTTTTTTTTTTAAGAGACCAGGTTTTGCCCTGTTGCTCAGGCAGATCCTAACTTCTGTCCTCAAGTGATTCTCCTTCTTTGCTCTCCCAGAGCTTTGGGATTATAGGCATAAGCCACTATGCCTGGCAACATGACTTTCTTTCTTTTTTTTTTTTGTTTGAAACAGAGTCTTGCTCTGTTGCCCAGGCTGGAGTGCAGTGGCACCATCTCAGCTCAATGCAACCTCTGCCTCCTGGGTTCAAACAATTCTTCTGCCTCAGCCTCCCAAGTAGTTAGGATTACAGGTGCACACTACCACACTTGGATAATTTTGTATTTTTAGTTGAGTTGGGGTTTCACCATATTGGCCAGACTGGTCTCAAACTCCTGACCTCATGATCCGCCCACCTCAGCCTCCCAAAGTGCTTGGATTACAGATGTGAGCCACTGTGCCTGGCCAGCCAGGATTTTCATAGCAAAGTAATATAAACTGTTGATACACATTTACGAGATAATTTTTATTAAGTTTTATAGTATATTACTTCATTATAAGCATTACATTAAAATTCAATGATTACTGACCTTGTTAAGTAAGCTACCTCTGAATATGAAAGTACAAGTATAGGTGTGTCTACTTTAAATTGCTCAATAGAAATCTTTTCGTATATTCAAATAATGTTTGAAGTTCAGTTAGGTTTTGCAAAATTACTGATTTAGATGGGTTGAGAAATTATGTCAACTCTACCTTTGAATGAACATGAGATGATTTATTCTTGGGGGGCAGTTAATTTAGTATTCTAGAAGGGAGTTAATTCTAATATAATTTTATCTAAGAGAAATCAGTTTAAGATAACCAATTTTTCTTGATCTAACATTTTGGCTTATTTCTGTCATCTGGTCATTCTCAAGATACAAATAGTACAAAGCTAAATATGTAATATGTGGCTAATACATTAATATGTAATACAAAGCTAAATATACCTAATAGATATATACACATATAGGTGTATGTGTACATTACGTACAGTACATAATGCAAAGATAAATTTGTGTTGTGGATTTAGGAATGTAATGGAAAATACCCTTTTAAAAGGAAAAGCACAAAATTTAATTAGTCGAGAATATATTAAATGTTTGCAATAGCGGTCATGGCTGGGTGTAATGGCTTAATGCTTTGGGAGGCCGAGGCAGGAAGATTGCTTAAACCCAGAAGTTTGAGGCTGCAGTAAGCTATGATTGCACTTCTGCACTCCAGCCTGGGTGACATAGTAGACCCTATCTCCTAAAAAAAAGAATATAGGTATCATTATCATTATGATATGGATGATATATAGGGTATTTTGAAACCTAATTTTTGGAATTTTATTATATAGGTATTGGTTTCTACCTAGTAGAAGCTACTTGAATCCTTAGTTTTTCTACTCTGAATTTTTAGTTTACATTAGATTCTTCTAAAAGCCTTACAGTCATAGTACTTATTTCATAAGACTGCTATCAATTTATTTCTCTAAGGTACTTGTTATCTGCATTCACATTTGTTATAAAAAGTAAATGAGATTTTTCAAACTTAGAGGTTTGTTTTTGATTATTTACATAGTTAAAATATTTTTTCAGTGGAGTTGAAGCACTGAAGATAGTTTTCTTATTCACTTGGTCTGATTGTAATGCTTATAATTAATGAAGTAAAAGGGCTGCTTTTTATTTATGGACCAGGAAAGTAAGTTGCTAGTAGAGATGTGGGAGTCAGTTAACAACTTGGTTCATTAAAACAACTTTTTTCTGGCCAGGCGCAGTGGCTTGCACCTGTAATCCCAGCCCTTTGGGAGGCCGAGTGGGTGGATCATGAGGTCAAGCGATAGAGACCATCCTGGTCAACATGGTGAAACCTCTTCTCTAGTAAAAATTCAAAAATTAGCTGGGTGAGGTGGCGTGTACCTGTAGTTCCAGCTACTTAGGAGGCTGAGGCAAGAGAGTCACTTGAACCTGGGAGGTGGAGGCTGCAGTGAGCTGAGATTACACCACTGCACTCCAGTCTGGGCAACAGTGAGACTTTGTCTCAAAAAAAAAAATACACACAATTTTTTTCTGTGGTTAATTCAGGGGTTAGTTGACCATTTAATTAAGTAGGATTGACTAGTTAAAAATAATATGTTTAATTATAGAATTAAAAGATAAATTGCTTTCACTTCTTACAAGTTAGTTAAAATTATTTCCTGTTCAATCATAAATCCATTTGTATAGGAAGGCTTTTCATCAAAAAATAAATTGATCGTTAAATATTTTTAAACAACCAAAACAATTTGTTAACTGTAATGACTTAGAAAACACATCCATAAAAGGAAGGAAATTCTTTTTCTTTCCACTAGTTCCGCTGGAGATAACCATTGTTAAAACTCAAAAATGTGTCCTTTCAGTGTGTATGTTTGTGTATGGTATTGTTTTGTTTTGTTTGACAGTTTTGCTCTTGTTGCCCAGGCTGGAGTGCAGTGGCACAGTCTCGGCTCACTGCAACCTCCGCCTTCTGGGTTCAAGCGATTCTCCTGTCTCTGCCTCCTGAGTAGGTGGGATTACAGGCGCATGCCACCACATCCAGCTAATTGTTGTATTTTTAGTAGAGATAGGGTTTCACTATGTTGACCAGGCTGGTCTCCAACTCCTGACCTCAGGTGATGCACCCGCGTTGGCCTCCCAAAGTGCTGGGATAGCAGGCGTGATCCATTACTCCTGGCCTATATATATAGTATTGTTTTAAAAGAATGTTTCCCCGTTCAGTGTGTCATGTACATTTTTCTAGATCATATAAATATTCTTCTACAGTATGCTATAACTGCACTGTATATTTAACCTTTATTCTTTACCATTTAATTTATTACCTTTCTCCCCATTCTTTTTCATCTATTTTAAACAACAGTTTAAGTGCTCAGTGGGCACTCTCTGTTTTTAATTTGCTTTACTGGCCAGTCTTGTTGTTAAATCTTTGAGCACATCTGCAGTTATTAGGATAAATTTATTATTGGATAAATATCCAGAAGTGAGATTTCTTGGTTAAAGGATATAAACTTTTAAAGTATTTTAATGAGTATTTTTTAATGTGCTATCTAGAAAATTGATGCCACTTAATGCTACAACTGGCAGTATGTGGGAGTACCTATTTCCTATACCTTCCCTACTACTGTGTGTTATCTTTTTGTTTGCCTTTTTTTTTTTTTTTTTTTTTTTTTTTTTGAGATGGAATCTTGCTTTGTTGTTTGGGCTTGAGTGCAGTGGCATGATCTTGGCTCACTGTAACCTCCATCTTCCGGGTTCACGTGATTCTCCTGCCTCAGCCTCCCAGGTAGCTGGGATTACAGACGCACCACCACACCCAGCTAATTTTTTGTATTTTTAGTAGAGATGGGGTTTCTCTGTGTTGGCCAGACTGGTCTTGAACTTCTGACCTTGTGATCTGCCTGCCTTGGCCTTCCATATGCTGGGATTACAGGTGTGAGCCATCATGCCTGGCCTTTGTTTTCTCTTTAAATGCCTGTGTGAAAGGCAAGGGTTTTTTTTTTCTTCCTTGTTTATATTCTTCTGTGAATTACTTGTTTGTATGCTTTGCCTACTATTATATAGCAGACATTCATCTTTATTATTATTATTATTATTATTATTATTATTATTTTGCGCCAGAATTTTACTCTCTTTGCTTAGGCTGGAGTGCAATGGCATGATCTTGGCTCACCACAACCTCTGCCTCCTGGGTTCCAGTTATTCTCCTGCCTCAGCCTCCCAAGTAGCTGGAATTACAGGCATGAGCCACCATGCCCGCCTAATTTTGTATTTTTTAGTAAAGTTGGGGTTTCTCCATGTCGGTCAGGCTGGTCTTGAACTCCCAACCTCAGGTGATCTGCCTACCTTGGCCTCCCAAAGCTTGGGATCATAGGCATGAGCCACTGCACCCAGCCTCATCTTTTAATAATTATACAAATTCTTTATATATTGAGGATATTAACTTTTAGTCATGTTGTAAGTAACATGGTTTTTCCTGTCTTCTGCCTGTTTGACATACATAAGTTTTACATTGTCGTGTCAGCGTTTTGAATGATTTTTGTCTGTTGAGATATATTTACAGTTTTCTTCCAATGAGATATACATAGAAAGTCTTTCCCTAACACAATAGTTAGGGAAAGTTATTTTGCATGTATTTTCAGTACTTTCATATATTTACTTTTTAACATTTTTATCCATCTGGAAGTTTTTTATAGTTAAGGCATGTGATCAGAATTTAATTTTTGCTCTTCATTAATAGCTAACTTTTCCTGTGCCACTTATTGAATGTTCTAATCTCCTCTGGAGAATTCACCATTATGTAAGAAATATTACATGTAGTTAGATCTGTTCCTGAACTTTCTATTGTGTTTCATTGATCTGGTTATCTGTATTTTTATATTATCATACAAGTTTAGATATATATAATTTATACCTAGTAACTCAACTAAAATTCTGTGTTTTGATGCACAGAATTTCACAAATGTATCAACAACTAAAAATTAATATAATTGGTGTTTATTATTAAGAGTTTTAAAAACTCATCCTAGGTTGCTGATAGTGTACTTGTATCAGGAATTTTTAGGTTACATGTTTAACAAACTACTGATAGGTATGTTTCAAAATAGGAATTAAAATGCTATGCAACTTTGTGGAGTTTTTTGCCAAAGATCATTCCGGTGATGTCAGTAACATCATTACTCATAGTGATTTTCAATTCTAAGGAGCCTAAGCCTTTTTTGAGTTGAGAAGCAGTTGCTTTCAAATATTTTTGTCATGTGTTTCTTTCTTTCTTTCTTTCTTTCTTTTTTTTTTGAGACGGAGTCTCACTCTGTTGTCCAAGTTGGAGTGCAATGGCGTGATCTTGGCTCACTACAACCTCTGCCTCCCAGGTTCAGGTGATTCTCCTGCCTCAGCCTCCCAAGTAGCTGGGATTACAGGTTCCCACCAGCATGCCTGGCTAATTTTTTTAGTATCTTTAGTAGAGACAAGGTTTACCATGTTGGCCAGGCTGGTCTACAGCTCCTGACCTCTGGTGATCCACCCACGTTGGCCTCTAAAGTGCTGAGATTAAAGTTGTGAGCAACCTCACCCAGCCTGTCATGTTTTAAAATAAAAAACCTGTGGTATGTTACTCTACATTCCTCAGCTCCCATTAGTTTTTTGGGATATGAGAGCATATCATTGTCTTGTTCTTTTGGTGAAATCGCTGCTGTTGCTCCATCTATTTTTTAGGGCTTGTAGCATTCTGCACCTTTCCTATACCTTCTATAGATTGAAATGATGGCGATATTTCCTCTGTACTCTAAAACAATAACATCTTTTTTTTCTTTTGAGATGGAGTTTTGCTCTTGTCACCCAGGCCGGAGTGCAATGGTGTGATCTTGGACCACTGCAACCACCACTTCCCAGATTCAAACTATTCTCCTGGCTCGGCCTCCCAAATAGCTGGGATTACATGTGCCTGCCACCCACCCAGCCTACTATGTGTTTTTTAGTAGAGATAGGGTTTCAACCATGTTGGCCAGGCTGGTCTCAAATTCCTGACCTCAAGTGATCCACCTGCCTAGGCCTCCCAAAGTGCTGGAATTATAGGCATGAGCTGCTGCGCCCAGCCACAAGAGCCATCTTGAACATAGAATAAATATGTCTCTGCAAGGGTGTTGTCAGCTAGTTAGGTTTTCTGATGTAGCATTAGACTTCCAGAGCCACGGCTTAGTAGCTATTCTTAGTCACTTACTCTTGGAAGTTTGTAAATTAATTTTTTTTTTTTTTTGAGATGGACTTGCACTGTTAGCCAGGCTGGCATTGGTGCCATCATGGCTCACTGCAGCCTTGATCTCCCAGGCTCAAGCGATCCTCCTGCCTTCGCCTCCTAAAGTGCTGGGACAACAGGCATAAGCCCCTGTGCCCAGCCCCTTAAATGAAATGTTTAAAAGATAGACAATAGGCCCTCCATATTGATAACTTCAATTTCTTCAGTCTCAGTTACTCATAGTCCAAAAATATCAAATGGAAAATTTCAAAGGTAAACAATTTGTAAGTTTTAGATGCTGCACCATTCTAAGAAGTGTGGGGAAGTATGTCCTGCCTGAGAAATAAATCATCCCATAGTCCACTGTAGACTCTACCAGCCCATTAGTCACACAGTAGGCATTGCAGTTATCAAATGGACTGTCATGATGTCCTAATGCTTATGATCAGGTGTCCCTTATTTTACTTATAATGGCCCAAACCTCAAGAGAAGTGATACTGGCAGATTGTTATAATTGTTCTAGTTTGTTCCTAGTTATTGTTGTTAATCTCTTTTGTCTGATTTATAAATTAAACTTCATCATAGGTATGCACGTATAGAAAAAATCATAGTGTTTATGTGTACTATGTTACAGATCTTGCCATGAACATACTTTAAGTTGTATTTTGTTTGCTAAGTAGAATTTTGTCAAACTTCTTAAATGATTTTTTTTGTTTCCGAATATTAACATATCCATCCACATTTATTTTATAGTTCTTTTGTCACAAAAATCAAATTATTTTTTTCAAACTTTGTATCCTTAGTGCAGGCTGTGGAAGAACAGGTGCCATTTGTGCCATAGATTATACATGGAATTTACTAAAAGCTGGGGTAAGAATAATTTTTTTGTAGCATTATATCCAATTGATCTATTACTGTTTTCATACTTAATCATTAATTGCAGTAAATTATAGTGTATATTTTATTATATGTCTGATATTTTCTGAAGTAGTTTTATTAAGTAAGAAGTAAAGATCATGAATGCCAGGCTTGGTGGCTTATGTCTGTTATCCCAGAACTTTGGGAGGCCAAGGTGGGAGGATCGCTTGAGCCCAGGGGCTCAAGACCAGCCTGGGCAACATAGGTAGACCACTGTCTCTAAAAATAATTAAAAAGTAAAAATGATTAAAAAAAGAAAGATAGAAAAAAGGTATAATTGCTGCATATTGCCTTGAGATAATGCATTGGACAACAGTGTAAGAATGTTCTAAGTGAGTGAATATTTGCATTAGGATATAAACTGTTACTGACTTTTCCAATACTGAATTTCATTGCCTTTTTAGAGACAGAGTTTCACTGTTGTTGCCAAGGCTAGAGTGCAATGGTGCGATCTCAGCTCATTGCAACCTTCACTTCCTGGGTTCAAGCAATTCTTCTGCCTCATCCTCCCTAGTAGCTGGGATTATAGGCGCCTGCCACCACGCTCGGCTACTTTTTTGTATTTTTAGTAGAGATGGGGTTTCACGATGTTGGCCAGGCTGATCTCAAGCTGCTGACCTCAGGTGATCCACCCACCTTGGCATTCCAAAGTGCTGGGATTACAGGTGTGAGCTAGTGCACCTGGCCTATTGCCTTTTATATTTATTCTAGGTATAAGTGTATTTCATTCAGTACATATTTATGCCTGCTGGAGACATGATAGTATTGTGGTCTATGAATGTTGACTGGAGCCAAAATGCTGAGATGATAATTCTGGCTTCCTCCTTTACTAGCTGTGGGATGTTGGTCAAAATACTAATCCCATTGTGTGTCTATTTATTCATCAGAAAATAGGGATCATAATAGTAAAATGCATAAGAATTAGTAAATTAACCTTGATAAAGGTCTTCAGAACTGTGTGTGCTAAATAGCAAGTACCCAGTTTATTGTTAGTGTTTATTTCTGTTGCTGTTGTGATTGTTGCTCCTACCACTGCTTTTTCCAAGATAGAGTGTTTGGTACTGTGGAAGATAGATAAATAAGATACAGACTTCATTATAGATTTGGAAAACAAGTCTCCACTTTGTATACATTTGGTTCTTTTGCTGGTTTCATAATGTGTTCATTTCTAGGGAGGTGCTTTTAATCCTTCTAACTTTATAGTTTTTATGAATTGTCCATCTTTGTCTTGTACAAAGTAGAATTAATAAAATGTTTATTTTTTCTTTTTCTTTCTTCTTCCTTTTATTTCTCTTTTTTCCCTGCCATCTCTCCATTTTTTTTTTTTTTTT
>NW_016107341.1:9520734-9531908 GCF_001604975.1 Cebus imitator | reverse complement strand
TGTAGTAGAGACAGGGTTTTACTGTGTTGGCCAGGCTGGTCTTGAACTCCTGACCTCATGATCTGTCTGCTCCGGCCTTCCAAAATGCTGGGATTACAGGCATGAGCCACCTACGACTGGCCTGGGCCTTTTTTGTTTGTTTGTTTGAAATGGAGTCTCGCTCTGTCACCCAGGCTGGAGTGCAGTGGTGTAATCTTGGCTCACTACAACCTCTGCTTCCCAGGTTCAAGTGATTCTCCTACCTTAGTCTTCTGAGTAGCTTGGATTACATACACATGCCACCACGCCTGGCTAATTTTTGTATTTTTAGTAGAGATGGTGCTTCACCATGTTTGCCAAGTAGGTCTGAAACTCCTGACCTCAGGTGGTCCACCTGCCTTGGCCTCCCAAAGTGCTAGAATTGCAGACGTGAGCCACCACGCCCGGCCTAGGTTAAGTCTTGATGTAAAAATCTTATAATGTATATAAAGGACTCCCAAGCAGCAGACCTGGAAATCATTTTTAACTCTTCCATCGTAATCACTCCAAAATAGTCTTGTTGATAACAGGTCTGATAGTTTTGCTTCTGTGAACCTCCCGCAGTTTCTCACCCTTTCAGACTGTCGTCTTTCCTGATATAAAAAATTATGTGACTATCAGATCTTCCATGTCAGCATTGCCTATTGTAGTAGTTCCAATTCCATATACGGAAAAGAATTGTCTAGGTTGTTTCATAATTAGTTCCCCAAGATGGTGCCAAGGGATCTATATTTTTGCCTAGGTCTTTTCGCTGGTCCTCATATAGCCAGTGCAGAAGATACTGGCCTATAGAATAAGTTCAATCTCTTTATTATGTTCGCAGTCTGATCCCAAATACCCTTATCTTCTTTCCTCCTTTGAGTACGTTCTCCTTCTTTTAGTCTCAGGCTTTATCTACATCAAACTTCTGAATTCCCCAGATAGATTATACATTCAATCTGCTATGCTTATGCATATTTCCTTCACTTCTTATGGGTTAACCTTCTTTTAATATCCAACTATATTGTCACTCCACACACTCAGCAGTTAGCTGCAGCCTCTTTATTCCTGCTATGCTGCAGCCATGCTTTGGCTGGACATAACTGGCTCCCCAGCTTGAATGCTGAGGGTCAAGAACAGTTTTGTTTTCACAGTGATAAGCACAGTGTATGAGATACAGTTGGTGATGTTCAATAAATGTTTGCAATAAACCAGCATTTCTTCAAGTTTTATGTGAAAAGCTAAAGACTATTTTACTATTTTCTGAATAGATACACAAAGTTTATGTATTAAATTTTCTGTTTTAGAAAATACCAGAGGAATTTAATGTATTTAATTTAATACAAGAAATGAGAACACAAAGGCATTCTGCAGTACAAACAAAGGTATAGTTGTTTTCCTTTATAAACTGTATTTTATAAATGCTTTCTTCTTTTTTAAAATGTTTTTTTTTTTTATTTTTTTAATCATTTTTCTCCCTCATAGGAACAATATGAGCTTGTTCATAGAGCTATTGCCCAACTGTTTGAAAAACAGCTACAATTATATGAAATTCGTGGAGCTCAGGAAGTTACTGATGGAGTGGTAAGTGTTCTTGGCCTATTAATTTTAGGAAACTTTTACTTTTTGTTAAGATGCAATATTTAGCTTTTAGTTGTCATCTTGTGTTTTGTCTGACACAAGAATGTCCAGGACATTTATTATTTTTACTTAACATGGATTTTGTTAAACTAATTTCCTTCTTATCTGTGTCTCTATTGTGAATGATATTTAATGACTCCAATATAAGGTAAATAATGTTCTAAATAAAGTTAGGAAAGATCTTATGTCAAAAATCATATATATCATTAATGTTTTACTTTTTAAAAAAATAGTTGCATTGTTTTCTTTACTCTTCCCTTCCACCCCCACCTAAGTAATTCTGCATTGATTGTACTTGAATTTTATTTTGTATAAAGTGTTTTAGTTATTTGTGTATATACTTTTCAATTAAGCAGAATTATAGAGCCATAATTAACTCCTTTTTGTCATGTTGTATGTAATTCAGTGTTATTTTAGCCTTATAACATCTTATTGAATATTCAACTTTTAGACCTGAGAAAAATACTGTTTTCTCATAGTGTTCTCTTTTCTGCCCTTGTTTTCTAACCAATTGTCTTGTTTCCTTTCCGTATATAACCACCTTGTTCCTGAAGGTGCTGAACTTTTTTCGTATGTGTAGAATTTTTCTTTACATCTTTATCATTGAGTCTGTGATAACTATTACATTGTTAAACCAAGTATGAAGAAATTAGTTACAAAATGTATAATCTTCATTATTCTTTTCTGCCTTTAAATGGTTTTGTCAGTTCCCAGAATATTTGTTTGAACTTTCTTGGTTTTCCAAATGAGAGATTTATTACCAAATATTGATCTCAGTTTGTTAAGATAAATCTAATATTGGTCCATGAGTTTTAGGAAATACGCATTTCTTTTATTAGCCAAGTGCCAATTTCAGATTTTTAAGTTTTATGTGATCTCATTCTTATTCTTCCTCATTAACATAGGAATTATTGTCCAAGAAAACCTCCTACAATGCGTTTAGCTTAATTAAATGCTTTTATGACATGTTCTGAATCTAGCCAAATATTTTATAATGTAGAATCAAATGTGTGTTTTTTGTGTAATGGAGTCTCCGGCACTTAGGGCTGGAATGCAGTGACATGATCTCTGCTTACAGCAACCTCTGTCTCCTAGGTTCAAGCCGATTCTTGTGCCCCATCCTCCCGAATAGCTGGAATTATAGGCATGTGCCACCATGCCTAGCTAATTTTTATATTTTTAGTAGAGATGGGGTTTTACCCTGTTAGCCAGGTTTATCTCAAACCCCTGATCTCAGGTGATCCGCATGTCTCAACCTCCCAAAGTGCTAGGATTATAGATGTGAGCCACTGTGCCCAGACAAATGTTTAAATTATTTTGTATAATTTTATCTAAGTTGAGATATTTAATATTTCAAAAAGCTGCATAGGCTATAAACACTTTTTTTTTTCTTTTGAGACCGAGTCTCGCTGTGTCGCCAAGCTGGAGTGATTCAAGTGATTCCCCTTCCTCAGCCTCCTAAGTAGCTGGGACTATAGGCACACACCACCAAGCCTGCTTAATTTTTTTTTTTTTTTTTTTTTTTTTTTTTTTTTTTTTTTTTTTGTATTTCAGTAGAGACGTAGTTTCACCATGTTGGCCAGGATGGTCTCGATCTCCTGACCTTGTGATCCACCCGCCTCAACCTCCCAAAGTGTTGGGATTACAGGCGTGAGCCACTGTGTCCAGCCACACTTACTACTTTTCTGACAATTTAGTTAATAAGTAAAAGGTTTTTTTAAATGTTCTGTGTTCCAGAATTATTTTTGTAGAAAGCTTAGTTTGATATACTACTTGGTTATTTTAAACTTTAAAATAAATAGTATTTTGGGGGGCGGTATTTACAACTAAAGTGAATTCCTGAAGTGAGAGGTCTAAAGAGAAAAGCCTATATCATCTGTAAGCCTATATCATATTGACCAAGATTTAGAAATACCTTAATAAGCAAACATCTGCTCATTTGTGCATCGTGCCATTTTATCTTGTTTATAAAAGACACCATCACTAGTACTGTCAACACCAGTATTTCACTTCTAGAATGATTAAGTAATAGCAATAATAGTTTGTGGTATGGTCCTTTTTTTGTGTGTTTGTGTAGTATATTTTAGATGTGATAATGAATTCTGGATTTTTTTCCTAAAATATATATATATTTTTTATTTTTAAGGCACCCTGATTTATTATTTATTTTTTCTGTGGCTGATAATATTCTTAAATATTAGATAATTTGTTTCTTAATTTTTTTGTCACCTTTCATATAGCTGTTATTTATTTATTTTCTTTTTCTCTGAATGCATCCAGATTTTTTTTTTTCTTTTTTGAGGTGGAGTCTCACTCTGTCACCCAGGCTGGAGTGCAGTGGCATAGTCTTGGCTCACTACAACCTCCTCCTCCTGGGTTCAAGGGATTCTCCTGCCTCAGTCTTCTGTGTAGATAGGACTACAGGTACCCGACACCAAGCCTGGCTAATTTTTGTATTTTTAGTAGAGATGGGGTTGGCCAGGCTGGTCTCCAACTCCTGACCTCCTGATCCACCTGCATTGGCCTCCCAAAGTGCTGGGATTACAGGCGTGAGCTACCGCGCTCGGCCCTGTTATATGGAAAATAATAGTACACGAGATAACTTTAGAAAGTTCTGCTTAAAACAAGAGAACACAGGCTAGACGCCATGGCTCATTTCATGCCTGTAATCCCAGCTCTTTAGGTTGCCAGGCAAGGAGAATTGCTTGAGACCAGGAGTTTGAGATCTTCTAGAGTGACACAGTGATTTTGAGATCTTCTAGAGTGACATAGCGATACCCCATCTCTACAAAAAAAAAAATTTCATTACCCAGGTATGTTAGCATGTGCCTGTAGTCCTAGCTATGGGGGAGGCTGAAGTAAAACAGTTACTTGAGCCCAGGAGTTCAAGGCTGTAGAGCTATAATCGTGCCACTGCACTAGATTATTTAATTCCTAAAATTCTTATCCATTTCAAAAGTTGGTGATTGCTTCAGCAAGTTGTATACTTGACAAATGTGAACTCAAAAATTGTAGATAATAAAAGAGAATCAGAAGATGTAGGTGTATAGCAGACAGTAACTAGGAAATCCAAGAAAAGCATTGTTTGTAAAGTCCAGTGACCGGGAGGCTTTGTTCACGCTGCTTAGGTAGTGGCTCTCCATTGAGTGGCAGTCCTGCATTGCCACATTGATTTCTTTAATCAGAGGAAACTCAGTATGTTCTGAAAGCTAATCTCCACCAGAAGTTCTCTTCTGGCTCTTCCTGTTAATGGCTTTGTTATGCTCTTATTTACCCAGAATAAGGAATCTCTCATGAAACCTTTACTTTGTCACATGTAGTGTTTACCTAAAATGTCCTTACTATTTCATATTCCCTTTACCCTTCCACCTGCCATTCCACCTGTTTTCTCTCTTCCAATCATCATTCTTTTTTTGTCAAAATCTTACCCAGCCCTCAATGCAATTCTACATTTTACCTTAATATTGTCAACTTATTTTTCTCAATTGCATTCTTAATATTCTCAGCTATAACAACCTCTTGTTCTGAGTTCATAGTTTCATAGTACCGATTATGCCACTTTGGGGCTGTAGTATTACCCTTCTGCTTTTTTTTTTTTTTTTTCTTTTTGGCAGTTTTACCAGATTATACATTTTGAAGTTAAATATAATACCGTATCCTTTTTACATTTTAGTATCCTCTGCAGTGCTGACTTTGTTCAGTGCATTTCACATAGATGTCCACAGTGCCTTACCTGCAGTTCCAAAATCCAAAGAAAACATTTTTTGTTTTATTTGCTTGTTTTTGTGAGTTTGATATTGCACTCACTTGGCAACAAAATATTTCATTGACATGACATGAGTCTGTTTATGTTGTGCTACCAAAAAAAAAAAAAAAAAGCTGTTTTGTAGACAATGACATAATCTATCAAAAAGCTGCGGGAAGCTTATTTTCCTCCTCTACCCAAAAGTATCAAATGGTTTTTGTTTTACCAAAAAAAAAAAAAAAATGCTGTTTTGTAGGTTAGAAACAGTTCAAATTAGAAGGCGTTTCATATGGTTTGCTTTTATTTTTTATTTAACCTACTTGGTGCATACTTTGGTACAAAATACCAAATGTTATTATAGAATTATTATTATATCTATAATGCAAATCATAAGTAGATGATTAATAATATGTTGGGGTATTTTTTTTTTTTCGAGACTGAGTCTCACTCTGTTGCCCAGGCTGGAGTGCAGTGACATGATCTCGGCTCATTGCAACCTCCGCCTCCCAGATTCAAGTGATTCTCTTGCCTTAGCCTCCCAGGTAGCTGGAATTATAGATGTGCACCACCAAGCCCAGCTAATTTTTGTATTGTGGTAGAGACAGGGTTTCCTCATGTTGGCCAGGCTGGTCTCAAACTCCTGACCTCAAGTGATTCACCCATGTCAGCCTCCCAAAGTGCCAGGATTACAGGTGTGAGCCACCACGCCCAGCCTAGAGGGTACCTTTTTGATGCAGGGTCTCTAAATTCTGGTGGTACCTGAGGATCTGAAGCTTTGGTGACCAAAAGTCCTGATTTGCCTAAGGCACACCAGTTTACACTAGTTTTCTAGGTATAATAATTAATAATGCTCCTTTTTCATTCTCTAAAGAGCCCTGATTTGGACAATAAATTATATGGTCACCCTACCTACAGCCAGATATTTCTGCACCAATGCCACGATATTGGTGGGTGGATTTAATTAAGGATGACTGCTTTAAGTCTTATGATGTAACTCAATTTTTCTGGTCAGGTAGTGAGGTGTAAAACCTCTAATTCATCAGATTATATATAAGGAGATAGGGTGCACTTAAAATTGCTAAGAAGTTGAGATCTCTGTTGTTTTAGTTGGAAATAATTGAAGTAACAGTTATAAACACAAGCTGTCATGATGGACGTAGCAGAAGTGCCTTTTAATTATAAACAACAATAACAACAAAACAAAGTGCAACTGCAGTTTCAGATTTCCTTATTTGATAGTATATGTAAAGATGGCTGCTTTCTAAAATTATCTGAGATGTTGGCAAGGGTGAAAATCATTCCTGTCTCCTGAATATAACATACCCTAGAATTAAAATACCCTAGCTAGATAAATATGAGATATGTTGACAGTGAAATCAATTCAGGGCAGTATTTTAATTTTATAGCTCCTCTATTTACAGTCCTAAACCTAAGGTTCTTATATGTGTATTGACTCTGAAACATCAATGTTAATGAAGTCATTGGTCCTTGTGACCAGCAAGAACCAAGGATATTCCTGGGATGGGCTCTGTCTACCTTTTTGAGGTCCATTTGGCTAGGCAGTGATATAGTAGCTATATTCCCTGATAGATTAGGCCACTCCACATAGTGACAGTGAGAGTAAGGCAAGAAATGGTTAAAATGAATCCTGAGTCCAATTAAAAAGTACTAGGTAGTATTGGGGAGTCAAAAAAAGATACTACATTACTCCATAAATGGTATAAGCCTTATTTGTTGACTTTTTTTCTCTCTGCATAGATTAAGTTTCTAGTGGTAGTGATGGGGATGCGGAGGATACTATGTTCTTTGATCCATGTTATCTTGGGAAACCTATGTTTTTACGGTATCTTTTGAGATGTGTTAAAATGCTACTGTATACCGTGATCTTTCAGTAACTGTGATGCGTTGTTTTTTTGATACAATTTCTCCCATTGAAGTCTGATCCTTCAAGCTAAAATATAGAGCCAGAATATGAGTCTTTTTTTTTTTTAATTTAACTTGGCAAAATTGGCATTGTTTTAAGGATTAAAAAGCACAGAAACAATTTAGTTGAAACATGAAGAGGAAAAATTATTTTTCTCCTAACCTTAGTGAAGCATTTTTTCCCTTGGCAGAATGAAATTAACACTGAAAACATGGTCAGCTCCACAGATGCTGGAAAACAAGATTCTCCTCCTCCAAAACCACCAAGGACCCGCAGGTATTGTATGTCTTTGAACATTTTCTTTAAAAATGTTCTTGTTTTTACTCACTGTTAATTAAAATGACAAAATCTGAATATTTCTAAATTTTATAACTTTTATTATTATTTTGTTAGCTGTAGCATACATAACAAAACAACTAATTTGTTACAGTTCACTAAAAATTTGGTTTCATTTTGGATAAAATTTCAATAATACACTGTAGCAGAATATAGACACTACCATGAATTGACTGTAGTTTATGTTTTGATATATAAATTTTATATATCAAATTATATGTGGTATAATTAAAATTTTAGTTATTCTAAAGATTTTCATTGTTTTCCTTGGTGACTGAATATGTTTGCCAAAAATTATATGCATGTTGAAGAAGTTATGTTATATTTAATAATGTTACTAGCAAAGATTAGTTTATTTCTTTAGTTTTTCTTGCTTTTCTACCAAGCTGATTTATAGCAGTTAAAATCATATATATTCGTCTTTTCCTTCCCTTCTTGTTCCGGATAGCTGCTAGGTCAGTGACATAGTAGTATGGAAAGAATACAGAGTCAGAAGATGGTAGTTTCAACTCCTTTTCTGCCATTTAGCTCTGGGATCTAGAATTAGTTTATTTAATCCTGGGGAGAGGGAGTTTTTTAAGTATTGTCCTAAGGGTTAAATAAAAAAACTATTAGAATATTTTATAGTGTCTTTCTTGCACATAGATCTGCCCAAACTGACCTCCCATCAAGATAATTTTTTTTTTTTGTACAGGATACACCAATTCTTTCTATCTTAAAACTTTGGTGAAACTTGGATAAAATGGCCAGGGTCATGTCTTGACATTGAGTTGCTAATTCCAAGAGATCATCCTAATAAAATCATCTCTCTTAACAAAAGAAAAAGCCTGCAGCTTCCCTTGGTAACTGAAGGTTTGGTTAGAATCCCTGCACACCACAGGAACAATTTACTCTCATTTTGACCATGCAAGATTCTAACTGCCTGGAAAGGAAGCTCCTGGGTACAAAAAGAGGTAGTATACTCTGGTATAAAGAGGATTTTTCATGTAAATAGGTCTTATTTCAAATTTTAACTTAAGCATTTCCCACTAAATGAACTTGGACAAGCTACTTCTCTGAAAATTCTTTACTTCATTGTGCTGAGATATAGTACTAGTATCTTGCATTGTTAAGAATTAGTGATAATGTATACAAAATATGTAGTTACATGCCTGGTCTATAGTAGCAGATTTTTAAAGTGTGGTAGTTGTTACAGTCTCTGGAATACCTTTGCATACTTCTCTAAGGAACCTCAGGAAGCCTACATAGATGAGGTCAGGTCTCAACATTTAAATGTTTAAGATGTTAACAGTGTGCTGACAAAACTTACTAGTAGTTCTTTCCTGTTTGATTTCCACTTTGGTATCTACCAAAATTGGTTAGCATTTTAGCTATCTGTGGAAGGTAGCCAGTTGAAACCTATAAACTGTTAATTGTTTAACTTCTCTGTTCCACATATGAGCCCTAAGATCCTAAAGGAAACTGCTGGCCCTAAAAAATGTAACATTTTTACTACTCTTTCTTTTGATTTGATTTTTTAGATTAAGCCAATATAGAGATTTTCAAAGTCTACACTGATATTTATGATTTGAATGTTTTTCTACCTCTAACTACATAGAGCAGCAGTCGCCTCTTAATTTTACAAGAAAAAAAAAGAATATCTGAATTTTAAGCCTTTTTCCTATACCTGTTCAAAAGTTTGACTTCTGTTACTCTTCAAAAAAGATAGTAAAGAAATAGCAAATGAGTATTAACAAAAATATTAAACTCAAGACTTCTTTTTTGTTTGAGATGTAGTCTTGCTCCGTCTCCTAGGCTAGAGTGCAGTGGCACGATCTCGGCTCACTGCAACCTATGCTTCCTGGGTTCAAGCAGCTCTCTTGCCTCAGCCTCCCTAGTAGGTGGGACTGCAGGCACCTGCCACCACACCTGGCTAATTTTTGTACTTTTAGTAGAGATGGCATTTCACCTTGTTGGTCAGGCTGGTCTTGAACTCTGGACCTCAGATGATCCACCCACCTTGGTCTCCCATAGTGCTGGGATTACAGACATGAGCCATTGCGTCTGGCTCTTAAGACAGATTTTTATTAGGCATACATCCTAAAAGTTTTCAGTGTTTGATTTTACATTACCTGCATAGGTCATCTTTTTTCTTCTTCATGTAATGGAGTCAAATGCCAGCATATCATTGTTTTTGACAAAGAGAATCTTGTGGCTTCTAAGTTGGGATGAGTTTTAGAACTATTATAAATTGTTTCAACATAACTGAAAATAAAATCAGAAAATCGTAAGGTTAATAACAAGTAAAATAGTATAGTTTGTTTTTCAGTATGGCTACAGTAAACAAATTAATTGTTTAAAGTACATGATGGAGCGGGGCACGGTGGCTCACGCCTGTAATCCCAACACTTTGGGATGCCGAGGTAGGCGGATCACGAGGTCAGGAATTCAAGACCAGCCTGACCAATATGGTGATGAAACCCTGACTCTACTAAAAATACAAAAATTAGCCAGGCATGGTGGCATATGCCTGCAGTCCCAGTTACTTGGGAGGCTAAGGCAGGGAAGTTGCTTGAACTCGGTAGGTGGAGGTTGCAGTGAGCTGAGATTGCGCCACTGCACTCTAGCCTGGGTGACAGAGCAAGACTCCGTCAGCATGGAGGAATACTAGTATCATTTCCAGTATTAGCTGGGTGTGGTGGTGGACACCTGCAGTCCTAGCTACTCAGGAGGCTGAGGCTGGAGAATCGCTTGAACCTGGGAGACGAAGGTTGTAGGGAGCCAAGATTGTGCCACTGCACTCTAGCCTGGCCGACAAAGACTCTGTCTCAAAAAAATATATATATTAAAAAATAATAAAGTATATGTTGGCTGAGCATAGTGGCTAACACCTATAATCCCAACTTTTTGGGAGGCTAAGGCAGGAGGATTGCTCGAGTCCGTATGTGTGTGGTGCATATATTTTATTTTTATTTTTTTACTTTTAAAATATTTTTGTTAAAAACTAAGAAACATACACACATTAGCCTAAGCATACACAGGGTTAGGATCATCAATATTACTGCCTTCTACCTCCACATCTTGTCCTACTAAAAGGATATCAGGGGCAGTAACACACATGGAGCTGTCATCTCCTATGATAGTAATGCCTTCTTCTGGAATACCTCCTGAAGGATTTGGCTGAAGCTGTTTAACAGTTAACTAGTCTTTTTTAACAATTAGAAGGAGTACACTCAAAATTAACATTAAAAAGTAAGTACATGGTTAGGCACAATGGCTCACACCTGTAATCCCAGCACTTTGGGAAGCCAAGACGAGTGGATCACTTGAAGATGGGAGTTCGAGACCAGCCTGGCCAGCGTGGTGAAAGCCCGTCTCTACTAAAAATACAAAAATTAGCTGGGTGTTGTGGCGCAGGCCTGTAGTCCCAGCTTCTTGGGAGGCTGAGGCAGGAGAACTGCTTGAACCCAGGAGGTAGAGGTTGCAGTGAGCTGAGATTGCTCCATTGGACTTTAGCCTGGGTGTGACAGAGCGAGGCTGTCTCAAAAAAAA
>NW_016107341.1:9517617-9520724 GCF_001604975.1 Cebus imitator | reverse complement strand
AAAGTAAGTACATAAGCCAATAACTGTTTTGTTTATTATCATTATCAAGGATTATGTCCTATATAAAATTATATGTGCCATACTTTTATATGACTGACAGCACAATAGGTTTGTTTATAGCAGCATCACAATAAACGTGAATAATGCATTTTGCTAGAAATTCATAAGACTTTTTCAGCTCCATTATAACATTATAGGGCTACCATGGTATGTGTGGCCCATCATTGACTGAAACATCACATGATTTTTACATGTCTTCCAGTCATTTTTAATATTCCAGTTCTTTTCTTTTTCTTCTTTTCTTTGACAGTCTTGCTTTGTTGCCCAGGCTGGAGTGCAGTGGTGTGATTGTGGCTTACTGCAGCCTCGACCTCCCAGGCTCAATTGAACCTCCCACCCTAGCCTCCCAACTAGCTGGAACCGTAGACATACACCACCATGCCTGGCTAATTTCTGTATTTTTTGTAGAGATGGGGTTTCTCCATATTGCCTAGGCCAGTTTTAAACCCTTGGGCTTAAGGGATCCACCCATTTTGGCCTCTCAAAATGCTGAGATTGTAGTTGTGAGTCACCATGCCCAGCCAGTATTCCAGTTCTTCCAATTCTTAAAAGTGAACAGAACTAGGAATGATTGGGCATTTGACAGAAGCCTCTGATGTGAAAGACAGGAAACGGAGATAATACAGAGTAAAATAAAAAAGATGAGAGGAAAAAAGAAACAACTGTCTACTTTTCTCAGTCATCGGGAAGTGCTGCAACCATGAAGAATTGTGGGTAATAAGTAAGAAGCACTTAGAAATTAAAAATATAGGCTGGGTATGGTGTCTCATGCCTGTAATCCTAGCACTTTGAGAGGCCAAGGTGGGCAGATCACGAGGTCAAGAGTTCAAGACCAGCCTGACTAACATGGTGAACCCCCTCTCTACTAAAAATGCAAAAATTAGCCAAGCGTGGTGGCGCGCACCTGTACTCTCAGTCACTCAGGAGGCTCAGGCAGGAGAATTGCTTGAATCCAGGAAGCAGAGGTAGCAGTGAGCCAAGATCGTGCCACTGCACTTCAGCCTGGGCAATAGAGCAAGACTCCATCTCAAAAAAAAAAAAAAAAAAAAAAAAAAAAAAAAAAAAAAAAAAAAAAAAAAAAAAAAAAAAAAAAAAAAAAAAATAAAGAAAAGGTGGGAAAAAAAAAAAAAAAAAAAAAAAAAAAAAGAAAGAAAATATATTAGAATTAAATGGCATAAATTTTCCTATAGAGGGTATGCACCAAGTTCCTAATATAATGCATAAAAATAGAATTGTTAAATAAATTTTTTAAAGTTACCTTATGAAATTGTAGACCATCTAATATAAGAATCTTGTTGAGGTTTAGAGTAAGATAAAAATAATACTGAAGTTTGGAGTAAGATTTTTAAAAAATTTAAAACTTAGAAAATAATTAACAAACCCATATATCATATTCAGTATCTGTCAAGCACTGTTCTAAATGTTGTTCAGATGTTAACTCATGTAATTCTCATAACTGCCCTGTGAGAAATGTACTGTTAAGGATGTATTGGGTTTGTTAATCAAGTAAATCTCTAACATACTGATCATGAGGCTGGACACAGTGGTTCTCACCTATAATCCCAGCACTTTGAGAGGCCAAGGAGGGCGGATCACTTGAGGTCAAAAGTTCAAGACTAGCCTGGCCAACATGGAGAAAACCCCATCTCTACCAAAAATACAAAAATCAGTCAGTGTCATGGCGCAAGCCTGTAATCCCACCTACTTGTGAGACTGAGACAGGAGAATCGCTTGAACCTGGAAGGTGGAGGTTGCAGTGAGCCAAGATCACACCACTGCACTCCAGCCTGAGCGACAGAGTAAGACTCTGTATCAATAAAAATAATAAAATACTGATTGTGGAAAAGTGGTCTTATGTACATGTAGGGAAAATAATAAACCTCAATTTATATCAAAATTTTATTTCATTCTTTTAAAACTCATATTTTCTATTTGTATTATGTGTTCTTAGGATAACCTGTTGATCTTTGTGTATGCTTTATAAACTGTAGGAGGTGTCTGCAATTATTTTTTGTTTTATATCACAAAAATTCGGCAGCTACTCTTTTCAGATTAAGAACCTGCTTATTATAGGCCAGGTGCAGTGGCTTACACCTGCAGTCTCAGCTCTTTGGAAGGATATGGCAGGTGGATTACTTGAATTTAAGAGTTTGAGATCAGCCTGGTCAACATGAACATGGCAAAACCACATCTCTACAAAAGATACAAAACTTAGCCAGGTCTGGGGTGCATACCTGTAGTCCCAGCTACTTAGGAGGCTAAACTGGGGAGGATGGCTTGAGCCCTGGAGGCAGAGGTTGCAGTTAGCTGAGATTGTGCTACTATATTTTAGCCCGGATAGCAGAGCCAGGACCCTGTCTCAAAAAAAAAAAAAGAATCTACTTGTAAAACTTAAACAGATATAGGAACATCTTATGGGAGTATTGATGTTGTTTTAATATGACATTATTAAGTATTCTGGAGATACTCATTTAACTTCCCATGTCCTATTGTGGGAGTGTGTCTAGAGAATTTGAACTTCAGAGTCTCTTTTAAGGGGAAACCTGGTGTACCATGTGATTACCACCAATTCTGGTTGGATAATAAAAACGTTGATCACCTTGAAGAAAAAAAAAAGCAAAAACTCTGACGTGGGGCCCAGCGACTCACCCCTGTAATCCCAGCACTTTGGGAAGGGAAGGCAGGAAGACCACTTGAGGCCAGGAGTTTGAGACCAGCCTGGCCAACATTGCAAAACCCCGTCTCTACTAAAAATACAAAAATTAGCCAGGCATGGTGGCATGTGCCTGTAGTCCCAGTTGCTCAGGAGGCTCAGTCATGAGAATTGCTTGAACCCAGGAGGTGGAGGTTGCAATGAGCTGAGATGGTGCCACTGTACTCCAGCCTGGGCAACAGAACGAGACTCTGTCTAAAAAAGAAAAAGAGAATCAAAAGAACTCAGATATACAAGCCCTCAAGAAGTTTGCTTCATATAAAGTTCTTAAAAAGCGGCAAAGCCTGGGCAACATAGTAAACCCTATCTTTCTTTTTTTTTTTTTTTTTTTTTT
>NW_016107341.1:9513402-9517487 GCF_001604975.1 Cebus imitator | reverse complement strand
CCCCCCCCCGCCAGGCTCAGGTGATCTCCCACTTCCACACGCACTGCCACACCCAGCTAATTTTTTTGTATTTGTTGAAGGCACAAGGTTTTGCCATATTGCCCAGGCTGGTCTTGAACTCCTGGGCTCAAGCACTCCAACTGCCTTGGCCTCCCAAAGTGGTAGGATTTATAGACGTAAGTCACTGTGCCCAGCCCCCATCTTTTTTTTTTTTTGAGACAGCGTCTCTCTGTTGCCCAGGCTGGAATGCAGTGGTGCGATCTCACCTCATTGCCATCTCCACCTCCTGGGCTCAAGCAGTTCTCCTGCCTCAGCCTCCCAAGTAGCTGGGACTACAGGCATACACCACCTCACCTGACTAATTTTTGTATTATTAGTAGAGATGGGGTTTTACCATGTTGCTCAGACTGGTCTTGAAATCCTAAGCGAAAGCATTCTGCCCACCTTGGCCTCCCAAAGTGCTGGGACTAAAGGCGTGAGCCACGGCACCTGGCCCCATCTCTTTAAGGAAAAAAAATAAAGGCGACTAGAGGATATAACCCACCCAAACAAAGGAGTATACCCAGAAAGAGGAAGATGTGACCTGGGGAAACAGAAGAATCTGAAACCAGGGAGAACATTAGCTCTGTGATAGACTAGGGAACCAGTGGTTCATACTGGAGCAGGAGGCCAAAGGTTACTAAGAGGGATATCTGTGGTATTGTTCGTTACCAGGTGTGCTTGTTATTATTTAGAGGAGGTATACCAGTTTGCAGGAAAGTTACAAGAAAAGCTGAGTAACTGAAGATTGACAGAGAGCTAAGCCATCAGAAACCCAAGGCAGTCATTAGGGGAAAACAAGACATTATAGAAGAAAAGACATAAAATCATGGCAACAAAAAATTACGTTATAACAATATTAGAAAGATGGAAAAGAAGGACACTTCCACAGTAGCAAGTCAATAGAAAATGTGTGAAATAAAGATTAAGAAATAACTTTTGAAATAGTCAGAAATACATAGGTAAATTTTAGAAGCAACTGTAAAAAAAATGTTGAAAGTGGATGCCTATGGCTAACTGGAGGGCCGTGGGGCGGAGGGGGAATATGATTTTTATTAAAAGTCTTGTATTTGACTTTTTAAATAGTATATGTGTATTACCTTGATGAACATTAAATTTTCTTAGTCTGAAAAATTACAATTTGTATTAATAGCCAGATTCTAATAGCTCTTAATATACTAGTCTTAGCTATGTAATTCTCATGTATCAACGTGTTTAACAGTCTTAAAATGTTCTTTTTAAATGTTTTTCAGTTGCCTTGTTGAAGGGGATGCTAAAGAAGAAATACTGCAGCCACCAGAACCTCATCCAGTGCCACCCATATTGACACCTTCTCCCCCTTCAGCTTTCCCAACAGTCACTACTGTGTGGCAGGATAATGATAGATACCATCCAAAGCCAGTGTTGCATATGGTTTCATCAGAACAACATTCAGCAGACCTCAATAGGAACTATAGTAAATCAACAGACCTTCCAGGGAAAAGTGAATCAACAGTTGAACAAATAGATAAAAAATTGGAACGAAATTTAAGTTTTGAGATTAAGAAGGTCCCTCTCCAAGAGGGACCAAAAAGTTTTGATGGGAACACTCTTTTGAATAGGGGACATGCAATTAAAATTAAATCTGCTTCACCTTGTATAACTGATAAAATCTCTAAACAACAGGAATTAAGTTCAGATCTAAATGTCGATGATATTTCTCAGAATTCTTGTGTGGACTGCAGTGCAACACAGTCAAACAAAGTTCCAGTTACTCCACCAGAAGAATCACAGAATTCAGACACACCTCCAAGGCCAGACCGTTTGCCTCTTGATGAAAAAGGACATGCAACGTGGTCATTTCATGGACCTGAAAATGCCGTACCCATACCTAATTTATCTGAAGGCAATTCCTCAGATAACTACTATCAAACTATGAAAACTGTGAGTTTAACACCAAGTCCTACAATACGAGTTGAAACCCATGATCTTGTGGATCATAACACTTCACCTCTCTTCAGAACACCTCTCAGTTTTACTAATCCGCTTCACTCTGATGACTCGGACTCAGATGAAAGAAACTCTGATGGTGCTGTGACCCAGAATAAAACTAATATTTCAACAGCAAGTGCCACAGTTTCTGCTGCCACTAGCACTGAAAACATTTCTACTAGGAAAGTATTGCCAATGTCCATTGCTAGACATGATATAGCAGGAACAATACATTCAGGTGCTGAAAAAGGTAATAATACAGTGTCTAATACTTAATTGTCTTTACTCTGTGCCAGTCACTGTTTTAATCACTTTAGCTGTAGTAATTTATTATGTTTTATTTCACACCATACTATAGAACCTACAGCAAAATTTGTCTTAGATATTAATTTTTTGATACAAGTTTTTAATTTATTGTTAACAATTTGATCACATTACATTACTGGGTTTTGTGTTTCTAAAATATTTTAGTAGTTATAACTGGATAATTTATTTCTTCTGTATTGTAGGTCTTAGTGTTTTTGTATTGGTCAAAAATTTAATTGAAGAATTAGAAATAGTGTAGGGAAGAATTACTTAAAATAACAGTGGCAGAAATACTGTAGAATGTTTTGGTTGGCAGTACAATGTTACCCATGTTTCTCATAAATATTTAGTCATCTTTTTGCTGTCCCTTTAACTATGGATTACCTTTTGGTTTTTTTGTTTGTTTTTACTAATTTCACAAATGCTTGCAAATAAGGCTGCTTCCAACCCTGAGTTTAACTCAAGAATAATACTGCAAACTACTCAATAGAATATGGGCAGTTTAATTCATTCAGTAGTGAGTGGGCTATCTAAATAGCTAGTCATCAAAGCTATAATTTAATGAATCACTCTTTTTTAAGCACTCTTAGCATTTCAAGATAATACATGCACTCAATTCCCAAAGTGTATTATTGCTTCTTGAACCTCCTCTTTGATCTGCTAAAAGTAATGATGGCTGCCATCTTAAACAGACTCTAAAGTTCAGAGTAAACATAAATTTGAAAGCTATTTATTGATATAGTGATTATCAGTGATCATTTACCATCAGTGTTCTTTGATAGCGACACATACATACTGGTATTTATAATGTGCAAGCAAAATAAGTACTGTGACCTTGAAAGATTATTTTGTTGGTGGTGGTTTTGTTTTGTTTGTTTTGTTTTTTTGAGACGGAGTCTCACTCTGTCACCGAGGCTGGAGTGCAGTGTCATGATCTTGGCTCCATGCAACCTCCGCCTTCTGGGCTCAAACAATCCTTCTACCTCAACCTCCTGAGTAACTTGGGTTTACAGGCGCACGCCACCACTCCTGGCTACTTTTTGTGTTTTTAGTAGAGACGAGATTTCATTATGTTTGCCAGGGTGGCCTCAAACTTCTGGCTTCAAGTGATCTGCCTGTATTGGCCTCCCAAAGTGTTGGGATTACAGGCGTGAGCCACCACACCTGGCCTTTAAAGATTATTTTTTGTTTCTGACCCATTATACCACCCATACAGTAGTGCTTTTACTTTCTGTAACTCACATATACTGTATTTTTTAACCTGAGAGAGTGTTTTTGGTAGAATAGATGACAGTGTTAAGCTAATTGCTTAAATTACAGAATACTCTTTACTTGATTTGTCTTTGTTTTATTTGAAGGATCTTCAGAAGATAATGGTTAGCATAATAGATATTACTTTACCAGTTTACCATAATTTTAAGTTGCTAATGTCTTTTCTTCCTCAATTCAGAGTTTGAAATGTAACTGCCCAGCTATAACTATGTAAGAAAATATGTAGATAAGAAATTTCCTTTTTGGGCTTTTTTAGTATATCAAGCATGTGGTATTGTACCTAGGAGGTTTTACTGTTCTTTTAAAACCATCGCTGAAAATAGAATTTGATGAGGGCCAGAAGGATGCATGATACAATATGCTCATTAAAAGTTACTGCCAGGCCAGACACGGTGGCTCACGCCTGTAATCCCAGCACTTTGGGAGGCCAAGACACGTGGATCACGAGGTCAAGAGATCGAGACCATCCTGGTCAACATGGTGAAACCCCGTCTCTA
>NW_016107341.1:9508275-9513252 GCF_001604975.1 Cebus imitator | reverse complement strand
GAAACTCTGTCTCAAAAAAAAAAAAAAAAAACTGCCACATGACCAGTCTGTTGGTGGCTCACACCTGTAATCCCAGCACTTTGGGGATTACAGGAAGATCACTTGAGTCCAGGAGTTCATGACCAGCCTGGGTGACATAGTGATACCTCATCTCTGCAAAATGATGAAAAACTAGCCAGGCATGGTGGTCCACTCTTGTGGTCAAGTGGCTGAGATGGGGGGATCACTTGAGGCTAGGAGCTTGAGGCTACAGTGAGCTATAAGTGCATCACTGCACTCTGCCTGGGCAACAGAGGGAGGCCCTGTCTCCAAAAAAAAGAGTAGATCTGGGCCTGTGGCTCATGTCTGTAATCCCAGCACTTTGGGAGGCCAAAGCAGGCGGATCACGAGTTCAGGAGATTGAGACCATCCTGGCTAACACGGTGAAACCCCATCTCTACTAAAAATACAAAATATTAGCTGGGTGTGCTGGTGCACGCCTGTAGTCCCAGCTACTTGGGAGGCTGAGGCAGGAGAATAGCTTGAAACCTGGAAAGTGAAAGTTGTAATGAGCCGAGATGGAGTAAGATATGCTGTACGGAAACACCCAACTATGTGCCATCCCATTTCTGTTCATTTGATTTTGGATTTCAAAGCAAAAACCACTATAAACGTGATTTTTGGTTTTTTTTTTTTTCTCCCCCACTCTACCTTAACTATGTTTTTGGTTTGATATTAACTAAGGATTTTTCTTTGTGTAAATGTTCTTTGTTGCAGCATACCTTCAAGAAGTCCTATTTTTTAATGTGTTGCCAAATATTTACCATACAGATTATTTACTTTATAGATTATTTATTTACCTTATAAATTATTTCCTTTGTAGATTATTATCGTATTGAACTGCTGGCACCAAAATTAGAGTTTTGAGGGTTGTTTTTTTGGTCCTAGAACTTGTTAGTGAATTACAGTCATACATTGGATTTCTTAATGGCAGGGATTTTTTTTTCAGAGGGAGTCTTGCTCTATCACCCAGGCTGGAGTGCAGTGGCACAGTCTTGGCTCACTGCAGCCTCCACTTCCTAGATTCTAGCGATTCTCCTCACTCAGCCTCCCAGGTAGCTGGAACTGCAGGCACACACCACCATGCCCAGCTAATTTTTTATTTTTAGTAGAGACGAGGTTTCATCATGTTGGCCAGGGTGATCTCAAACTCCTAACGTCAGGTGATGTGCCTGCCTTAGCCTCCCAGAGTGCTGGGATTACAGGTGTGAGCCACAGCACCCGGCTGGGATATATTCTAAGAAAACTATGTCATTAGGCAACTTTGTCATTGTGTGAATGTCATAGAATGTATTTACACAAACCTAGATGGTATAATGTACTACACATCTGGGCCATATGTTGTAGCATATTGTTCCTAGGCTACAAACCTGTATAGCATGTTACCATACTGAACAATTGTAACACAATGGTAAGTATTTGTGTATCTAAACATAGAAAAGTTACAGTAAAAATATGGTATCATAATCTTACAGGACCACTGTTAATGTAATCTTGTTATTGACGAAAACGTTATTATGTAGTGCATGACTGTAATGGAATAATTTTGTATTGATACCTAAAATACCCTTTTGCATAAGTTTCTGCCTGAGTTATGATTTCAGTCTTGACTTAGGCCTCCTGAAAGATTTCTCAAATTCAGCTACAGAAGGCCCCATACAGTGTATGATTTGCAAAAGCCTATGTAAAACGTGTAGTCTCTGGTTGGATAACCTCTAAAACAGAAGTTTGTAACAGGAAAGGCAATCCAGAGTTCCAGGGAGAAACATGCATTTGCAAAGCAAGGGCCACACTTAGAAAATAAGTCTTTAAAGGTGAGAAGTGTCATGAGAGAAAAAGCACAGAGTTTCTGAAAGATAACTGATAGAAAAAGGGCTGAACTGTCCTTTTTGTTTAGTTCATTTATGAAATGGTACCCGAATGCCAAGATTATGTGTCACTTCCTTCCAACAGCCATCTCATAGTTACTAACTGTGCGCTGTTAGTAACAAGAGGGCAAGGAGAAATATGGTGATGACTCAGACTACCACTACTGGATAAGGTAGATAGTTCTTCAGTGGCAAGAGAGAGTTCTGGTACTCTTAGTAAACGTATCAAGTATTGGACCAGAACCCTTGTGTCAGCTGGACCCAGAGGCTGTATTTTCTTGTGTCTCCAGCTAAGTAAATGTAGGAGGGGCAAGAGCAATCATATTCACCTCATGTGTGTTGAAAATTGAAAAGACCTATGCATAGCCCATCAGGTGTGGCAAAATAGCAGAGTATCATGGCAAAACTCTGTGTTCATTTAAGAACAATGGGCAAAGCGCAAGACGAAATAATATAGGACCATCACATTTCCTTTTCTTTGTCCCACCCTCCCCAACCTGAGAGTTCACACACAGAATTGTATCCTCGTATTTTCTTTCTGTGCCTCCAGTGAAAACTCAGATATCAAATACACTCATTTAACTTGAGCCATAATAAAGCTAACCAATGAGGCTTACTTAATGCACTGTCTTTTCCAAGAGCTAATTTTGTCTTTACTAGTGAAAACCTGTATATAGCTTTGGTCAGCATTCTCAAAAGTACAGCCATGTGCCACTGTGCACAAAATTTTTAGCAATAAATAAATGAAGATTTTTTTAAACTTTAGTAACTATATATTTGTATTGGAAAAATAACTACTATTTCAAATGTTATTTCAGTTATTGCTGTTTAAGACATAACTGAGGTACACAGTTAAGTTTAAAATGAGTCAGATTTTAAAAGTGAATAGTACAGATGGTACATAGTATGGCAAAAATCATGAAAGGTGTTAAGCGATTGAATGACATTTAGGAAAAACTGGCTTAGGCGTTTAATAACTCAAATGACCAAAGCTTTCCTTTTTTAACAAAAAGTATCATCAGTAAGCTCAGTAGAGAAATCACTTGCCTGCTGACTTCTCTACTGAAGATTCCCTTCAGGCTTGGAAAACTGAATGATGTCTGTAGAGTGGCAGGAAAGTCATGAGAGAGAGTCGTTTTCTGTATGCAGTATCATTGCTCAATAAGCATCATAATTTTTGATAATGAGTTGAGTGGAAAAGGTTTCTTGCTTTTTTTTTTTTTTTGCATTTTTAAAAACATCTAGATACTTGTGACAGGAATTTTTAGAATATCAAGAAAGTTCTCTGATTCTGTTTAGATGACATGTTAATGTTTAATAATTTGTCTAAATTTTGTGTGTTTAATTTAGATGTTGATGTTAGTGAAGATTCACCTCCTCCCCTACCTGAAAGAACTCCTGAATCTTTTTTGTTAGCAAGTGAACATAGTGAGTGTCTCTTTTGCTTTTACATTTAGTTTATATTCTAATAGTACACTCTGGAAAACATGCCTGATTTTAATCTATTAGCTATTGTGCTGCATAGTTAAATTCAATATCAAGTGAATTGATACTGACATGCTTTTAATTCCTTGTGTGAAAAATGCTTTTAAATATTTTTTACTTGCTAAGATTTATAGAAATTACTGCATTTATGTTAGATATCAGAATTAATTTAAATACAATTATAGGCCAGGCATGGTTGCTCAAGCCTGTAATCCCAGCACTTTGGAAGGCTGAGATGGGTGGATCACCTGAGGTCAGGAGTTCGAGATCAGCCTGGCCAACATGGTGAAACCCTATGTCTATTAAAAATACAAAAATTACCTTGGTGTGGTGGCAGGCGCCTGTAATCTCAGCTACTTAGGGGGCTGAGGCACAAGAATCACTTGAACCTGGGAGACCGAGGTTGCAGTGAGCTGATATCGCACCATTGTACCCCAGCCTGGATGAAGAGCAAGACTCCATCTCAATCAATGCAATTATAAGGCCGGGCTTGGTGGCTCATGCCTGTAATCCCAGCAGTTTGGGAGGCCGAGGCGGGAGGATTACCTGAGGTCAAAAGTTCAAGACCACCCTGACCAACATGGAGAAACCCCGTCTCTACTGAAAATACAAAATTAGCTGGACGTGGTTGCACATGCCTGTAATCCCAGCTACTCTGGAGGCTGAGGCAGGAGATTCTCTTGAACTTAGGAGGTAGAGGTTGCAGTGAGCTGAGATAGCGTCATTGCACTCTAGCCTGGACAACAAGAGCAAAACTCTGCCTCAGAAAAAAAGTAAAAATTAAAATATAAATGCAATTATAAGTGTATTTGCAATCTGGTATATTTTTATTGATTAAAAGTAGCACTTATTTACAAGGACTCATTAATTGCTTCCCTTAAGGGTTTAGGTAAGTAAACATTTCTGTTGGGTATGGGTGGGCATCACTAGATTGGTGTTAACTGAAAGATACCTAAGACCACTGAAGCAGACTGGGGACATTGGCTTATACTTGTAATCCCAGCACTTTGGGAGTCCAAGCTGTGAGGATTGCTTAAGCCCAAGAGTTTGAGACCAGCCTGGGCAACATAGTGCTATCTCATCTCTACTAAAAATAAAAAAATTAGCTAGTCATGGTGGCGGGTACCTGTAATCCCAGCTGCTTGGGGGGCTGAGGCAGAGGTTGCAGTGAGCCAAGACTGCACCATTGTACTCCAGCCTGGTCTACAAGAGCAAAAACTCCAACTAAAAAAAAAAGAAAAAACACTAACCAGGCATGGTGGCATGTGCCTGTAGCCCTTGCTACTCAGGAGGCTGAAGAAGAAGGATTGCTTGATCCCTGGAGTTAGAGGCTGCGGTGAGCCATGATCACGGCACTGCGCTCCAGTTGGGTAACAAAGTGAGACCCTGTCTGGGGAATTAAAAAAAAAGACCACTGGATATCAGACCTAGGAGAAAGTGATCATACTTCACAACATTTTGATAATGTACTTCACCCTATTATTCCTCTAAAAAAAGAGTACAGAAACAGCTTGATTGTATTTATTGTGTCTCATGCTCAGTGGAGGTACTCACTAGTCTAAAATAATTACATTTTACCAATATA
>NW_016107341.1:9498257-9508085 GCF_001604975.1 Cebus imitator | reverse complement strand
CTCCTGGCTAATTTTTTTTGTATTTTTTGGTAGAGACAGGGCTTTACCATGTTGGCCAGGCTGGTCTTTAACTCCTGACTTTAAGTAATCCACCTGACTTGGCCTCACGAAGTGAATTTCGACTGATTTTAAGATAAATGTTGAAGAGCCAGGCACAGTGGCTTATGCCTGTGGTCCCAGCACTTTGGGAGGTTAAGGCAGGTGGATCTTTGTTCCACATTGCCCTAGGAGTTAAAGACCAGCGTGGGCAACGTTGCAAACCCTGTCTGTACAAAATCAAAAACCAGCCAAGCGAGGTGGTGTGCACCTATAGCCCCAGCTACTCAAGAGGCTGAGATGGGAAAATTGCCTGAAGGTTGAAGTTACAGTGAGCCGAGATGGCACCTGGTCAACAGAGTGAGACCCTGTCTCAACAACAACTATAAAGAATGTTGGAAACCATAAAGCAGTTTACCTCATTTGTCTAAGTCTGTCACATTATCTATAGATTATAATAAACTCTGATGACTGAATTTAGTTAGGTCTTGAAGGAAGGAAACATAAAGGAATTTTCTTGAATTAACAGAAATTACAATTTTTTTTAAAGAAACTTCAGAAATGCTTACCCAGAAACTACAAAATTTTTGTGGAAGTGATAGTTTCTAAAATCTTTAGGATCTATTTTTTATATTACTTTAGTTCAAAGAAATTTCAAAAATTAAAGATGTTAATAATGATAAGATTTCATTTTTCTCAGATACACCTGTAAGATCTGAATGGAGTGAACTTCAAAGTCAGGAACGAGCTGAACAAAAAAAGCCTGAAGTGAGTCCTTTTGGAATTGGAACAGTTATAGCTTAACATTTTTACTCTTTCCTTGTCTTGCACTTGTTGAAATAGCTGTAATCTTAAGATTATTAAATATAGTTTATAATTTTTGGCCAGCATTTCTTAGGTTAAGATTTCAGATGAAAAACCCATATATAAGGTAGGATCTGAAATTTTTTTAAAGGGTAACATGATCTACACACATCCATCACTTTAAAGTATTGTTTTCTCAAGCTGTTTTTGAAATTTGTAAATTATGTCATGTTTCAAATAATTTTGAAATTATTAATGAAACAAGAGTTACTGTTTTCAGGTTCCTAATACCTTCTTACATTTCTACATGCTTCCCATTATAACACTAGGCACCTAGTCATTTCTTTTGTGTTTTTTCTGGCCACCTGGCATTTCTTTGACATTTGAGAAACGTTTTGGCAATTAAATGTTTCGAGGGCCTGGCAGGGTGGCTCACACCTGTAATCGCAGCACTTTGAGAGGCCAAATGGAAGGATCACTTGAGTCCAGGAGTTCAAGACCATCCTGGGCAATATAGGGAGACCTTATCTCTATAAAAATTTTTAAAATTAGCCAGGCATGGTGGCGCATGTCTGTGGTCCCAGCTTCTTGGGAGGCAGAGGTGGGAGGATTGCTTGGGCCCCAGAGGTCGAGGCTGCAGTGAGCCATGATCACACTACTGCACTCCAGGCTGAGTGACAGAATGAGACCCTGTCTCAACAACAACAAATTTGTCCATGGGAGATCATCATTTTTTATTAACATTAGTACTTTTAATATTTTCTCCCATATTTTAGTATCTCTGAAATTGGGCTACATGAAATCAAATCGTATTAGACTTTTTTTTTTTTTTTTTAGATGGAGTTTTTTTTTTGTTTCCCTTTTTTGTTTGCAATTGGTTGATCTCGGCTCACCGCAACCACTGCCTCCTGGGTTCAGGCAATTCTCCTGCCTCAGCCTCCTGAGTAGCTGGGATTACAGGCACGTGCCACCATGCCCAGCTAATTTTTGTATTTTTAGTGGAGACGGGGTTTCACCATGTTGACCAGGATGGTCTCGATCTCTTGACCTTGTGATCCACCCGCCTCGGCCATATTAGATTTTAAGATGTGATGTAGTTTAATTGACACATAAAATACAATAATGATGTAATCAGTAATAGTGGCTGGCAAAATATAGCTATGTGTTCATGTAGTAGCTCATGCTTTTTCAGTGCTCATTGAGAAACATTTACTCCAAGTAGAAACAGCATAGCATTTTAAAATTTTAAAATTGTTTGCTTTTCCTCTGATGCTGAAAATGATAGGCCTTGATTTACTGGGATATATACCCATAACAGATCCAGCTTTTTATTATTTTTATGTAAAACGAATGTATTGTAATAGGTATTAAATGTCTTCCTCATAGGGCTTGATAACCCCTGAAAATGAGAAATGTGGTAAGTTGTTAGAATTTTTTTTCCTTTTTACTATAGATTTTATAGGTTAATTTCTACAAAATAACATGCCTCATAGTTCATGGTATTTAGTTATTTCTATATGTGAAAATGTCCAAGACAATTCTTCTAGAAGCTTAATATTGTACTATAATTCTTCCAAATTAATTTCTACCACCAGATAGTATTATCGATCTGGAAAATCATGGGAGAATTTATTATCAATAGTTGCAGGCTAATGGGAAAGAGATTTTTAAAAAAATATTTTCCTGTTTTTTGTTGTTTGTTTTTAAAAACACCTAGAAGCTAGATCCTGACTTAAATAAAAGCCCAAAGTTTACCTACATGATGGAATTGGCACTATAGAAATCTATTGTTTTAGGAATCATCCTTTTAGTACTTTTACATTTATTTGTGAGGACTAGTAAAATTATATAGCCCAAACCAATGTTATAATGCCCAGTTTTAATTTTTTTCTGCCATATTCCTTTTACTGTCATATCATACTAAAATACATCAAGTTATTATTAAAGTCAGTGACCATGTAAGTAACTCATCAAACATCCCAGCCTATACAGTGTTTTCAGTTCACCTGTTGTGTCTGCCCCTACCCTCCATTTTGCTGCAGTTCTTCTCTCTCAATATTATACTCTGAATATTGGCCTAGTGAGTCTGTTCCATCTTATAATTGCTATTACTTTCTATATTTTTTATAATGAAAATAGCAGGGCCAGATGTAGTGGCCTGCACCTATAATCCTAGCACTTTGGGAGGCCAAGACAGATGGATCACTTGAGGTCAGGAGGTTGAGACCAGCCTGGCCAACATGGTGAAATCCCATCTTTACTAAAAATACAAAAATTAGCCAGCCGTGGTGGTGTACACCTGTAATCCCAGCTGCTCCAGAGGCTGAGGCAGGAGAATCACTTGAACCTGGGAGGCGGAGGCTGCAGTGAGCCAAGATTGTGCCACTGCACTCCAGCCTGGGCAACAGAGCAAGCCTCTGCCTCAAAACAAGAAAATAGCAGAAGCTTTAGAGCCAAGACAGCCTGAATTGGAATCCATCTCACTCTTAGATGACCTTTACTTCACTGAGAAATTATAGGCCTTTAGACCAGGATCATCATTTCCTCCTAGAACATGGCCCTGAGTATCTCACCACCACTAGTCTCATATAGCTACCTCTCCTCTTTGTCTCTGTTGCACATTATGCATACTTTTATTTAAAAACTTAGATAATATGATAATTAATGTATCTCTCTGTGTCTCCTCTTAGACCAGGGTTTGGCATTGTATAGCCTACAGGCCTAATGTTTGTTATAACCTTGAGCTAAACAAATGGCTTTTATGTTTTTAATGAGTTGTTTAAAAAGAAAAACAATGAGCTGGGCGTGGTGGCTCACTCCTGTAATCCTAACACTTTGGGAGGCTGAAGTGGGTGGATGACAAGGCCAGGAATTCGAGACCAGCCTGACCAGCATGGTGAAACCCTGACTCTAAAAAAAAAATAAAAAAAGAAAAACAATGAAACTAAGAAAAGCAAAGAAGAATATGACAGTGATCTTATGTGGCTTGCAAGGCCTAAACTACTTATTTTCTAGTTTGTTGTTCTCTAGCTTTATTTTCTTTAAGAAGTTTGTGGGCTCCATTCTAGACTGTAAGCATCTTGAGGATGGGGATCATCTATTATTTTACTTGTACTCCAAGTTTCCAGTAAGGTTCCTTACTGAAGTATGGGGTATGTGATCAAGATTGTGAAAGAATGAATGAATTATAGCAGTTAATTTCTTTTGTTACTAGTCTTAAACATTGGTAATTAAAGAATAAACTGCAATGTAAACAACATAAAACTTTAAAAGTAATTATTTTGGGGTAGAAATAGTTCATTAGTTAACCCTGACGTTGTTGATTTCTATACAAAGGCATTTCCGTTGCAATTATTCCCTTAGAACATACGCATATAGTATAGCTACCTTAAGGAATATAATATGTCAAGACCTAGATTTATGAAATAAGAATGATGAGAATCTTCACATTGCAGAAGTACTCACTGCAGATTTCTATATGACCACAATAATACCTAACATGACTTCCTGTGCTTACTACACTTGTATTTATATTGATCTTGATCTATAAAATGATAGTGCCAAGTAGATAAAATTTTCTCTTTTCATGCATTCTCAACATTTAAAAAATTAAGACGTTCTCTATATGATGCTACAAAGGGTAGTGATCAACAAAGTCTTTGTGTTGCATTTTAGATCATCCAGTGGGGGGTATTCACTCAGAGATGGGTATAGAACGTCCACCTACTTTCAGTGACAAGAGAGAACAAATATTGGAAAGTCCGACAGATTCCACAGATATTGGTAACTTGTTTAAACTTTAAGTAGTTAACACTGGCAAGAATGAGAAAAGCTCATTTGCCATTGTGAAATGACACTTGCCAAGAATAAAATGTATGATTTTCCAAAGTTGCTTGGACTAATCATGAAATAAATGAAATACTTAATTTTATTTCACATTGAGATTAAAAACCAATATAAAAAACTGCGGTACATAACAAATCTTTTGTATTGGAAAGACTAGATTATCTTAGATGTTTTTCTTACATCGTGATAAAATTGGTTTTTTTTTTTTAGCGTAAGATGTTTAAAAAAGCAATTATTTTTAGTTACCCCAAATAAATTTACAATTGTTTCGCATTTACAAAGTTTTGTTTGGTTTAAATTCTAAATTCCCTTGTGGAAATTTATATTTTCCAGAAAATGAGAATGTCTGTGGACATGGTTTTTAGTAGTTTAAAAGTAAATTTGAACACTGACTAGTTATTGTGGTGTTTTCACTATAGGTTTTGGTAATCGCTGTGGAAAACCCAAAGGACCAAGAGATCCACCTTCAGAATGGACATGATTCAGGGAGCTAAAAGACACTTTAAATTATACTGGAAAATTTAAGTGCCACTGAAAGCCAGATTTATCGTATTCCATCTTTAATATGTGGGACTAACAGCAGTGTAGATCGTTACCTTAATATTTTTTGCTGGGACCATCTACCTGCCTTATAGGAAAAAGTATTACATATGGTTTATTTTGAAACTTCAAGTATTATTGCCTTAATGTCTCTTAATCCTGTTACACGCTGCTTGTAGACATGTTAATATAGTAATACTTTTATGATATATTGAGTTTAAGGACTATTCTTTTTCTGTTTTATCATGTATGCATTATTTTGTATATGTACAGGGCAAGTAGGTATATAATTTGATAAAGTTGCAATCATAAAATATTATTAACAGAAGATGTAAGAAATTTCTGCATGGTCTAAATCTTTGTGTACTTTATTTGTAAATTATTTGCCCTGGAGTTTTAGAAAATAGTTTCTGAATTTTAAAATTGCTGGATTCATGCAGCCAGCCTTGCAGGTTATCAGAGATCAAAGATTGTAATAATAATACATTTTGTAAATTGTAAGCAAAAAGTTATTTTTATATTATATACAGTCTAATCGTTCATCCTCATTGTTCTTGTTTTCATCTAGTCAGAGATTCAGTAAGTGCCTTGGAACAATATTGAATTCTCTTAGCTTGTGTGTGTTTCTTCAATATTTGAACTCAACTGGGATAAGAAGACTATCAAAATACATGTATGTTTCAGGATATTTGACCTGCCATTAAAAAAACAAACCATTTTACAGTGCCTACTTGTTGCTTTGGCTTTTCATTTCTCATTCCTAGGAAATTGGACTTAACTATCTGCCTTCTTGCTGGCTCAATCTTGGTGTGAAATGAGTGTGAAAGGGTTTTAATCTCTTTTTTATTTTTAGACAGAGCCTTGGTCTGTCATCCGCTTGAGTGCAATCACTCACTGCAACTTCTACTTCCTGGGTTCAAGTGATTCTCCTGCCTCAGCCTCCCAAGTAGCTGGGATTACCGGTGCTCACCACCATACCTGGCTAATTTTTGTATTTTTAGTAGATACAGGGTTTCATTATGTTGGTCCGACTGGTCTCAAACTCCTGAAATCAGGTGATCCACCCACCTTGGCCTCCCAAAGTGCTGGAATTATAGGCGTGAGCCACCATGCCAGGCCTAATCTCTTAATTAAGGAATATCAAGTACCTTCTGCAAAAAACCTGGTTCTGCCGATTCTAAATACTTATCCTTGAGTCAGCCCCTAGGCATTCTTCATCTTTATTATTAGCCTACCAGAGTCCTAGTAGAAAACCAAACAGAGGGGGCCAGGTGGGGTGGCTCACGACTGTATTTCCAGCACTAAGAAAACCAAACGGGAAGTTGGGAACAGGAACTGGTTTCTTCTCATCCCATGACTGGAGCACAGGTTACATTTGTGAATAATAAATCTGAATTTTGACAACCATGGATTGGAATTGTTGGATATCTGTATTTTGCTTCTGCATACAAAAGAATGATGAAATTATGAAACTAAAATACATGGAAAACTTTACATGAGTAGAAGGGGGATTATTGAGGAGAAAATAATACTATAATTTCATGTCAAATTTGTTTTAAACACTAACTGGTCTTCATGTTGACCCCTTAGAAATTTTTTTTGAGATGGAGTTTAGCTCTTGTCCCCCGCCCCCAGGCTGGAGTGCAATGGTGTGATCTTGGCTCACTGTAACCTCTGCCTCTCGGGTTCAAGTGATTCTCCTGCCTCATCCTCCTGAGTAGCTGGGCTTCCAGGTGCCCACCACCACGCCTGGCTAATTATTTTTGTATGTTTAGTGGAGACGGAGTTTTGCCATGTTAGCCAGGTTAGTCTCAAACTCCTGACCTCAGCAGCCTCCGAAAGTGCCAGGATTACAGGCATCAGCCACCATGCCTGGCCAATCTCTTAGAATTTGAAAAGTTTCAGTATGCTTCCGTAATAAGGAGGTGGTAATACAGTGGATGCTTGACATTCTCAAGACACAGGCACTCCTATAACACATCTTTTCCTAATACAATGTAAACTGAAATAAAGCATAACAAAAAAATTTTAGCCCCTTCACATACTTGATGAGTTATTGTAAGTACTAAAATCATAAAGATTTTTGCTGTTGGAATGGAGTTTCTTGGAATACCTTCACTGATGTATACATGTATTCAGAAGTATGCAAAAATCATGTTAATCATCATAAAGAATACCACCTATGTGAGTGTGACCACCACCTAGGTCAACCACCACCTAGGTCAAGTAGAACAGTATCAGCAACTGGGAAGCTACCCACTTTGGCTTCTTAGATTTGTTCATTTTCATATGTGTATCCATTATATGTTTGGTTTTTGAGATGGTATCTCGTTCTGTTACCCTGGCTGGAGTTCAGTGGTGTAAGCTCAGTGCATCCTTGACCACCTGGGCTCAAGTGATCCTCCCATGTCAGCCTCCCAAGTAGCTGGGACTACAAGCTCATACCATTACTCCTGGCTAATTTTGTTTATTTTTTGTAGAAAATAAGAGTCTTACTATGTTGCCCAGACTAGTCTCAAACTCATGGCCTTAAGTGATTCTCTTGCCTTAACCTCAATCTGAGCCACTGACCTAGCCATGCATGTATCTTTTGGCACACACCTGTACTTATATCTGTTGGATATATATTAAGGAGTGGAATTTTGATATCACAGTGTTTGCATATATATTTCAGCTTTAGTACATACTGCCAGTTTTCTAAATTGATTTTTCTAATTATTACAAATTCTTGATAACACTTCATATGGTCAATACTTTTCATTTTAGCCATTCTAATGGGTATGTAGTGGTATTACCTTATCTGAATGTCTATTTCTTTGATGATTAGTGAGGTTGAACAGCTTTTCACATGCATGCAACTATGTGGATTTCCTCTTCTATGAACTACCTGTTCAAGTCTGAAGCAGATACTATTTGGTAGTATCAGCTGAAACTGAATATACATGTGCCCTATAATTTAGCAATTTTGCACCAGTTTGTTTCTTTCGTGTTGTCTTTTTCTTATCGATTTCTTGGAATTGTTTGTATATTCTACATTTTAATCCTTATGGGTTTGCCTGTGTTTTGTCTTCTCACTCTATTAATGGTGTTTTTTAGTCCAAGTTACCAGTCTTTTCTAATTAATGCTTGTTCTTGTTCTCTTTTAGGAATATTTGGCTATCCCAAAGTAATGATCTACAGTTTTTCTAGAGGTTCTATTATTTAGCTTTTTTAAAATCTAAATCTACAGAATTTGTGTATGACATGAGGTGGATTTTTTTAAATTGACCAACCACCAATTACTGAGAAAACTGTCCCTCCTCTACTGAGTTTTCTCATAAATTTGGGGTTTATTGATCTGAGAATCAGTTTCTGGATTTTTTTTTTCTGCTATTCTGTTGCCTATCCTTACACTATTTTAAACTCTGCCTTTTTCCAGCTTTAGCTTTCTCCCATTGATTAATTTTTATGCTGCCTGGAACACTTGATAAAAGCCACTTCTATTTTTCTGTGTTGTAAAGCATATGGTGAACTCATTTGTATCTGATACTCCACTGCCAAATTCATCCTGCCAGTTTCCAAACCTCAACCTTGTAACTAGCCTACAAAGACTTTTAAATCTCTCTTTCCATCCTAAGTACTATCAGTTAGCTTTCTTTTGGAAGCCATTTTTCACGAACAGTGTTTTTTGCTGTATGGACATTTTCCCATACATTATTGAGCAGAAAGTAATAAAGCCATAGTTATTTGTAAGTGCTGAGCTAGACTCAGTCACTAGGTAACTGACTTGCTCACATGTAACAACTTCATTGGATATGTGGTGCAGATTTTTGCCTGAGCAAAATTCTGTAGCTATGTTCTAAACCTTTGGGGTCACTTAAAATAGTAGTAACTACGAATGTTGAATTCTTGAATGTGAAGAGTGTACTATATATCAGTTTGCCTTTTTATATTCTGAAATTGAATTTACTATAGGTAGAAAGTTCAGAATTCCTGCTTATATTTAGCTAATTAAATGGATATGAAAGAAAGGGCAGGTGTCTTAGTTCTCAAGATTCTGGCTTGGAAAGGAAAAAAAGTCAACTTTTGATATGTTGAGTTTTAGGTAGCCAATACATTCAGCCTCAGAGAATTGATGTCCAGTTCACAGGTGGAAACAAGTTTGAAGTTCAGAAGGAAGGTCCACATTGAAGATCAAGATTAGGACATTAATACTGAGATGAATTAAACCATAAGTGTGCCCAAAACCCCAAGGAGGATAAATGATATTTAAATATCATTTGATATTTAAATGAATTTTTGCAGTTATATGGTAAATCTTTACATGCCTATTTGTCAAAACATGATTTGGTTTAAACATGCGCACTCACTGCATGCTAGTCATCTGAATCACTTTGTACTCTAGGTTCTGATCTCTTCAATCCATTCACCTTTCTCACTACAACCAGGCTGATGTTGCTAGAAGGTCAACCAGGATCTGCTCTTGACTTGACTTCTCCCTAAAAAATACTTAATGGGCCGGGCGCGGTGGCTCAAGCCTGTAATCCCAGCACTTTGGGAGGCCGAGGCGGGTGGATCACAAGGTCAAGAGATCAAGACCATCCTGGTCAACGTGGTGAAACC